>NC_045452.1:48502881-48524236 GCF_002776525.5 Piliocolobus tephrosceles
GTCTAAATTTCCCAAGCTTCTTTGAAACCCACTCTAGTCATGTGATGAAGTTCTGAACAATGCATAAAATTTGAGGTATTATATGATGGCTTTATGGATCCTTCCTTAAGATTCAAGTTGCATGGAGTCTACCATCTTCTTTGTGTACTTCTTGGTCTTCTTACCTAGGACATAAATGCCACCATCTTTGACTATGAAGATGAAGGTCACATCTTATGTATGATGAAGCAATGATTTAGAATGAGTCTGGATCACTGAGGACTAGAAACCAGCTAGAGATGACTTAGATCCAGACTCTGATCATGTGAGAGAGAAACACATTCTTAAAATGTATACTATATCTATCACTTGCAATAAATTCTACTCCTAACCAATACAACAATATAGAAAAAGGAATGGGAAAATTCTACTAGGAACCAAACTTTAGGCAGTGTTTCCCCTTAAAAATTAAATATATTCCTGGGAACGATGGCAGCAAATATAAGAAAAGAAAGCCATGGGCTATATTATTCTCTTTGAAAAGAACCTCATTTATTCTATACACATTAATTGGCTCTAGAAAGTGAATTTTAAGTGGGATTCGTCACTTGAGTTCTTATATTTGAGGTATTGATGACTTCATCACCTTTCTTTTAAAATCCTTGTTAGAATATGTATCTATTATTTGAACCATACTTTTTAAAACCAATACACAGAGAGTCAGAGCATAGTATTATTTCCTAATTAAGTAACTCCCATATTTGAGGATTTCAACCAAAATATTTCAGGCATGCTACTGCCTCAAGTAACCTACCTCCAAGAAATAGTGGTGGATAGGATTAGTTTCTTTGGAGTAATGATTTTCAAACTCTTCGATCATAAAAAAAATTTACTGAGGATCTTGAAAAGCCTTTGTTTATGTGTTATGTTTACTGATATTCACCTTCTTTTAAAATTAAAATTGATGATTTTAAAATATGAGTTAATTCATTTCAAAATAAGTAATAATTTCGTATTTTTAGAAACATATTGTTTAAACCAAAAACTTCTTAGGAGTGGTAGAATGTTTTCCATGTTTTGTCAATCTCTTTAATGTCTGGCTTAATGGAAGACAGCTTCTTATATCTGATTTTGCATTTAGTCTGTTGTGATAACATGCATATAGCTGGAAAATTCTGCTGTTCATTCATGAATGTATGGTAGTAAAAATTAGAAATGTATTATGAAAATAATTTTGCCCTTATTGAGACCTCAAAAGGGTCTTTGGTTCCCACACGTGTCCCTAGACCACACCTTGAGAAACTTTGGTCGAGAGCAGTGATCTTCAAACTGTGAGATGAGAAAACTATACTGTAAATATTTTAAACCTGCATTTCCAATTTCAACCATTTATTTATAAATTTTATACCTGTGTTAATTACTCATAATCATTAACAATAGCACATATACAATATTTATAATGGTAAATATATTATTTTTGGTATGTTTTGATATTTTAGAAAATTTTGGTTTGAGACCTGGCAAGGTACAGATTTGGAGTTCTGGTTTCAAATTCATTTTATTCTAATTACTGGAAAAGATATATTGTTTGCTGTATTCATTAAATCATGATACAAACTTTTAATCCCATTATCTAGTTGTGTAATTTGTTTTTTAAATTTCCCTAATAAATCTAGTTTCCTTAATGTCAATAGTTTATTTTTACAGATTAACTGAGAAGTTTGATTTTTATACCATGTGGTCAAAACTCACTGAAACTCTTTCATTTGGAAAAATGTAAAACCCAATTAGAATATTCTGTTACCAGGTACAAATAGTACACAAATACCAGAGTTTTATAAAGTATACAACTAGATAAAATTTAGTAATGTTACAACAGAAACAATCTTGAATATTCATGAAAAAATGCTCTCTCCCAGTATAGCAGCATGCCTTGAATACTTTAGGAGCTGTTGCATGAATGCAATGAAATATGAAATGAACTTCATTATCAAAATCTCCTATCATAGACGGATTTCCTATAAAGACATCCAGGTTCCCAGACATGGCACAGCACTTCCTGTATACCATTCCACGCTGGATATAAGATCTATATCAACAACATCAGGCAACGGAGAGGCTTCATAGTAATGAAGCTACCAGAAGGCAGACAACTTGGAAAACTAATGGAAGCCACAACTTAAAATGCATGTGTGTTTCTATGTGCTCTGGAGAAACAAGGACAGACAGTCAGCAGCATGCAGCCACCAGACTTAGGTGTGTAGCTTTTCAAGCTAGAAGTAGAATTTGAAGGGAAAGCAATCAACTATGTCCCTATGGAAGGTCAGTTTTAAACAGTATGAGATATATAGAGAGGGACAAAAAATAGGAAAATGAAATAAGATGTAGTGTCAACCCCTTGGGATAGTAATTATGCATAGGTTTCCATCTTACCATCATCCACATGCAAAGTTGACAATGCACATAATAAATGTGAAAACACACTATATTTGCAAACAGACTAAATTTATTTAAAGGACTTAATCAAAGGGAAAATTTAATTGCATTTTAAAACATGTTCTTTATCATCCTGCACAACAGAACCAGAGAAAGATAACATCTGTAGTTCTTTGATAATAGCCTAGATTTAGGTCTCTGCTAATTTGAAGACACAGGATCAGATGAACAAGAGCAGCCTGAGAATCCAAATTTCACAAGCATACAAATCTGGTGAGCTCTAGAATTGTTCAGTAGAAACCATATGACCAGTATCTTCCATAACAAGATGGGTGGCAGCAGCCATTTCCGTAGCCTCCATAGCCACAATAGCCACAGCCATAGCCACAGCCAAGCCCACCATACCCATAGCTACCATAGTAGTTGGTATAGTCAATCATGGTGTCAGAAATGGATGGTTCAGGTGTAGAAGAGGATGTTCTTGAATTTGAACATCTCCATCTTCACAGATCTTTTATACTTCCTCAGTAGTAGGTGTGGCAAATCACAGGCAATGAAGCTCTTATTATGAATTATTTTGGGTTGATCACTAACACCGCCGAGGCAACACTCTCATAAATCTCTTACTTCATTAGGCATAGTGAAGCCTTCATAGCTAGGATTCCTCTATTGTTGTGTCAAGATTTTCACTATCAAAGAATGTGATTTGAATGATACATTTTTTTAACCTGGTTTTAAAATCCTTTTATCCTGAGAGCACATACTAAAATTTCATGATGAGATTCTATGAAATAGTAGAAACTATGCAAATCTCATCTGATTCAAATTGGTTTTGGTTTGTTAATTCCCTCATATTCATCTACCAGTTGCAGTTGAAGAAGTCTGTCTGCATGGCTTTGGGGGGATAGATGTGCCTAAGGGGCAAGTCTTTCAAGTATGAGATCTGTAATATTGCCCAATATTTCTTCAGAGATAGAACAGTTTATCTCACTTTAAATACACAATTCGGGTAACATTTTTTCAAGATACAACTTTACACATGTACAAATACACTTTATTTTACTGTTATACCAAATTCTGTCTTGATTCATTATTTCCACTAAATGGCAAAACATTTATTCTTGTCCCTTCCAGGTAAACTCAACAAAATTCAATCACTTTCTGGTTGTCAGTATTAAAATACAACTGCAATAAAGACATTACCACTCCTCATTCTCTGCCCAAGATGCACATCGATGTGCAGAGGTATGCTATTTGTTTTGAGGAGTACCATACCTGTTCTCCACTGACACCTGTGGATGGCATAACACATATTGCCATTTTCCATTACCATAAAATTAAAACTCTGTTCAATCCATTACCTGGCATGAAGTGTTACATCCTTGGGGCTCTACAGCAGAACAGTCTTTGGTTGTAGTAAGGAAATCAATGAGTCTCCACCTGAGTGAGAACCAATCATTGTATCTCCATCTGCTTGTGCTATGTTTTTTGGGGAACTCGGTAGGTCTTGCCCCTTCTCAGTAAAACCAGGATGTGACTTTCTCTATTTTTAGATGTACATCCTTAAGGCAGAGCTTCTCTTCCCTTCAGCTTCAAGGACATAATGCCCTTAAATGAGAACTTAAGCATGCCTGAGTTCTCTTATTCAGTTGATCAACTCTCTACTGAAGCTTCTATCCAGAAAAACAGGGATGGGATGAAATAAGTAAAGACAGCAAAATTTATTCTAGTATTCTGGTTCCTACTATGAAGCAAACACTATTCTGAGTGTCTGATACGTATCAAAAGATTTGATTCTCAAAATTTCCTTGTGGAGTTGGTATCATTATTACAATCCCATTTGCAGATGGGGCAGCTGGAGCATGTAGTTAACAGTGGTCAGACAGCTATGGATAGTAGAGGCAAAATTTGAGCCTGGAAAGCTTATTGCAGATATCTTACTCTTATTTACTATATTCAACTCACTCTTATAAAGTCATCTTACTAAGAATGTAAGTCTGGAGGGCTACTTCACCTAATCATTCAATTTAGCTCAGATTTTCACTGCTTTGAAAAAAAGATTAGGCTATAGTAACATGTTCCTCATAGTCTCATATTTTGCCAAAGACTTCTTGTTCGATGGTGGAAATATACTAGTTTGCATGAAAAGATACTTCTGCCATTGTTATTGTCTTAAATATGAAAATATCTATACTCATGTTTGAGCCAGAACACAAATATGACAAATGTCTTCAAATTTCAGGAAAATTTTTACAAAAGTACAATTTTATAAATAAAATGAAATCTCATCACAAATTTGAAACTATGGGAAAGGACTCTGTTCTTTTAAAACAGAGTCACAAAAGAAAATATTGATGTGAGAAAGAAAAGTATAGTTTTCTCATGCCTAGTATTTCAGAAATTCAAACTATTGGCTTTGTGTCAACAGTCTCTGGAAGCTGAGTGATGCTTTTTGGCTTTTAATAGAAAACCATCTCTCATGTGAAAGTGAGAAGAATTCCTAAAGGAAAACAGTGGGTTTGGAGCAGCAGGAAAGAGATGGAGAAACGCAAGCTCAAGGGAGATTACCATGACCTATTGAATGTCAACAAAAATAAGGCAACATTATTGGTTGTTTAGAACAGGTCAGTTTGTTTACTAAAATGCTGTTTCTTGCCATAAAGGCTAGTTGGAAAATGGTAATTTGAATGTCTGGTGTGAGTAGAGTTTTAAAGATCAGACAGTTGATGCTCATTAAAAATGCACAAATGTTTCAGATGTGGCTAAACAATAGAAAATGGCCTAAATGCCACAAGACCACAACTGACAACCAAGAGTCAACAAATTACTCACGCTGATCCTTCAAATTAGCCAATGGCATGACTTGTGTGTGGTTCCCACCCACAAGGAGGCATATAAAAGGCCCTCTGCAGGGAAAGTGTTCATACTGAAGTCACCTACACTTCCTCCTACCCAAGGACAACTTCCACAACCAACACCATGTGTGGCAGCTACTACGGAAACTACTATGGCACCAGTGGCTATGGGTGCTGTGGCTACGGAGGCCTGGGCTGTGGCTATGGAGGCCTGGGCTGTGGCTATGGCTCCTGCTGTGGCTATGGAGGACTGGGCTGTGGCTATGGCTCCTGCTGTGGCTGTGGCTTCCGCAGACTGGGCCGTGGCTATGGCTATGGCTCCCGTTTCCTCTGTGGCTGTGGCTATGGATGCGGCTCTGGCTCTGGCTACTATTATTGAGGATGCCATGGGAAACTCTCACCCTCTATCCTGTGATGCTGAGATTCACTAATTCTGAAGCCCATGTGTTCTGAGATTTTCCCTTGAGTGATGATATCCTGCAAGGGAAGTCTAATATGGTCTGTTGAACTACCATCTAACCTACAAATATTTTGCATTTCCATCATGAAATGGGATAAGGTAAAATTCACTGGTCAGTTCTCCTTTCATCAGAATGATGGTGTCACAGCACCTGCCTTGATGACTTTTATGCTGGAACTTTTTTCTCTATTCACCCAATAAACACTTTTAATCCAGAAGGGAAACCTGGTGTTTATGTCAATCATTTAATATTTAAAATTTCTTACCAATAGTTTTTGTTTCAGTTTGCATGAAAGCTAACAATTAAGTTTTTTGGGAGATATTTTTTGTTACAATTTCTAGAGAGACTTCTTTACCAATTCAAAGTTCAATTGTTTTAGAAAAGTAACCCTTTTAATAAACTTCAGTTTCCTCCTGTGCTTCTAGGGGAAGAATATATGTTGTGCTGGGTAACTCTCAACACTAAATTAAGTACATATCATTTATATGTTGGGTTATGCATTGCCTGCTGTCTGTCACATAACAAAGAAAAAAATTAATTTTCCCAAGCCTTCTTGTAAATATCTCTTAAAATAAATAAATGCTTATTACTATATCCATCACATTGAATCTTCCATTTTAAAGAAACTATTTTTTAATGAGACATAACTGAAGGAATAGTTTTACAATCTAGTATACTCTAAGCTAGTAATAGGTTATAAAGCTATTTGGCCTGCATGGTGGGCCATAATAATTAAATAAAAACACTATTTCAGGTATAAACCGAGAAGCTTCAAAGTCTCACAAGGCTGCAATTCAGAATGTTAGATGGGGCTGTGGTTGTACCCAGGGCTTAGCTGGGGAAGGACCCATTTCCAAGGTCATGCCTTTGTTAGCAGAATTCAGTTCCTTGCGGTTGTGGGATTAAAGGGCTCATTTTCTTGCTGGCCATTTGTTGCAGTGCCTTGAAGCTGTGTTTTGGAGGCTACCCTCAGCTCCAAAAGGATGCTCACAGTTCCTCGTCAAAGAGGTTTCGAAACATAATTGCTTGTTTTTTCAAAACCAGCAAGGGACTCCTGCAAGATGGGTACTACAGTGTTATGGAACATAATCACATAAGCACACATAATCATAAACATTCACCATATTCTATTGGCTAAAAGCAACAGGTCTCGCCCTTACTCACAGGGAGGGGCTTACACAAGAGTATTGACATCTGGAGGCAGGAATCACGGGGTATGTTGATTCTTCTCACTGCAAATCCAATGCCTACAGTAGTTTTTCCTTAACCATAATTTCAGTTTCTGCAGTTTCAGTTACCCAAGATCAACCACTGTGAGAAAATATTAAAATGTTCTGAGAGAGAGAGAGATGGGAGGGGAGAGAGAAAGACCGTATTTGCATAACTTGTTTTTAACAGTAATTGTTATGTGTTCCTTTTATTATTAGATATTGTTGTTAATCTCATATTGTGACTGTTTTGTAAATTAAACTTTATCACAGGAAAAAACATACTATATATAGGCTTTGTTACTATCATGGTTTCAAGACTTCACTGGGCATTTTGGAACTTATCCTTTCGGATAAGGGGGGACTATTATACACCCGTCATAAAAGGAATTAGGAAGTTGTCCTACATTTTAAGTGCTCTTTGACAATTTATACAATATTGGGATTGCTTTGTCTTTAAATATTTGGTAGAAGTCTCCTCAGAAATCATCTGGGTTTGGGCTTTTTTTGTTGTTAATTTTTATTTTTATTTTTCATTTAAAAACTCTGTCCCTTAAAGTCATTTTTTTTTTTTTAAACTTTGGCTGGGCGCAGTAGCTCACACCTGTAATCCCAGCACTTTGGGAGGCCGAGGCAGGCAGATCATGAGGTCAGGAGATTGAGATAATCCTGGCCAAGATGGTGAAACCCCTTCTCTCCTAAAAATACAAAAAATAGTTGGATGTGATGGTGCGTGCCTGTAATCCCAGCTACTTGGGAGGCTGAGGCAGGAGAATCACTTCAACCCAGGAGTCGGAGCTTGCAGTGAGCCGAGATTGCGCCACTGCACTCCAGCAAATCAAAACAAAACAAAACAAACAAAAAAACACTTTTATTTTAGGGTCAGGGTACGCATGCAGTTTTGCTACTTAGGTAAATTTGTGTCACAGGGGTTTGTTGTACAGATTATTTCATCACCCATATAATAAGTGTAGTACCCATTGGTTATTTTTCCTGCTGCTCTCTCTCCTTCTACCTTCTGGTAGTCCCATTGTGTGCCCTCTATGTGTCCATGTGTTCTCATCATTTAGCTCCCACTTGTAAGTGAGAACATGTGGTGTTTGGTTTTCTGTTCCTGAGTTAGTTTGCTGAGGATAATGGCCTCCACCTCTATTCATGTCCCTGCAAAGGGCATGATCCCCTTCGTTTTTATGGCTGTATAGTATTCCATGGTGTATGTGTACCACATTTTCTTTAGTCTGTCATTGATGGGCATTCGTGTTGATTCCATGTCTTTGCTATTGTGCATAGTGTTGTAATGAACATATCCATGCATGTGTCTTCATAATATAGTGGTTTAGAGCCATTTGGGTATATACCCAGTAATGGTATTGCTGCGTCAAATAGTAGTTCTATCTTTAGGTCTTCTCGGAATCACTGAAGTCTTCCACAATGATTGAACTAATTTACACTCCCACCAACAGTATAAAAGCATTCCTTTTTCTCCACAACCTCACCAGCATCTTTTTTTGACTTCTTAATATTAATAATAGCCATTCTGACTGGTGTGAGATGGTATCTCATTGTGGTTTTGATTTGCATTTCTCTAATGAACAGTAATGTTGAACTTTTTTTCATATGATTGTTGGCTACATATATGTCTTTTTTGAGGAGGGTCTGTTATTTTTTTCATTAATTTTAAAGAAATGAGTCTGTTTATGATTTCTAAGATAAAGGTATTCATTTTGGTCATCTTCACTTCTCCAGGACATTAGCAATTTACGTACGTAGAGCTCTGCAAACCAGTCTCATATGGTTTTTCAAATGTCTTCTGTTTAAATGTTTATTTCCCCCTTACTCTTAATTTTGCATACGGTTTCTCGATTTTTTTCCTTGATCATGTTAACAGGTAGTTTATAAGTTTTGTTAATCTTTCAAATAATAGCTTTTCATGTCATTACATGTATTTTTTTCTTTTCGTACCTCATTAATATCTCCTTCTCTGTTTATTATGTTAATCTTTGTGGATTTTTTGTTTACTTAACTGTCCCTTGTGAAAATATTTGAGCTAAAACACAATTCATATTATATAATTAATGAAATATAATTAATATTTCATAATATTAATTTATTTTCTTCTATTTTTACTGATAACGTGTCAGTGCTACGAATTTTTCCTAACCACTTTCAAAAATATTTCTCATAGGCTCTGTTACAGATTAAACTAACATTAATTATTTAAAATCTGTAATTATATTTGTGTACCTTCTTTCACACAAGAATTTTTTTTAAGTATAAGGCTTGTTACTTTCCAGGTTAAAGAATTTTTCTGTTCTTTGTTCTTGTTAGTAGTTATTAATATTGTTGTGTGACATCAGAGAGTACCTTTCCCATCATTTCTGTTGTATAAAATGAATTTTTTTCTGCCGGACATGATCTATGACCTTTTTGTGGATGTTCTATGAAAACCAGAGAAAAAAGGTATATTATTTATTATCAGGGTATAAAGGTCATTATCATCAGGGTATAAAGGTCAATCTGTATAAATGAGAGCTACTGTTTGAATATATTGTTTAGATCTTATCTCTGCTTATTTATTTTTTCCACTTGATCTGTCTTGTTCCAAGAGTGTTGCTTATTAGTGTGATTCTACTTATGTCTCTCAGTGGCATGTATCTGGTATCTGTGTCTTCATAAAGGGGGTCTTAGGGTTATCTGGTGCATAAATATACGTAAATATAATAGATACCTTGTGATTTGCGTGTCTCTTGCTTGGTAAGTTTTCTTCTTTATCACTTTTAATGCCTTTTCCCTCATTTCTATCTATCTGATAGTGGAGTTGTTATTTTCTTTACTGGAACATTTTTCCCAGACACCTTTGTGCATGGCTTTAATTTTGCATTTCGAAATCATTTTGTTTCAGGTGTTTATATAAAACAAATAGGCTTAGTTCAGCAGTCAAATTTAAAATGTTTACTTTAATTAATTAAATTCACATGTATTGCTATGACTGGTGTGTTTGGTCCTATTCTTTATGTTTTAATGAATACCCACAAAAATAAAAAAAATTTAATGGTATTTTGATGGTTTATAGTTATTTTAGTGGCTGTCTGGTTACCTTTGTATATACACCAATTTTAATGTTCTTAGTTACCTCCTTTTAAATTTAACATATTATTATCTGACATAATAGCTTATATTAATATTAAATAACTTCCTCTCTTGTCTATAAAACAACAATTAGCTTGTTCTCTTTTCCTCTTCCATTCTTCTATTATCTCTTTGTCATTTAGTTGGATCATAACTACTTTTCCATCACAAAATACATTATTTATATATTATTAATCCTCCCATCTAATCCCTATATTTGGTAGCACACCAAATTCATATCATCACATACATACATACACATATATATTCATACCAAAACACGTATGTTTGTACCCCACACACTCACAGACACATACGTACTCATATATATTATTCAATACTTTGCTTAACATTTCTTATTCATCCCTTGATTGGATGAAGCTCACCCTCCAGGGTGTTACTCTACATGGTCTTGTGGATGCAAAAATGTCTACTGTTTTGAATGTAGGAAACTGTTGTTCTAATCCATTGATACATGGAGGGCAGCTTTGTTAGATATAAAGACCTTGGATAACGCATTCTTTTATTAGGTTCTTTAAAATGCTTTTCTTTTTGTCTTTCTTTGAATGTCACTTTTGAAAATTCCGATTAATAGCCTAATTCTTTTCCTATTGTAAATTGCGTAATTGTTTTCCTGGGGGCTTTGAATAAGTTTGTTTATCATTGAAATCTAATATTTTAATGGTATTTATATTATAATTGGTAATTCTAGATTAATAGTCACTGCCCCTATTTAGGACATGTCAATAAGTAATTCAGGTTAAAGAAGAAAACAGAACAAAACAAAATTAACACCCAAACTATCATACCTAACCATGAAAAGTAAAGACAATGGAAAAGATCTTGAAAGCAGCAAGAAAGGCCAGGTGCGGTGGCTCACACCTGTAATCCCAGCACTTTGGGAAGTGGAGGTGGGAGGATCTCTTGAGGCCTCTAGTTTGAGACCAGCCTGTGTAAGATAGTGAGACCCCATCTCCAGTAAAATTACAAAAATTTGCCAGGCATGGTGGTGCAGGCCTCTAGCCTCAGCTACTTGGGAGGTTGGGGCAGGAGAATTTCTTGAACCTGGGAGGTGGAGGTTGCAGTGAGAAGAGATCATGCCACTGCATTCCAGCCAGGGTGACAGAGTGAGAGCCTGTCTCAAAAAACAAACAAACAAAAAACAAAAAAACCCAAAGCAACAAGAGAGACAGACATAACACATTACCATTACCTATAGGGTAACACCACTTTGAATGACCACTGATTTCTCCTCTGAAACTATGCAGTGATGAAGGGAATAGCACAATATTTTTCGAGTGCTGAAATAAAAAAATTGCCATGAGATATTTCACACTGGCAAAATTATCCTTCAGAAATAAAGGGACAATTAAAAAACATCAGATGCAGAAAAACTAAAATAATTTTTTATTAGCAGGCATATACTAAAAGATTGTCTAGAAAAAGCTCTTGAAACAGAAAGAAAATGCTAAAGAAATCCTGAAACATCAAGAAGGTATAATTTAAAGAATAAGATTATGATTACATACAATAGGCTATCCTCCTCCTAATAAGTTTTAGAAATCATATATGATGAGTGAAAATTCTGACACTATTTTATAGAAAAATAGCATAAAAGTAGACATTGTAAAATGACCTAATTGGAAATAAAGTTTTCACATTTCATTAAGAGTAGTAAGTATTGATACCAGTAAACTCTTATAAGTTACATGTGTATATTATACCACCCAGAGGAAGCATTGGAAAAACTGTGCAAATGTATACAATCGATGATATTATGAGTCGTTTAGATGCTACATGTTCAAGAAAAGCATAGAAAGGCAAGAGAAGTAAACAGTGCAACAAGACTTACAGCAAACAAATAGAAAAACAAATAAGTAACATACTTAGACACAAACATAACAATACTTAACATTAAATGCTCATGTTTTAAATACACCAATCAAAAGACAGAGTTGGCAGAATGGATTTAAAAAAAAACACAGCATCACCCTATTTATATTGTGTTTACAAAAACTCATTTAATGTTCATTGACATGAGTAGGCTGAAAGTAGAATAATAAAAATAGTATGCCATGCAATCATTAATAAAATAAGACAGCAATGGCCATATTAATACCTGATACAATAGGCTTCAAACTAAAGAAAACTACAGGAATCAAAGAAAAAATATAACACAATGTATGGATTACTCAACCAGGAAAACGCAAAAATTCTAATTTTTCATGCAAAAAGTAACAGAGCCTCAAAATACATTAAGAAAAGTTGATAGAACTAAAAACAGGAATAGACAAATCCACAATTATACTTGGATATTTCAAAGCTCCTGAAAAACTAATAAAACTAGTATACAGAAAATAAGCAAAGATCCAGATTATCTGAACAACATAGTCAATAGGGTCTATATAGAATAAATCGCCCAACAATGAGAATATATCGTATGTTACATGTACAGATATTTATCAAATGGCTTTTTCCTCATTTTTGAAATGTAATTTTTGTTGGACATAAGTTTTTTCCCAGTTGACTTTTTTTTTCCTTTTAGCAATATAAATATGTCATCCTACTGCCCTCTGACGTCCATTATTTCTGATTTGACATTAGTTGTTAATTTCATTAGGAGTTTCTTTTTTGTGACAAATAAGTTTTCTCTTGGTGCTTCCAAAATTTTCTTTATGTCATTGTATTTTGACCTATTTATTATTATGTGTTTTTGGTGTAGATCTCTTTGAAATTAATTTTGTGGAAGTTCATTGAGCTCTATGTTAATGTTTTATAAAATTTAGGGAGCTTATAGCCATTACGTTTTCAAATATTCCTGCTTCTTATTCTCCTATCTTTTCTTCTAGTACTGTCGTTACGGGTACATTGGCACACTTAATGGTTTCCTACACTTTTTTTGAGGCTCTGTTTATTTTTTTCACCTCTGTTATTCAGATTATATAATCTCTATTAATTTATTTTATGATCATTCATATATCCTTACTTCTGTCAGTTCACATCATCTCCTTTTAAATTCAGTCGTTTTAGAGATTGTCAAAAATTGCCAATACTATTTCGAGTCATCACGGCAGGGTATATGAAAAAGTTTTAGTTAGCAATAATCATGCCTGGGATAAACCTCACTGGCTTTGATACTGTCGCTGCACAAAGCTTATACATCAATTCTTGAGGCTGTCCATATAATACAATTCTCATTTCAATCCTTGTAATTTTCAATGGCATAATTTTCTTTTTAAAACTTGGACTTGGAAAGGGGAACATCACACATCGGGGCCTATCATGGGGAGGGGGGAGGGGGGAGGGATTGCATTGGGAGTTATACCTGATATAAATGATGAATTGATGGGTGCTGACGAGTTGATGGGTGCAGCACACCAACATGGCACAAGTATACCTATGTAACAAACCTACATGTTATGCACATGTACCCTAGAACTTAAAGTATAATAAAAAAAAATTTTAAAAAGTAAGAATTTTATTTCATCCAATAAGTCCAAAATAGTATTTTAATGTGTAATCATAATCATAATATAAAATAATAGTGTGAAATTATTGAGATAGTTGGTATCCTTTCTTTTTTTGGTGAGCTAAGTCTTTACACTCCAGAGTGTATTTTACACTTAGCGCATCTTCATTTGGTCAACTATCGTTCACGTTTCAATGGCCACATGTGGCTAGGGCCCAAAGGTGTATAGAAAGAGGAACAAATCCAATCCCAGGAATTAGATACAAGGTTAAATTACCGTCTTTATGAAACTCTGTTTTCTGACAATCAAATTTTTACAGATTGCTTCTTTCCTTTGTGAATTATTTCCTCTTGCTTTGTAGCTTATGTACTATTTAAAGACACTTAAGTTTACAACCCATAACAGAAGAATAGAGATTGGTGAAAATGGAGATGTGACTGGCACTATGATATTCTAAATTGGCAATTAGATGATAATGGGAATATTGCCTTTGTGAAAGTTGGAGAGTATATATTGACAAATTCTAAGTTTGAATTTTTGATCCCAAATAATGCCACAATATTTTTGGACACCAAATCATCAGAAATTAGTTACTCTGACATCTTACTTTGTTTATACAAATAATTGCATTTCTATATTGTTTCAGGCACTTACAGAATATCAAACCCCTAAACACCTACAGTTGGGCATTTTAAAAACAGTTTTTTCACATACAATACATATCTTTCTTTCTTTTTTTTTAACCTTCTACTTTTATTTTAAGTTCAGGGGTACATGTGCAAGATGTGCAGGTTTGCTACATAGGTAAACATGTGGCATGATAGTTTGCTGCACAGATCATTCTTTCGCCTAGGTGTTAAGCCTAGCGTCCATTCGTTATTCTTCCTGATGCTCTCCCTCTCCCCATGTCCCCTTCTTGGGAAGGCACCAGTGTGTGTTGTTCCCCTCTATGTGTCCATGTGTTCTCATCATTCAACTCCCACTGATAAGTGAGAACATGTGGTATTTGGTTTTCTGTTCCTGCATTAGTTTGCTGAGGATAATGACTTCCACCTCCATCCATGTCCCTGCAAAGTACGTGATCTCGTTCCTTTATATGGCTACATAGCATTCCATGCTGTATATGTCCCACATTTTCTTTATCCATTCTATCATTGATGGGCATTTAGGTTGATTCCATGTCTTTCCTGTTATGCATAGTGTTGCAATGAGCATACGTGTGCATGTGTCTTTATAGTAGAATGATTTATATTCCTTTAGGTATACACCCAGTAATAGGATTGTTGGTCAAATTGTAGTTCTGACTTTATGTCTTTTAGGAATCACCACACTGTCTTCCACAATGACTGAACTAATTTACAGTCTCACCAACAGTGTAAAAGTTTCCTTTTTCTACAGAACCTCTCCAGCATCTGTTGTTTCTTGACTTTTTAGTAATCACCATTCTGACTGGTGTGAGATGGTATCTCATTGTGGTTTTGATTTGCATTTCTCTAATGGTCAGTGATGTTGAGCTTTTTTTCATATGTTTGTTGGCTGCATGTATGTCTTCATTTGAGAAGTGTTTGTTTATGTTCTTTGCACACTCTTTAATGAGGTTGCTTGTTTTTATTCTTGTAAATTTTTTTAAGTTCCTTGTAGATGCCAGATATTAGACCTTTGTCAAATGGATAGATTGCAAAAATTTTCTCCCATTCTGTAGGTTGTCTGTTCACTCTAATGATAGTTTCTTTTTCTGTTCAGAAACTCTTTAGTTTAATTAGATCCCATTTGTCAATTTTGGCTTTTGTTGCAATTGCTTTTGTTGTTTTCATCATGAAATCTTTGCCCATGCCTATGTCCTGAATGGTACTGCCTAGATTTTCACGTAGGATTTTTATAGTTTTGAGTTTTACTTTTAAGTCCTTAATCCAACTTGAGTTAATTTTTGTATAAGGTGCAAGGAAGGGGTCCAGTTTCAATTTTCTGCATATGGCTAGCTAGTTCTTCCAGCACTGTATTTTAAATAGGGAATCCTTTTCCCATTGCTTTTTTTTTTTTTTTTTTTTTTTTTTGTCAAGTTTGCTGAAGAGCAGTTTGTTTTAGGTGTGTGGTCTTATTTCTGAGTTCTCTGTTCTGTCCCCATTGGTCTTTGTGTCTGTTCTTGTACCAGTACCATGCTGTTTTGATTACCATAGTTTTGTAGTATAGTTTGAAGTTGGGTAGCATGGTGCCTCCAGCTTTGTTCTTTTTGCTTAGGACTGTCTTGGTTATTCGGGCTCTTTTATTTTTACATATAAATTTTAAAATAGTTTTTTTTCTAATTGTGTGAAGAATGTCAACAGTAGTTTAATGGAAATAGCAGTGAATCTATAAATTACTTTGGGCAATATGGACATTTTCACATTATTGATTCTTCCTATCCATGAGCATGGAATGTTTTTCCATTAGTTTGTGTCCTCTCTGATTTCTTTGAGCAGTGGTTTGTAGTTCTCTTTGGAGAAGTCCTTCACTTCCCTTGTTAGTTGCATTCCTAGGTATTTTATTCTATTTGTAGCAGTTGTGAATGGGGGTTCATTCATGATATGACTGCTTGTCTGTTGTTCATGTATAGAAATGCTCATGAATTTTGCACATTGATTTTGTATGCTGGGATTTTTCTAAAGTTGTTTATCAGCTTAAGAAGCTTTTGGGCTAAGACGATGAGTTTCACCTGAAGCCAGCAAATCTCAGAGGCTCACCAAGGCCCTCAGTCTAGTACCTGGGTATCACTCCCCATTATCCAGGACCCAAGGGCACTTTCATTAACAGTTGATGAAAGCTGGGTCCTTTCCTTCAAGGCAGTAGTTTCCCTTCTGACCCAGGATGTGTCTAGAAATGTTGCCTGCAAGCTGCAAGCTAGGCCCTGGAAAGGGGGCCTCATGACTCTGCTGCCCTATTCTGCTGTGACTGAACTGGCATCCAAGATGCAAGACAAAGCCCTTCCCTCAAAGGGAAGGAAGAGGACTCTTTTGGAGCTGTGAGCTGTGTAGCCCCTAAGGTTATGGAAGAGATGAAGCCAGCATTCCCTTCACTGCCCAAGCGGTGTCTCAGTATGTTGCATTCTCCCCTTCCCTCCAGTCCACAGGCTCTTGGGCTGGTTCAGCCCTAGGACTTTCCTAGAGGTTGCAGTCCTTATGGGTTTGATTGCCTTTCAAGTTTACTTAGAGAGAGAGAACACTTTAGCCCTTGATGGAGAGGTTTGCAGGCACTCAAGATGGACCACTGGGATTGGTGATTCCCGTCTGGTCAGGGCTGGTATAAATGCTCCCTTCTGTCTGTGAGTGTCAGCTGAGTTTGCCCTGGCGTTCCTTTCTGCTCTAACAGAACAGCACTGAGTTTAATGTCTCACAATTGCTGTGTTCTCCATCCTCCAGGATCCAGAGATGCTCCCTACACCAGGTTGCCCTTGATGAAGATGTGGGGAGGGGTGGCATCAGCAATTCAGGACTGTATCTTCTATCTGTTTAGTATCTCCTTCACCAGTATGAAGTGAAAAACAGGTACTATGAGTGTTTACCTTATTTTTGGTTATTATGAAGGTGTTTTTTTCTGTGTAGATAGTTGTTAACTTGTTGGGTGGGGGAGGCGATTGGTGGAGCTTTCTATTTTGCCATCTTGCTCTGTCTCTGAGTCTCATTTATTTCTTTAAGCTTGGTTTCCTTTTGTACTTTGAACATATGTAAATGGCTAAAATATTTGTCTAGTGTGTTTAACATCTGGATGTTCTCATCTGTTGCTTGGTTTTTCACTGGTATATGGTCATATCTTCCTGTTTCTCACATCTTCTCTCTCTCTCTCTCTCAACTGGACATTTTAGATTTTATATTGTAGAAACTCTAGATACTCTCTCCTCCCCCTTCCCAAGCTTGTTGTTTGCTTATTTGCTTACACACTAGGCTGGGCTGTGTTACTGAGTTCAGCATGAAACTTCTGTTGTTATTCCTTAAAAGGCCCAGCTACAGCATGTGTACTGTATTTCTGAGGTTTCATCTTACCCCTCTTAGATTTTCTCTTTCCTTCCTCTCTCTGATAAGCAGTTGGACTTTGTTGGTATTACACTCAGCTATTAGGCACAATAATTTTTAGGGGATTGTGTCATAATTTTTGACAATGCTCTTGGATATAAACTGCTTCACAACCTGATTCAATTAAATTTAGACTCATAACACAATATGAGTATAAAATACACAATTATTGTTTATAGTAGCTATGCTGTATATTAGATCTCTTGAACTTATTCATCTTATAACTGAAGGTTAATACTCTTTGACTAACATGTCCCATTTCCCCCAACTTCCAGTCTTGGCAAGTACTATACTACTCTGTGTCTTACCTGTTTACTAACAGAGTAGATATTAAGGGTTCCCACCACAGGGGTGGAAAAGGTAATCATGTAAGGTTATGGATATATTAATTAGGTTGTCTGTGGTAATTATTTTACTATGTATATGTGTGTGTGTATATAAAATCACATTGCATATATTAAATACATATATTTTTATTTGTCAGTGACACCTCAATTAAGCTGGAAAAAATGAATAAATTTGAATTCTTTGTCAAAGTTTTCGAGGCCAACCTAAAATCTGCTCTGAACCCAGAGGGCTTCTCCTGGCTATCTTGTCTGGTTCTCTCTGATACACTTGCTGGCCTATGGTTTAGTTGGTTGCTTTCAGGGTGTATTAGTCTGTTCTCACACTGCTGATAAAGACATACCAGAGACTGGGTAATTTATAAAGAAAAAGAGGTTTAATGAACTCACAGTTTCATGTGGCTGGGGAGACCTCACAATCATGGCAGGAGGCAAAAGGCACGTCTTACATGGCAGCAGGCAAGACAGAATGAAAGCTAAGTGAAAGGGAAAACTTCTTATAAAATCATCAGATCTTGTGAGACTTATTTACTACCATGAGAACAGTACAGGGGAAACCACCCCCGTGATTCAATTATCTCCCACTGGGTCCCTCCCAAAACACATGGAAATTATGAGAGCTATAATTCAAGGTAATATTTAGGTGGGAACAAGCCAAACTGTATCACACGGTGAAAGCAGTTTTCTCTTAATTACTTATCACCATCGCCATTGTTTCAAAGTATAAACTTAAGTTTACATCTCCTACATGCTCTTCTAAATCAACTAGCTCACTTGAGAAAAGATTCAGGTCTCTTATGTTCTTATGGCTTGCCTTTTGCCTGTGCAAAATATTGAAGCAACTACTGCAGAACTGGGAATAGGAACAACTACTTGCTTATTCTCTTATAGAGACATAGCATCATTACTAGCACTCTCTGGGTTTGGGCAGTAGCCTCTAGTTTTTTAAGCTTGCAATATTTGTCATGAAACTTCTCTCTTATTAATGATCAGGGTGGTGGAAAGGGTGATAGGAGCTTAAGATAATTGGCCTGTCATGCCTTTGGTAGATCCCTGGCGCTGCAAGTGGGAAAAAGGTAGAGGAATGGAGACACATACCTCTTGGTCACATTCACTTGGACTTTAGTGCCTGCCACACAGAACTAGACAGCCTGAGATAATGCTAATCACCTGCACACAGAGGAGAGCTACTGTAGCCCTTCAGATGGGGAGAGAAGAAGCACTATAACTTGGTCTCACTACCCAAACTGGTGGGTCTGTCATGGTGAGCTGGAGGAGGAAGTGTGAAAAGAGCTGATTGTGAACAAGTGAGTCAAGTCTCTCACTAACCCTAGATTTCGTAGATTTTCTTGAATAAATGTGTCTTTAGTTGCTATGGGGCCTTACAACAATTACCAAAGACTAATTTTTCTAAAGTATGTAATAAGTCTGATGAGAGCCTGATGTTTGATGAGCAGTTTTCTGAGTATGTTGGCTTATTGAGTCCAAAGTCATAGCTTTTACAGAGTTCTTACTCTGACTTTTTTGACCATGCTAAAATAGGACATTCTGGGGAATCTGTCTCTTAAGATTCCTGCCCACTATGGCAGAATTAAAGCCAAGGCTCTAACAAAGATGCTTTCTTCAGTCTCCCTTCAGTTTCACTGCCTGTCAATACTTGGAGATGTCAGAGTGACACGGCTCTATGTGTTGTCTGCTTTTAATTGATGAAGAATTAAAATATTCTTCATTATTGTTTCATCTAGATGTGTTAAAAATCATGTATTTGGAAGCTAGTTAAGAGTTTAGCCAACTTCATACTATCACAGCCATTAACAAAGTAATTTTATATGAATATTTTATCAGTTGTAGAAACTCCAAATTCTAACATTAGTCACTAACAGATATTTTTGCTTTATATTTTATCAGTGTCAACAGATAAATAACAAGTAGAGTGAATGAAGAACAGCTTTACTTAACTTGACCAAGGCTGGCAAACTGAAGTCTATACTTTTCAGCTTGTATTTTGGATCAGACTTGTGTTTTCATGAACAAAGTATTACCTGAGGTGGCAGATAATGACATTGATAAAAGGTTCGCAGAAACATACTTAAATTTGATGGACTCTGTCTGGCCACATGGGAATGACAGTTGGAAGAGCTGTCTATGCAGCCACCAGGCATAGGATGAGTTCAAGAGTATATTTTGACAGAGTTAAAAGAAATAGTCATAATATAGGATTTAGAGAAAAAGCTACAACTATCTAGAGCCAAAAATGCAACTAAGTATAAAAATATAATGTATGTGAAATAGAATAAAGTGATGAGAAAGGGGGTGCTATTTTTGCCAATGATTTTAGTCAAACATTGGATATATTGAAGATGAAGCTTTGATAGATCAAGGTAAATTTTAGTACCACTTGACTCTGCCCATGAAAACACATTTTATTAAAGTCCTGGTTGAATATAGCTATTGGCCAGACCTAACACATCCACATCATCAACTATAAGTTTCCAGTGGGTCAGCAACCTCACATGTGCTCATGAACACACACATACAATCACAAATAATATAGGTAGTCTAGATAAATAAATATAGGTAGGAAAATGCTGTAGATTACTTTTGATAAAAAATAAATTTAGATATTTTCCCAAATGAAAATACTTAAGATTATTTGTATTAATCATATACTAGTAACACATCAAAGGTTCTGTTTTTGTTTGAGTAAATTGTTGGAACTTCCAGCTAATTGATCAAATACATTCTGATATGGCAATATGAGCTAAATTTTAGTCGTCACTCTTTGAACAGAAAAAATGTCGTTATTATAAATAACACGGGAAGAAAACATAGCTTATAAAACAATGCCCTAAATAGATCAGCAACGTTGAATTTCTCAGAAACAGCCAGAAAACCAAGATCTTTCATAGCACCATGGGCAGTAGCAGGCATAGCCACAGCCACTATGACCACAGCCATAGCTGCAGCCCAGGCCTCCTTTGGCATAGCCCTGGCCACCATGGGAGTTGTTATAAAAGCTCATGGTTTCAAGAAAGGTAGGCTCAGTTGTATAGCACAGTCAGATTCTGGAGTTTTAAGTTTAAAGTTTTAAGTTTATAATAAGGGACTTAAATACCTCATGGGTGGTATATGGGGCAAACCACAGTCACTGGTGGATTCACATTCCACACTAATTAGCATTGAAGCCATCTAAAATATTCCTTGTAACCAATACATCCAAGACAACATTGCTGCTTCTCAGGAATGTTGAATGTAATGAAATAATGTGCTTTTAATAAGAGATTCTTCTCCTATTTTGATGACTTGTTTTATTCCAGATGTCAAATTTAAACTATATTACCAGCAACCAAGAGTAACCCATATGGCTTCCATATTTATTTATTTATTTATTTATTTATTTATTTATTTATTTATTTATTTATTTATT
>NC_045452.1:48524246-48531063 GCF_002776525.5 Piliocolobus tephrosceles
ATTTATTTATTTATTTATTTATTTATTTATTTATTTATTTATTTATTGTTTGACATGGAATCTTGCTCTGCCACCTGGGCTGGAGTGGAGTGGCATGATCTCGGCTCACTGCAACCTCTGCCTCCCAGGTTCAAGCGATTCTTCTGCTCCAGCCTTCTGAGTAGCTGGGACTACAGGCGCCCA
The DNA here is from genome assembly GCF_002776525.5 of Piliocolobus tephrosceles. NCBI lineage: Eukaryota > Metazoa > Chordata > Mammalia > Primates > Cercopithecidae > Piliocolobus > Piliocolobus tephrosceles. The sequence goes on from NC_045452.1 coordinate 48,524,430, forward strand.
CCAGCACCCCCAGATAATTTTTGTATTTTTAGTAGAGATGGGGTTTCACCATATTGGCCAGGCCAGGCCAGTCTCGAACTCCTGATCTTGTGATCCACCTGCCTCAGTCTCCCAAAATGCTGGGATTACAGGCGTGAGCCACCATGCCCGACCTGTATTTTTAATAGAGATGGGTTTCACCATGTTGGCCAGGATGGTCTTGATCTCCTGACCTTGTGATCTGCCCACTTTGGCCTCCCAAAGTGCTGGGATTACGGGTGAGATGGCTTCCACTTCTTAAAAATCCCAATTTCACCCAATGATAATTTCGCCCTTCCGCATAACTCCATATATGCAGACTTGGGAATAAAAGTGTAGCCCCAAAGAGATGAGGAAGGATGAAAAGCTTGTAAGAGAAGTCATGGTGGCAGCATTCACTTGTAAACTGTTGAGTGACAAGGTGTATCATCACTTTTTGTGGAGCAATATCATTCACTTTGGCTTATACTTCACATGTAACTATCATTTTATATAGGATCCCAAACCATGGCAGAGACTTTGATTTTTAACTTCCTTGATTCTGGGTACATAGTAAGGAAAGGACTTCTATTAGCAACCTGAATTTTAAAACAATTCTGTAATTACTCAAAGATTTATTAATATCATGACTCCCTGAGATGGCACATGACAAGAGTCACATCTCTTCCCAAATCTATAACCTCAATCTACATATGAGAAAACCTCAGGCAGATTCAATTGGGAAATATTCCACGAAATATCTGGCTCTCTAAAACTGTCAAGATCATAAAAGTCAAGAAAAGACCAATGAACCATGAGCAATTGGAGATGACTGAGAGGTACAAAAACCAAATGCAATGTGAATTGGATTCAAGAACAGAAAAAAAGAACATTAAAAGAAAAATGTGAATAGTGCTGCAATGAACAATGGTCCTAGAACTTAAAATAAGTTAATAAAAACAGAAAAATGGTAAAATAAAGTCCATAGTTTAGTTAAGAACACCATACACAGTTAATTTCTTTGGTTTGATGAGAATAACGTACATTTTCTTGTTTTTCAGTAGAGTTTGAACATAAATAAAAATTAGACTCACTGGTATAAGTAGAAAAATACAACAAATTTTTCTCAGATCTGGTTTTCTAGAATTTTTAATTAGTTGAATTATTATCAACATCATGGCTTTAGTATAGAAAAGACACTAAATCCCTGAAAAAAGTATTATTTGGATAAAGAGAGAAGAAATATTAAAAAGTCAAAGTTATTCTTTGTGGAATGTTGTGCAAAAAAGAGTAAAATTAATTGGGGCCTAGAGCAAATAAGAGTGTAACTAACAAAAGTCTTCTTTCTTGATGTAAAGGATGGCTATAGAAGGTTAAAATGCAAGTCTAGTTTGAGGCAGGATTGTATGAATGTGAGTGTGAGGTGTCCTTTCATCCGGGCCCTCAATCACACAAGGGGAGCCCAAATTGAGAGGTCAAACAAAAAAAGCCTCCTTAATACCTCGGAAGCATTATCTTACAATTGAGGAAAAAAAAATAATAATAATTATATTAGTCAAAAATTAGCCAGTGGTATGCTACCTCTGCTAGATCATTCCCATCTTGAGGCATATAAAAGGCCTTTACAGGAAGTATTCATACTGAAGTCACCTACACTCCTTTCTACCCAAGGACAACCTCCACAGCCATCACCATGTGTGGCAGCTACTACGGAAACCACTATGGCGGCCGTGGCTATGGGTGCTGTGGTTAGGGAGGCCTGGGCTGTGGCTATGGCTCCTGCTGTGGCTGTGGCTATGGTTATGGCTCCCGCTCCCTCCGCAGCTGTGGCTATGGATGCGGCTCTGGCTCTGGCTCCGGCTTTGGCTACTACCACTGAGGATATCATGGAAGGCTCTCACCATCTATCCCGTGACATCGGGATTCACCAATTCTGAACCCCACATGCTCTGAGCTTAGGGTTAGATTAAGATTATCTTATATCAAAAGTTTCTGATGTGATTTTTGTCGGAAGACTTGCCCCTCCTCCCCCCACCACTCCAGTACCCTCTGGATCTAATATTTTCAACTTCCTTTTCTGTATTTAATGCATGAAAATTAAAATAATGTAAAATTCACCCTATGAACTTCTGTATGGTCTCTCATCAAGAAGATGCTGTTATAGATCTTGCTTTTTGATTTTCATGCAGGAACTTATTTTCTGTTTCTCTAATACAGTTTTTCAATCTGGAATTACCATCCTGATTTTCTTTTCATTAGTATCCAGTATTTATCTTTTTAGCCTTTTTCCCTATTTATATTATCCTAACAGTGTCTCAACATAACCCATGTTATCACTGCTTCAATGGCATAGAAAACTGAGCATGAACAGAGCAGAAAACTGTGCATCATTTATGGGTTGATTCTTTGCATATAAAAATCATTTACTGTCAGATTTGTTCTATGTAGTTCATGTTACGACTCTACATAAATAATTGGTATTTATAATCTAAATAACCGTAATTAAGTAGCATTTATTAGCCGTTTAGCATAGAGCAATCACTGTGCCAAGTCTTTAATGTACATCATCTCAAATGAGCCTCAGAATAAATTCATGATGCATTAAAATTTTCCCCATGTTCCTGTAATCCCAGCACTTTTGGAGGCGAAGACGGGTGGATCATTTGAGGTCAGGAGTTCAAGACCAGCCTGGCCAATATGGTGAAAGGGTCTCTATTAAAAATACAAAAAATCAGCCGGGGGCCGTGGTTGTGCACACCTGTAATCCCAGCTACTTGGGAGGGTAAGGCATGAGAATTGCTTAAACCCGGGAGGCAGAGGTTGCAGTGAGCCGAGATTGTGCCACTGCACTCCAGCCTGGGTGACAGAGCTAAACTCTGTTTCAAGAAAAACAAAGAAAAACTCCCCATTTTAGAGCTGAATAGAAGCAAAGAGAATGAAGTAACTTTCTCAATGGCAGGTGTGGCAAAAGAGATATTTCATACCCACCTGTTGTCTCTCTGTATATTCATAGAAAGTATTTATTTTCCTTGACTCTAGATAATTGCAGGGACTGTTTAACCACTAAATGCAAAGTTATCTCCCAGGATAAGGTTAGTTATTACTAACATTTAATGTTATTGACTTAAATTAAAAGTATCTGAGGAACAATTTCGTTTTTTACCCCTTTACCCAACAAAAATCTTTCATTCCACTTTTCTCTGCTTTTTAAATGTATGCTTACCACTCTATAAAATTTCAGCTCACACATTAGACATCTAGAATCTTTTATGCACATCTCTTACTTTTTTGGCACAATCTTTTTATGCCTTTTCTCCAAATTCTAGGAAAATTTCTCAATCCCTTTTCCCCATCTCATCTCTTAGTAACTTTTGTCCCTTCAGCAATTTTTTCTTTAAATTAACTTTATCATGACAAATACATATTGCCTCTTTTTAGATCTTAATAATTGCTTATATAGTTGCTGTAGCTCTATGTGTTTCATGGCTCTCAAATATTATACATTTTAGAATTTGAAAAAAAAGTGTTGAAGAGTTTTTCCTCCTTTTGCAACAGTACTATTTTTGAAAAGTAGGCTCATTGTGAGTGCTTAGATCAATCCTTTGATTTTCATAGCTAATTAGTTCATATGGTTTTACCCTTAAAAAGAATGATCTGCTACTTAGGATAAAGATTTGTTCCATCAGAACTTATGTGTAGATCTGCTAAATCTTTTGCATACAAACAATTGTAAAGAAAAAGTGTTCATACTTCTAATTTTATTTTGCCTGTTTAGCAATATCCATCATTTTCAAGGGTGATCATATAGTCTGTGCTGTTTATTTTTATGGACCTTACATGAGAAGGAAATACTTACTCTACTAGATGTCTCATTTTAGGGAGCTCTTCCACATTACAGATTTTTTTCCACTTATTCTCCATATCTATTATGAATCTGCTCCAAGTCAGGCATTCATTTGAAGAATATGGAATGTAGACATGGAAAGGGTGGCAAAGATCTCTATTCTCATGGAACTTACACTCTTGAATGAGGCAGGCAGGGAGGGAGACAGACAGTGAGAGACAGACAATAGGCAAGTAAATTATAAAATAAATACAGTAAATTCTGATAGTGATGAGTATTTGTAAAACAGTAAAAATCAATGAGTTAAATAAATTTTTAATCATTTATCGAAGAAGTCAATTTTAAATAGGGTGGTCAGAGAAAACAGATCTAAGAAGACGTCACTTAAGTTGACACCTGAATGAGATGAAGGGTTCTGTTATTCTTTCTGGTATTTTCAAAAGGCGAAATCAGCAGTACAAAGGTAAAAGTATTAAGGAGGGTAACAACTTGGTCTGTCTTAGTTACTGAAGGGTCTGTGTTTGAAGCACGGTAAATAAAAAGGAAAGTGGTAGGAAGTGATGTCCGAGAGGTAGGATAGAGTATTGGAAGACATTTCTTTCTAAATGCAATGGGAATTCTATGAAAGATATGTTCCAGGAAAAGGCTGTGATGTGATTTCTGTTGTGCCATGAGACTGAGATATCAGAAGATAAAACATTTGGTGCCAGGAGAGATCATGGGTTCTGTCTTAGTGATGTTAGATTACATCTATAAAAGGACAAAGATAAAGGACATAAAAGGTGAATAACACAGTTCTGAGATTGAAGTCAAGTTGTGAAGAAGAAATTACTGAAAAAGGTGAGGTTGGAGACAGAAAAGATTGTGCAGTGGAACAGATACAGAATTTGTCAATAAGGAAGAGAGTGTTCCACTGACCTGAATATTGTTTCAGAGCTTCAGTAAAATGAAGACAGAGAAACAAACCATATTTGGATCAGGCAAGACTTCTAAGAAAACTTTCAGTGGAGTGGTGGGTCAAAAGTTCAAAAGATTGAGAGAAAAGGAGATAAGAAAGTGAAAGCAGTAATCTCAGAAATACATTTTTGAAATTTCTTGTGAAGAGGAGAAGTGAATTAAGAAAGTAGCCTGGGAAGCCCAAGGGGGTTTTCTTAGGGAAAGATTAGTTTGTTTAATTTGTTTTCATTGGATACACTAAAGCATGCATGATACTTCAGAGCATCAAGGAAGCAAATACATATTTTTCATGGAATGTTATATAAATAGAACACAGAGGATGTTTAGGGCAGTGAAACTATTCTGCATAATACTACGGTGGTGAATACATGTCATACATTTGTCAAAACCCATGAAATGTACAACACTAAGGATGAACCCTTATATAAACTGTGAACTTTGAGTGATAATGATGTGTCATTGTAAATTCATCTGTTGTAACAAATGTACCACTGTGGTGCAGAATGTGGATAATGGGGGAGATCTGGTGTTGGGAAGGAATGGAATCAGTATATGGGAATTGTGTGTACTTTCTGGTCAATTTGCTGTGAAATGAAAACTGCTCTATTAATTAAGAAATCAGCAATACAATAAGGTACTAATTTTCCAGTTATAAAGATAAATATCACCTCTTCATAAGAGTTAAATAATTCCTGAAATAAATTCAAAGAGAATTGGCTTTATACATTTTTATATTGAGGACATTGAGTTATATGATAGATTGTATCTTTTACAGTCATTTTAATCAGTTACAAAACTACCTGCTGAATAATTCTTTTGTTAACTAATGTAAGTTTAGTTTTACACCTTTTTGGTCTATTAATTCATAAAATATACAGTCTGTAAGCCTAAAAATGGCTGTTAAATGTTTTCAGCTAATGCTGGTTAACAATACTTCTAAGTTGAATGAAAACTGATTGATGGAGTGTAAAGTATGAGATTTAAGGCAACTAACATTTTTCTGTAGGGAAAAATTTAATGTGATATCGTTGAGATTTCTTAACAGTTATAATCTCAATTGTGGAGGGACTGAAATAATATGTAGCCATAATAATGAGTCTAGTTTACAGAAATACAGTTGCCAATAAAAATAAATATACAGTGTATTAAAATGCATGATGAAAGGCAAATGTGTTTGAGCTGATTATTAATAGGAACAACTTTACTATATTGAGACTATTTTCTTTTGACTAATTTGAATTACTTATCAAGGCAGACTAATTGATGGATTATAGGGATCTTGTGTCCTGAATTCTAAAGGAAGGTTAATTGAAGTATAAGTGGTTTCCTTTCTTGCACCCTCTTCACTGCTGCATAAGTTAATCCCCCATTTTTGACTCTATTTGGAATCTATATTAAATGTATTAACAGTCTTTGAACACAGAACATCACTGAAGTATCAGCATCCTGATCATTACATAATCATACCTCCTTCATGCATCCTATACAAAACAAACTCTGTTTTGAGATAATAACAAATTCTTTTGACTTTGTTGGGTCTCAGAATAGCCTGAATTGTCATAGCAAAATGGATGATCATAAATATTTCAATAGTTATTCAAGAGAGTATCATGTGCCTGATTAAAAATAGATTACTTACTTAATGTTGCATATCTTTACAAAGGAGCATACTGTTGTCTAATACACTGGTAAAATCAAACAGTTAAAGAAAATAACTCAGTCATAATATTAGCTGATCACTGTATATCTCAAAATACCAAGAGATCTTCCACTGATTTGTGCAGAATTACCAAAAAAAAAAAAAAAAAAAAAAAAAAAAAAAAAAAAAAAAAAAAA
>NC_045452.1:48531163-48627326 GCF_002776525.5 Piliocolobus tephrosceles
AAAAAAAAAAAAAAAAAAAAAAAAAAAAAAAACAACAACAACAACCAAAACTGAGTTCTGAAAAGCACTGATATTTCAGAGATAGCAAATCCCATAAACACCTAATTGGCAAAAGTTCTAAACTTTCTAAACAGTAAAAAAAAAAAAAAAAAAAAAAAGTGGCATTATTGAAAAATGGCAATTGATATCTCAATAAAACAGGATTAAATATTGTCATTATTTCTGGAGGAAGGCTCTGAAAAAAAATTGAATCTATAGAAGAAACTATTTTCTGTGTGTCCTGAATAAGAATTAGGCATATAAAAATAAGGCAATGATTTGTGTGAATAAAAACCTAGAGGTGCAGAGTAGATGCAACTAACTCAGGCTAGTTTTTCAAGAAATTTTAATAAGGTGGCTTTTTGTTAATTATATTATAGAGATGAGTGAACACTGCAACTTTCTATGCCACATTCCTTCATAGGAGAAGAGACAGCTGAGACAGTGAAGAAGGAAAAAAATGTCTTAAAACAAGTTATAGTCACAACTCATTGTTTAAAAACAAGCGTTTGAGAAATGTCTGTTCATATCCTTTCCCCACTTTTTGATGGGGTTGTTTGTTTTTTTCTTGTATATTTGTTTGAGTTCTTTGTAGATTCTGGAAATTAGCCCTTTGTCAGATGAGTAGATTGCAAAAATTTTCTCCCGTTCTGTAGGTTGCCTGTTCACTCTGATGGTAGTTTCTTTTGCTGTGCAGAAGCTCTTTAGTTTAATTAGATCCCATTTGTCAATTTTGGCTTTTGCTGCCGCTGCTTTTGGTGTTTTAGACATGAAGTCCTTGTCCATGCCTATGTCCTGAATGGTACTACCTAGATTTTCTTCTAGGGTTTTTATGGTAATAGGTCTAACATTTAAGTCTCTAATCCATCTTGAATTAATCTTTGTATAAGGAGTAAGGAAAGGATCCAGTTTCAGCTTTCTACTTATGGCTAGCCAATTTTCCCAGCACCATTTATTAAATAGGGAATCCTTTCCCCATTTCTTGTTTTTCTCAGGTTTGTCAAAGATCAGATGGCTGCAGATGTGTGGTATTATTTCTGAGGACTCTGTTCTGTTCCATTGGTCTATATCTCTGTTTTGGTACCAGTACCATGCTGTTTTGGTTACTGTAGCCTTGTAGTATAGTTTGAAGTCAGGTAGCGTGACGCCTCAGACACATGAAAAAATGCTCATCATCACTCGCCATCAGAGAAATGCAAATCAAAACCACAATGAGATACCATCTCACACCAGTTAGAATGGCAATCATTAAAAAATCAGGAAACAACAGGTGTTGGAGAGGATGTGGAGAAATAGGAACACTTTTACACTGTTGGTGGGATTGTAAACTAGTTCAACCATTATGGAAAACAGTATGGCAATTCCTCAAGGATCTAGAACTAGATGTACCATATGACCCAGCCATCCCACTACTGGGTATATACCCAAAGGATTGTAAATTATTCTACTACAAAGACACATGCACACGTATGTTTATTGCGGCACTATTCACAATAGCAAAGACTTGGAATCAACCCAAATGACCATCTGTGACAGACTGGATTAAGAAAATGTGGCACATATATACCATGGAATACTATGCAGCCATAAAAAAGGATGAGTTTGCGTCCTTTGTAGGGACATGGATGCAGCTGGAAACCATCATTCTTAGCAAACTATCACAAGAAGAGAAAACCAAACACCGCATGTTCTCACTCATAGGTGGGAACTGAACAATGAGTTCACTTGGACTCGGGAAGGGAAACATCACACACTGGGGCCTATCATGGGGAGGGGGGAGGGGGGAGGGATTGCATTGGGGAGTTATATCTGATATAAATGATGAATTGATGGGTGCTGACGAGTTGATGGGTGCAGCACACCAACATGGCACAGGTATACATATGTAACAAACCTGCACGTTATGCATATGTACCCTAGAACTTAAAGTATAATAAAAAAATAATAATAAAAAATAAAAATAAAAACAAGCGTTGTTGGCTGTAGAAAGACAAAGAAAAGATTATAGATTTTATTTTGTGCCAAGAGCAAAGCAAACAAGGCTTGCAGCAAGTGTTATTTATTGAAATAATTTATGTTTATAGAAGTTAAAATGAATATGTGGGGTTATGCAGGGATTTATATGTATCATTTTCTCCTCTCATTATTGGCACAGAAAGTGTTTCAGGAGAGTTCTGAGTGGCCAAGAAAACGAGTTTCCATAATACCTATGAGGTTTTTCTCTTATGGTAGAGAAACAACAAACTAATTCTATTAGTCACAAAATTAGCCAATGGCATGAAACCTGTGGTTGGTCACATCCACACTGGGCATATAAATGGACTCCACAGGGACAATTGTCTCTACTGAAGCCAACTACACCCCTTCCTACTCAAGGAACAACCAACACCATGTGTGGAAGCTACTACGGAAACTACTATGGTGGCCGTGGCTATGGGTTCTGTGGCTACGGAGGCCTGGGCAGTTGCTACGGAGGCCTGGGCAGTGACTACGGAGGCCTGGGCGGTGACTACGGAGGCCTAGGTTGTGGCTATGGTTCCTGCTAGGTCTGTGGGTTCCGCAGACTGGGCTGTGGTTATGGCTATGGCTATGGATATCGCTCTTGCTCCCTCTGTGGCTGTGACTATGGAGGCGACTTTGACTATGCCTCCGGCTTTGGCTACTAGTATTGAGGATGCCGTGGGCGACTCATCTCCAATACATGCGACCTTAAGACTGACCAGCCCTGAATCCCATGCTCCTGTGCCACCACATTACGATGGAATAATCATACACTACGGATTTCTATTGTGACTTGCTGACGACCTGCAATGTGGTGCCCCCTGTTGGCATCTACTATTCTAAATGATCTATTCCCAAGCTCTCCCTCATGACAATTGGGAGAATGTGATATTTTCTCTGTGAACCCACTTATCTCTTTTACCAGAGTGAAGCAGTCACTGTTCCTACCTTGATGATTTTTATACATCATTCTGTTTGCAGTGTTCTTAATAAACTTGGTTAACCTCAAATATAAAAGTTGGTTTTTATTTTATTACAGGTAATGTAATTTATTATATTTTTGGACTTTTTAACTTGCTTATTTCTAAGAAAGCTTGTAATTGCCTGTTGTTAACCTATTTATCTTAGTATTTCTACTTTAGTTGCTCTACCAGTTCTAGAATTCTGTTCTTCCAAAAGCATTGTAATACTTGTAAATTTCCTTTTATGTTAAAGGTGGAATCATTTCTCCATTGCTGGAAGTTTTCAGCACCAAATTAGATAACATTTGTCCATTAGTTTAATCGATGCTTAATGTCTACTAAATATTAGGTAAATTTTTCTTCTGCAAACCATCATCAGTCAAGTTCTATGTCTCCCCAATTCTTTTTAAAGTATTATTTTAGAATTATAGACAGAAAAATTTATTTGGTGTATAATTTTGTGAATTTCAACAAAAATGCATAGTATTATGGTATACCGATTATAATCAAAATACAAAACCATGTCATCACCATCTTCCTAGAATTTCTCCTGCTACCCTCCCCAAACCCCTACATTCTGACAGTGATTGATTTTTCTATATCCTGTAGTTTTGCCTTTTTTAGAAGGTCATATTTTGTTGGGGGTCCCCATGACTGCCCCATTTTTGGAGATTTGCTAGAAAAACTCATGGGATGGATACAGCTGTGCTCATGGCTAAGATTTATTACAAAGTAGTAAGGATACATAGCTATATTATGAAAGGAAAAGCCACTCCTCTGTCCATGGATATGCACGTGATTGCGGTCTCTCCCACCCAGAGTTCACTCTTTACCCCGCAAAATAAACAATCTGTGTGCAATGTTTCTGCCCAGGAAAACCCAGTAAACACTCAACACCCAGAGCTTTACCTGGGGATGGATCAAAAAGGCACGAGGAAAATTCTAGACTCCCATAAAGCAAGCACTTGTCCAGCAAAAAACCATATTGTTTGTACAAATGGCTTACGCACAGTGAACCAACCTTATCAGTTAGAGAATGGTGGGAATACTATTGAAATCCAATTTTCTACATTTGGTATTAGAATAATACCGATTTCATAAAATGGAGACAAAACTGTTTTCTTCCTTTTAAAATTATTTCTTTTTCTTTTTTCTCTCTCTTTCTTATTTATTTAGTTATTATTTTCTAGAGAGTTTCCATAGAGTTGGTATTATTTCTTTCTTATTTGTTTGGTGGAGTTCACCAGTGAAATCATATGGGTCAAGAGTTTTCTTTTTGAAAAAAATCTTAATTACAAATTACTATTCGATGATCTACTTCTTCTTGAGCAAGTTTTAACGCATTCTGCTTATTACAAAATCGATCCATTTTGTCTAAGTTGTTGCATTTACGGGCAAGATATTACTCTTTGTGCTTGCTGACTATGCTTTTTCATGACTAGAATTTGCAGTAGTGCCCCTCTTTCACTCCTACTCTTGGTAAGATGTGTCTTTTCTCTTTGTTTCTTTGCCAGCCCTGCTAGAGGTTTTTCAACTTAAATGAACTTTTTATAGACTCAGCTTTTGGTTTCCTTTATGTTCTCCACTTATTTTCTGTTGTAAATTATACTGATTTCATATGTTACCTGTATTCCTTCCTTCATTAAAAAAGTATTAATTATTTTAGAAAAAGCTTGCATGACTGATTTGAAAACTTTTTTCTTTTCTTTTTTTCTTTTCTTTTTTTTTGAGACGGAGTCTCACCCTGTCGCCCAGGCTGGAGTACAGTGGCGCGATCTCGGCTCACTGCAAGCTCCGCCTCCCGGGTTTACGCCATTCTCCTGCCTCAGCCTCCCAAGTAACTGGGACTACAGGCGCCACCACCTCGCCCGGCTAGTTTTTTTTTTTTTTTTCAGCAGAGACGGAGTTTCACCGTGTTAGCCAGGATAGTCTCGATCTCCTGACCTCGTGATCCGCCCATCTCGGCCTCCCAAAGTGCTGGGATTACAGGCTTGAGCCACCACGCCCGGCCTTTTCTTTACAAGCATTTAATGAATAAAATTTCCTTTAAGCACTGCTTTATTTACATTTCACAAATTTTAATATGTTCTATTTTCATTTTCCTTCAGTGCAAAATATTTTTAGTATCCCTAGATATTCTCCCTTTGACTCATGGATTATTACCAAATATTTGGGAATTTTTTTCCCTTGTCCAGGGTTTTATTCATGTGGAGCAACTCATGCTCTTGGCAACTTAATCTGTGTTGAATCTTTCTATACATATATACACACACATATAAAAGTGTATATGTGTGTGTGTGTGTGTGTGTGTGTGTGTGTATACTTTAAGATCTGGGATACACATGCAGAATATGCAGGTTTGTTACATAGTATATACATGTGCCATGGTGGTTTTTGCACCCATCAACCCACATCTGCATTAGGTATTTCTCCTAATGATATTCTTCCTCTTGCCCTCTATCCCTTGACAGACCCTGGTGTTTGATGTTCCCCTCCCTGTGCCCATATGTTCTCATTGTTCAGCTCCCACTTATGAGTGAGAATATGCGGTGTTTGGTTTTCTGTTCTTGTGTTAGTTTACTGAAAATGATGGTTTCCAGCTTCATCCATGTCCCTGCAAAGGACATGAACTCATTCTTTTTTATGGCTGCATAGTATTCCATGGTGTATATGTGCCACATTTTCTTAATCCAGTCTAACATTGATGGGCATGGGCACTTGGGTTGGTTCCAAGTCTTTACTGTTGTGAATAGTGCTGCAGTTAACATACCTGCACGTGTGTCTTTTTTCTGTTACTGATTTGTAGCTTGATTTCTTAAGGATCTGAAAACAGACTCTACTTACTTCTTTAAATTTTCTATAGGTTGTTTACACAATAGGTTGTTTATTTTGGTGAATGTTTTATGTACACTTGAAAAGAATATGTGTTCTGAGATAATGAGGGTAGTGTGTTCTATAAATATAATTAATGTCAAGTTGGTTGTTGGTGGTGTTCAATTATTTATTTTTTTTGTTGAACATCTGTCTACTTCTCATATTGATTACTTAGAAAAGAGAGAGTTTTCAATGTAATTGTAGATGTGACTGTTTCTTCTTTTAATTCTATCAGTTTTTGCTTCGTGTGTTTTTTAGCTTTTTTGATAGGTCTATACACATTAAGGATTTTTATGGATTCTGGGTGAAATGACCCTTTTATAGTCATATAATATCCTTCTTTATTGCTGGCATTTTTCAGTGTCCTGAGTATAATTTGTCTGATATTAAGACAGCCATTCTCACTTTATTTTCATCATTGTTGGCATAGTGTAGCTTTCTCTATCTTTTCCTCTGTCTTTTTATTAGTTCTCTGTTTTTTACTTTTATATTTGAGGTGATTTTCTTATACATGATATATAGATGGGTCTGATTTTATGCAATTTGGCAATCTGTGCCTTTAAATTGTACATTTAGACTATTTACATGCAATGTAATTACTGCAATGATCGAAATTAGGTTTAACATTTTATTATTTGCTTCTGTTTTCTGTTTCTCTTTTCTCACTTTACCGACTTATTTTGTGTTTTAATAGTTTTAGTATTATGTTTTAATTTATCTGGTGGCTTTTTAGGTTGGTGCAAAAGTAATCTCAGTTTTTGCCATTACTTTCAATGGCAAAAACCGCCATCACTTTTGCATCAACCTAGTATTTGGGGTTAATCCAGAGGTGACAATATATGTAACTAATCTTTTACAATATTTTTAGAGTTAATATTTTACTACTTTAGCTAAAAGAGATTAGTCTTACAAATGTATAAGTTCTTTATCTCTTTTTGTTACACTTGTCATCCATATATTACAGCAACATACCTTCAAACCCTCTCATTCAACATTAAAACTTTTTAATTTCCACAGATATATGAATTTTAAAGGACTTAAAAGAAAAAAATTCTATTTCCCCAACTGTTCACAATTTTCTATTGCTTTTCCTTTATTCATGAAGTTACTAGTTTTTCTTTAGCACCATTTTCCTGACAAACTTTCTTTAGCATTTTGGGTTTTATTTTATTTTTTTTTTAGAAACGTCTCCTGGACTCCTTTATCTGAGAATGATTTTATTTTGCTTTTGTTACTGAGGATATTATTGTTAAATATAAAATATGAGGTTCTTTTCTCTTAGCACTTCAGCTATATCTTCCACTGTCTTTTGGACTCTACTATTTCTCATGATAAATGCTCAGTAATGTATTTGTTTCTACAAATAATGTTTTAGTCCAACTTTCAAACTTTTTTTGTTATTAGAAGCTTGATTATGTTACATCCGGACATAATTTCATTTGATTTTATTCTGATTGGGATTTACAACTTCTTGACTCTGTAAATGTATGTATTTTATCAAATTTATATTTTAAAACATTATTTCTTCAAATATGATTTCTGTACAAATCTGTTTTTCCTCCATTTGAGATTTCAATGCCATGAATGTTAAAAATTTTAATATGCTTTACATATTCCTGAGGCTCTATTTATATTTTAACATCTCAAGACAAAAGTATAGAATCACATCGAATAGCTTTAAACATAAACACATATGTTAGAAAAGATTTTATCTTTACAAAAAAATTAAACTCGTTTAAGGCATGTAAAAGTTAGGTGGATGCATGGTCCATTTAAATTCCTTTACCTCTTGTTCTAAAAATATTTAAAAACTTCTTGTTTAAATATGCTCCAAATAAAAATTAGAAGGGGTGAATCATGTGAGCAATCACATATTCTAAAGGACTTTAGAGAAATGAAGTTTTTGGCATCATAACACTTGGAATATATAGTGGTTTTAGGCACTGCTTAACTAAATAGACAAATATTACCTTTTCAAATTCTAGCACCAACCCACCATGACACACATCATCATTGCCTTACCAGAGCAGAGAACTGAGAGTTTCAAGGTTGTTATTTTCTTGTTATCCCAAATCAAGGATGTCATGTGGCAGAATGTTTTTTCTCTAAGTATCTTTTGGTAGAATCATTTTTGTAAAGTATAAAAATATAAAAAATAGTTATATTAAAAGAAGATATCACCCAAATAGGAAAATTGTTTCATTTAATTAACCTGGGGAAAAAAGGATAAATACTGAGCTTTAAATGAAAAGAAAACCAAATTTGTTGTTCTAGATTGAAGTTTATTAGGAAAACAGAGAAAAGACGTGTGCATAAAAAAAGATAGGATCTGTGACTGTGTCATCCCAATGAAAGGCCATATGAGAATTTACAGAACGAATTTCACATTTCGATTCATTTTCCATGAGTTATATTCAGGCAAATAAAAGTTTCAGAGAGTAGATCCAGAGGACATCAGAGGAAAAGTCTTCAGCAAAGTCACATCAGAAACCTATGATGTGAGAGAATTATCACCCTAGCATGAGGCTCCAAACACATGGAGTTTGTAATTGTTGAATCCCAGTGTCACAGGATAGAGGGTGAGAGTGTCCCGTGGTGTCCTCAATAGTAGTAGCCAAAGCTGGAGCCATAGCCAGAGCCTCATCCATAGCTACAGCCACAGAGGGAGCGGGAGCCATAGCCATAGCCACAGCCCAGTCTGCGGAAGCCGCAGCCACAGTAGGAGCCATAGCCACAGCCCAGGCCTCCATAGGTATAGCCCAGGCCTCCATAGCCACAGCACCCATAGCCACGGCCGCCATACTAGTTTCCATAGTAACTTCCACACATGGTGTTTGTTGTTGAGGTTGTTCTTAGGTAGGAAGCAGTGTAGGTGACTTCAGTATGGACACTTCCCTGGCAGAGGGCCTTTTATATGCTTCACAATGGGTGGGATCCACTAGAGGTGTCATGCCGTTGACTAATTTTATTTAGTTTGTTGTTTTTCAGCCATAAAATGAAGCTTCAGAAGTATTACGCAAAACTTGTTTTGTTTAGCCTCTCAGTTTAGACTCCCCTTATCCAGTTGACGGTTTCAGTGAAAGGAGATCTCACGTTCACACTCATGTAATCCTGCCTCAAAGTAGACTTTCATTTTAGCATTCTATAACCATTCCTTATACTACAAAGCAATACTTTCCTTAGTCACAGTCTTATTTACTCTTGGTTCCAATAGTTTCATTATTTTAAAAAATCTTTCACAAGAAAAGGTGATTCATGAGTTTTTCTTCTCTCTTGATGCAAATTAGTTTTATTCGTTTGGTATTCATTTTCTTTTTTTTACTGAATGTGTCTTTTGTCCCTCATGATGATTATAATATTTCAACTAAGTATTTTAAGAAATACAACTCTGGGAAAATGCATTATACTTTTCTATTTATACAAATGAGTCGAATTCTAATTTATGTTCAATTTGTACTGAATTACTACAAAACAAATTATTTGTTGGAATCTAATGTTTCCACCTTTTCCTCCAAAATTAAGTATACATTCATTAGTTAATATTCGAATCAATATTTTGATTGGTTAATATTCTAATTAATATTAGAATTATATTCTAAGTAACTACCCACTGAGCTTAAGATGATATACTTATTTTTATCAATGTATTAGACAGAGGTCTCTTCCTTTATCAAGATATCTAGTGATTATTCTCTTTGTGACTTGACATGCTGAGCTCCCTTGCGTAACTCTAGAATTAGTACTGTCTTCATTCAATTAGTATAATAATTTTCCAGAGTTGAGGCACAAGCGAAGTGGGAGTAGTATCAGATTTTTGTTAAAAATATGCTTTCATGTCTTTAAGAGAGTGAGTGTGGGAGATGACATTATCCACTTTTCCATGTGTAATCTATCAGTTGATTTTTGATATTCTGATGATGGTTCTGAGCTACAATGCTTTTATGTATCTTTTTATATAATCTTAGGCAGTATGGAGAGTAGAATCTAGTAACAGTTTGTGTAGCAGTGAAGCGGCTACAAGATATTGGACACCTTGTGTATTTTAATCAACTCCCTTCTAGAAATCATAGGAATGAGATGCAAAAATTTTTAAATTTCTGAACACATTTCCTTTGATAAATATATCAAATAAGTAAAAAAAAAAAGTATCTTAATAAAATAGGATATTTTGATACTAATGATCAGATCAAACACATTCATCTATTTATCCAATATGTGTTTTTGAATATTCTTTCTATGTGAGTGTCTTGGTAGCTTCATTTTTATGAAAGGGACACATTTTTATAACATCTTATTCCCTACTGGCTGGATTGAAATATTGGTATTAGTGGACATATTCTCTACATTATTTCAAACTCCCA
This sequence comes from Piliocolobus tephrosceles, assembly GCF_002776525.5. NCBI lineage: Eukaryota > Metazoa > Chordata > Mammalia > Primates > Cercopithecidae > Piliocolobus > Piliocolobus tephrosceles. Next base: position 48,541,401 of record NC_045452.1, read on the forward strand.
TACAGAAATAACAGTAGACTCAGATTATCACAGTGCAAAGTCAGTCAAGCAATAACTTTGAATTACTTTTCAGTTAAAAACTAATTGAATTAACATGATCAGTCTTTCCCTAAGCTATCTAAGTTCTTAGAAAATCACCTAAAATTGGTATAAATTGCTATATTCAATTAAAAGTTATTAAATATATTTTATGTGTGTGTGCAATACAACATTCCTAATAACGCTTACTAAGTTATTTCTCCATAGGATTTACTTCCTGAAGTTAATTTGTTTCTTCTGAAGAATTGACTTTCTCTCTCTCTCTTCTTAATAGGGAGAGCTTTGCATGCGATGAGGTTCCTTTAAAAAAAAATTGTGTGCTGTAATTTTTTGATCTATAATGAATTCCTAAGTACATTTCATATAAGAAAAGAACAAAACAAGCCCCCTTGGACTCCTCCATGCTTTCCAGATTGAGGAAAAATCTCCCATTGTCTTATTCTGCTTCATTGCAAAATTTCACATGTATTTTCATGGTGGATTTCTAGTCTCTTTAACTCCAAACACTTTTTGGTCTTTGCTTCTCACCACTCTATGATAATAACTCCTACAGGAATATTCTAGACTTCAATTTGCCAAATTTATAGTTTAATTCTTCTTAATTTTTCTAAGTCTCTGAGTAGCACTCAGATGTGCCTATCTCTCTTTTCATTCTTGAAAAACTCTACAACCTTTCCCTTCATCCTGCAACACATATTTGGTTTAATTCCAATCACACCAGCTGCTCATTTTCAGCATATCTTCTCTCTTATTTTTTCAGATTTTGCCCTCAAATGTGAGAGATTCCAGCTAGGCACTTGCTCCTCTTGTAGTCTATCTGGATTACTTTGGAAAAATTCATTTCCTGAATTATTCTCAAATTTTTCCTTCCCTCCCTCCCTCCCCCCCTCCCTCCCTCCCTCCCTCCCTTCCTTCCTTCCTTCCTTCCTTCCCTCCTTCCTTCCATCCCTCCCTCCCTCCTTTTCTTTCTTTCTTTTTTCTTTCTTTCTTCCTTTCTTCCTTTTCTTCCTTTTCTTCCTTTCCTTCCTTTCCTTCCTTTGCTTTTCTTTCTTTTCTTTCTTTTCTGTCTTTCTTTCTTTCTCTCTCTCTCTCTCTCGGAGATACACAAGATCAGTACATCTTTGAATGTTTCTGAAGTTGATTTTTAAACTCAAATTTCTAACAGAATAAGTCTTTCCCTTTTTATATAACCATGGTCTGTGGGTTTACACTTCAGAGACTCTAATTATTGCTTTGGAACATATACAAAATGATAGACACATATTTATGTAACATCTTTCTCAAAGTAAATATTACTCCAGAAAAAATTAATAAGGCATCTTATCATTCAGTAATTTACAAACTAACTCTGCCACCATGCCCTTTTTGCCACAATATTTTTATCCTTCTGTACCCTCTTTGAAGTCATCCTTTTGTTCCAAAGGCTGCATATATGCAGATACACAATAAAATATTTTAGGCAAAAAAAAGGAAAAAAGATTTTGAAAAGGTGATATCCATATAGGTTATATGATCTCATGGTCGCTAGCAGTATAGTTTAAATTTGGCACCCAGCCACCAATGTAGAAGAATCTCTCATTAATGGCACAAGATTTTGTTACCAGTATCCTGACATAGTAATGTTGTCTTGGATATATTGGTTGGGAGGAATATTTGAGATGATTTAAAGTTTTGTGATGATTTTAATGCCAATTAGTTTGAAACATGAGTCCAACAGTACATGTGGTTTACCCCACATACCACTCAGGTGCTATTTAAGGCCCTGTGCAGATTAGAAACATACAACTCTAGCATCTGACCCTGCTATACAACTGAGCCTATCTTTATTGACACCATGGGCTTTTACAGCAAGTACTATGGTAGCCCGGGCTGTGGCTATGAAGGCCTGGACTGTGGCCATGGCTGTGGCTATGGTGACAATGGATATGCCTGCTACCGCCCATGCCGCTAGGGAAGGTCCCGGTCTTTCAGCTGCTTCTGAGAAATTCAAGATTGGTGATCTCTTTAGATCATTTTCTTATGAGGTGCTGTGTTTACTTCTGCATTATTTATAATAACAATGTTATTGTCTGTTCAGACAATGAAAATTGCATCTTAGCAACATCAGAATTTTTTTTATCTAAATTACTGGGAGTTTATGAAAACTTTAGAAAAATATTTCTTTCATGTTGTGCTACTCTGTCATTAAATATAAATAATTTTAGCCATTTTTAAGGAAAATATTTAAATCCATTTTTTATTAAAGATAATCCTTTTTGCAAACCTACAGCATTTTAATTCAATTTTTATGAGTGTGTATGTATGTACGTATATTTATGTGTGTGAGATTATTGATACTTTGGCTGTCTATAATTGTCAACATACATGTATCAGTCCTAACCAATAACTATATTTAACCAGTGTCTTTTTCATATGTGTTTTCATGAGCAGATGCAAGGGCTACTGTGATCTACTTTGATCTAATCAATGCCTGTGACTTGGTTCAACCAAATAGCATATAGTAAAGGTGATTGAATATGCATATATATACACATATATGTATATATGATTGTGATTGCTACAAAAGATTGCAGCACCCATCTTATTAGAATCTCTCTCTTCCTCTATTCTTTGATTTGAGAAAGCGAATGACCATATTTAGCAACCCACAGTGTAGGCTAAGGAAGCCTCTTGGGCTCTCCAGCAGACAGCATGCAAACACTCCCAGCCAACAGACAGGGCTGAGACCTGCAATTATTCAACCACAAGGAACTGAATTCTGCCAACAAGTACATGCTCTTGGAAGTGGGTCCTTCCTCAGGTGAACCTCAAATAAAACTGCAGATCTGACTGACACCTTGATTGCTTCATTGTGAGACCCTGAAACTTTCAGTCCATACCTGAAAATGCTGCTTTTATCCAATTATTGTGTTCCATTGTGTAGGACAAACAGATTTACAACCTACTACTACCTTATGAAATAATAGATTGTAAAAATATTCCTGAGGTGGTTTTTCATTAGAATATATTTTCATATTATAAAACAGAAGGATATCACAACAACATTCATTTATTTTGGAGATATCATAAATACAAAAATTGTGGAAGTTATCATCTTTATTATTTACCATGTGCCTTACAATACTTAACCTAAATTGTACCTAATATTGCATATAATGGTGATACTTACCCACATCACAAATACTATTCCTCAGTAAGGAAGGAATAATAAGAGAAGGAAATTGAAGTTTACAAAACTTGTGTCACTTTTCTCAGACAATTTATTTTGGACCTGAAAAGAAACTAACCTAGAAATAGTAAGAAAAAAATATCTCCATAGGGGGACAATTCACTTTTCTTGCAAAGTCAGTCCAAAAACTGTCAGAACTGGAAGTCCTAGCCAGAGCAATTAGGCAAGAGAAAAAAATGAAAGGCATCCAAATAGGAACAGAATGAGTAAGATTATCTCTTTTCTTTAAAGATATGATTCTGTGCCTAGAAATCCCTAAAGACTCCACCAAAAGTCACCTTCAACTTATAAATGACTTCAGTAAAATTTCAGGATATAAAATCAATGCACAAAAAATCAGTAGTGTTTCTATACACTGAAAATGTTCTATCTGAGAGACGGTTCAAAGATGCAATCCTATTTACAATAGCCACTCGCACAAAATAAAATATCTTGGAACACATTTAACCAAGAAAGTGAAAGATCTCTGCAAAATATTGCTGAAAGAAATCATAAATGATACAAACAAATGAAAAAACATTGCATGCTCTTGTATGGGAAGAATCAGTATCATTAATATATGTCCATACTGCCAAAAGCAATCTACAGATTCAATGTCACTTCTATAAAACTACTAACATCATTTTTCACAGAATAAGGAAAAGCTACTCTAAAATTAATGTGGAATCAAATAAGAGCCTTTCCTTTCTTTTCTAAGGAAAAAGAACCAAGCTAGAGGCATCACATTACCCAACTTCAAACTATGCTGGAAGGCTATAGTAACCAAAACAGCATGATACTGGTGTAAAAACTGATGCATAGACCAGTGTAATAGGATAGACAATACAGAAATAAAGCCACACACCTACAACCATCTAAACTCCAACAAAGTTGATAATGACAAGCAATGGGGAAAGGACTCCCTATTCAATAAATGGTGATGGGATAACTGACTAACCATAAGCAGAAAATTTAAATTAGGGACCTACATTCCCCCATATGCAGAAATTAACTCAAGATGGGTTAAAGATCTAAATATGAGACCTAAAACTATAAAAATCCTAGAAGAAAACCTAGGAAATATGATTCTGGACATAAGCCTAAGTTCTCAAGAGCAATTGCAACAAAAACAGAAGTAGACCTAATTAAACTAAAGTGCTTCTGCACAGCAAAGGAAACTGTCAGCAGAGTAAACATATAGCTACAGAATGGGAGGAATTATTTACAAACTCTGCATCCAACAAAAGTCTAATATCCAGAGTCTATCGGAATCCTAAACAAGTCAGCAAGCAAAAAACAACGCCTTAAAACATGGCAAAAGGCATGAGCAGGCACTTCTCAAAAGGCTATATAAAATCAGCCAACAAATATGTAAAAAATGCATAACATTAGTGACCAGTCAAAACGTTATTATTAAAAAAGTCAAAAACTAAAAGATACTGGTGAGGTTGTGGAGAAAAGAGAATGCTTATGCACTGTTGATGGGAATATAAATTAGTCCAGTCACTGTGGAAAGCATCTGGAGATTTCTCAAAGAACTTAAAGCAGAACTATCATTCGACCCAGCAATCCCATTACTGGGTATATACCCAAAGGAAGAAAAATATTCTACCAAAAAGACACATGCACTTGTCTATTCATCACCATGCTATTCACAATAGCAAAGACATGGAATCAACTCAGATGTCTATCAATAGTTAACAAAAGACAATGTGTTTCATATGCACCATAGAATACTATGTAGCCACAAGAAAGAGTGAAATCATATTCTATTTATTTATTTATTTATTTATTTATTTATTTTTGAGACGGAGTCTGGCGCTCTGTCGCCCAGGCTGGAGTGCAGTGGCCGGATCTCAGCTCACTGCAAGCTCCGCCTCCTGGGTTTTCGCCATTCTCCTGCCTCAGCCTCCCGAGTAGCTGGGACTACAGGCGCCCGCCACCTCGCCCGGCTAATTTTTTGTATTTTTTTAGTAGAGACGGGGTTTCACCATGTTAGCCAGGATGGTCTCGATCTCCTGACCTCGTGATCCGCCCGTCTCGGCCTCCCAAAGTGCTGGGATTGCAGGCGTGAGCCACCACGCCCCGCCATGAAATCATATTCTTTGCAGCAACATGGGTGCAGCTGAAGGTGAATATCCCAAGCACATCAATGCAGGAACAGAAAATCAAATACCACGGGTTTTCACTTATAAGTGGGAGCTAAAACTTGAGTGCACATGTATATAAACATGAAAGCAATAGACACTGGGATTGTTGGAGTAGGGATGGTGGCGGGTGGTAAGGATTGAAAAACTACCTTTCACATATTACCTCAGTGGCATGCAATTCACCCATGTAACAAATATACACATATAAACCTTGAACCTAAAATAAGAGTTGAAAAAAATAATGATAAAAGAAAAAATGAAAGAAAAGGAAATTTTGGACAATAAATAATAGATACAAACACCAAGTTTTCTCTTGTGGATTAAATGTGTTTATTAGGTCAGCAGAGAAACAAAATGCAGCATGAAAGTCATCAAAGGAGTCACTGTGACACCATCATCCAGATAAAAGGAGAAGTGACAGGTGAACTTCACCTTATCCCACTTCATGATGGAAACTCAGGGTATTTTTGGGTAACATGGTAGGTCAACAACAGATCACATTAGACTTCCATGGCAGGATATCCTCAATCAAGGGAAAGGCTCAAAGCATGTGGGCTTCAGAATTGGCGAATCCCAATGTCAGAGGATAGAGGGTGAGAGTCTCCCATGGTGTCCTCAATAGTAGTGGCCAAAGCTGGAGCCAGAGCCAGAGCCGCATCTATAGCCACAGCCACAGAAGGAGCAGGAGTCATAGCCACAGCCACAGCCACAGCCACGGCCCAGGCCTCCATAGCCATAGCCACAGAAGGAGCCAGAGCCACAGAAGGAACCACAGCCATGGCCCAGGCCTCCATCGCCACAGCCACAGAAGGAGCCATAGCCACAGCCCAGGCCGCCACAGCCACAGCCACGGGAGGAGCCATAGCCATGGCCCAGGCCTCCATAACCACAGCCACAGAAGGAGCCATAGCCACAGCCCAGGCCTCCATAGCCACAGTCCAGGCCTCCATAGCCACAGCCCAGGCCTCTGTAGCCACAGCATCCGCAGCCAAGGCCGCCATCATAGTTTCTGTAGTAGTTGCCACACATGGTGTTGGTTGTTGAGGTTGTCCTTGGGTAGGAAGGAGTGTAGGTGACTTCAGTATCGACATTTCCCCTGCAGAGGGCCTTTTATATGCCTCAGTGAATCAGAATGTAGTGTGCCCTGCAAAAATATCTCTAAAGACCTTTCATTGTGCTGAGAAGTTCTGGCCCTTACTTATCTCTCTGATTTCATATCCTACTACTCTCCTCCATTTATCTATAATGCTCAAACTCCACTGACTTTTTGACTTTTAAAATGCAGCAGGTTTCTTCTCACAATAAGGCCCTGGCCTCTGCACTTATTGATTTCTCTTTCTTAGAATAATACCAAGAATATTTGACTCAGTTTCTATTTCAATTGAAATGTTAACTTCCCAGAGATACTTTTAATGACCACCTTATATTAATTAGTCTACCTCCAGTAACTGAATTTAATGTAACTCACTAAGTTGTATTATCCTCACAGGATTCTTCACTGTTAGAATCTATTTAATTCATTTTTAAAATCAGTCTCTCTACCCCTTTTGTCTCAGTTGTAACCTCCAGAAAGTGGAGACTTTGCCTATTTTGTTCATCTGCTCAATCTGCATTTCTTATAACAGTGCCTGACACAGCAGATTCTTAATAAAGATTTGATGAATTAGTGAAAAAATAACCAAATGAATGACGTGATGCAACTTTCTATACTCAAATTCTGTGTTGAATAATCACCATCTTTGTTCTATGCTTGGGTAACTGGGGATAAATTCATATACTCTGGGATCCTTTTGGATCATATGCAAACCAGTGGAGGAATTTATCACAGTGACTTTTTTTTCTGGTTTGAGAATCTATGCCTTTTCTAATTGTTAAGGTGGTGGTATATATCCACTACAGTTTATGAACTACTGTGTGCAGTTCCGCAGTTCTGACTATATGCTCTACTTGCCTCTTATTGATACGATGCTTCGCTAGTCTCCTATTGATCTACAAAGTGTGATCCCTACGTTGATCATTGGTAGTTCTGCTACATTTAAGAGTAGCAAATGAATGAATATGTACTATTATTTGTTTAGATTTTATTCTCATTGCTTTATCATAATTAATGACTAATCATTAATAATATTTAATAAGTGGATGGAATAAACATGATAAATTATCACAGGGAGCTTTATAGAAAATCAACTCTCATAATTAAGGCTATCACCAGAATGCATTTGGGCCAGAAATGTGGTTTTCAAGATGTTATTCCATCCAAGTCGCCACTTTAAAAAACAGTAACAGGAATTCTGCTAGAAGATGAAAAGTATCTTTACGATAATTTTGGAAATTTGGAATTAATATATTTTAAAATAAGCAAATTCATTCAATATAAAAAGAAGTTAAAATATGTGAATATTATGTGTCAGGAGAGGAAAACATGAATATTGAGACACGGTGGGTAATTGTTTGTAATTGCCTTCTCAGATGCAAAGAGAACACCACAACTAATAATATAACCAAAGTGAGGATGATGGAAGAGGAAAAACTTTACTACTCCAAGAACATAAACTAAGTATGAACTTGGAAGAAAATTTTTAGTCCTATTGATTAAGAAATAAATTAATCAAAACATACAGACATATTTGCAAGTAAATCTAGACATTTTCATTGGCTTCCTCACTACATAGCCAACTTTCCCTAAGGTTGCCACAGAAAGCTATGGCTCCTTCTGTGGCTGTGGCTATGGAGGCCTGGGCCTGGCCACTCTGTGGTTTAAAGACTGCATTTATGGAGGTAGAGGAGGATATTGAAAAAGAAAAAAGAAATGCTTCAAGAGGCAGAAAATATAAGCTTTATGTGATCACACAGAAGCTAATCATCAAGTTTAAATTGGGATTTTAAGTAAGCAAAAGCCATAAAATTAAGAGAATATCTCTTTAAGGCTCATGATTTTACTTGTTGGCATCCTGACACATAGCAATATTAATATTTTCTTGGACATATGGCTAAGAGAGTCTTGAGACTTTTTTTATCTTAATGCAAATTAGTTGTGAGAATGAGTCTAATGTAGATGGTGGTTTGCTTCACATATAACTCAGGTTGGATAAAGTAATTTGTACAAATCAGGAGAGTCAAATTTCAGAAACTACTGTCTGCTCAATTGAACTTCCAACTTCTGACACCATGTGCTACTACCACAACTATTATGGTAGCCTGGACTATGGCTGCAGCTAAGGCTCTGAATATGGTGACTCTGGTTATCCCTGCAACTTTCCAAGCTCCTATAGAAGGTTCCTACTGGCTCCTACAAAGAAATTCCACTTGCCAATCACTTTGAGTCATTTTCTTGTGATGCACTAATTGCATCAACAGGGTTTTCTATGGATTAATTATTGTCTGTGCAATTTTAACTAAATCTAATTATTGATTGCCACAGGTCATATTTGCATTGGATTGGTGGAATTTCCCACCAGTTAGTAGGAAAATCCTTTGATATTTTGTTACTTTTATGTGTTTGTTTATATCCATTATAATATTAACAATTTCCATGCAGGAAAACTTATAAATTTGCATTTTAATAAATATAATCACTTTCACAATATGTATTGCTTATCACATATATTCATTTCTCTTTATCATTTGTGTATCTGTGTGTGTGTGTGTGTGAAAGAGAGAGAAAGGGAGAAATAGAAAGAGAGAGTGAAATTGCTACCTGTGGCTATTTTAGTTAGTGATGTGACAAAACAGGCAAGGCATGACTGATGTTTTTCCAACAATGTTTGCATAAAAGTATTTTCAAGTGCAGTTTCAAGAATACTGTCCTCTATATTGATCTAATGCAAGTTTCATTTTAGAAAAATTCAATGTTTGACCTAGGTAATTGGCAAAACTAGTAGCACTATTACCCACCAAGCTATTTTCTGTTGCAATTTTCTCTCTCCTAATAGTCTACATATAAACATGTGCTTCTGTACTGATATAACTCCGGCCCTGCATTGGGTACTCTGACCTCTTTTCACTCACTCTTGTAGATGAGAATCCTCTACATGAAGCTGATTGGTATGCCTGATAATCCTGTGTTTCCACAGCAAAGATTACCTCATTTATAGGTCTAAATGACTCTTTTGAGTTCTTCTAACTCTGATCATCTTCTAGCAGAATTCCTGTTACTATTTTTTAAAGTGGTGATTGGATAGAATAACATCTTGAAAACCACATTTCTGGCCCAAATGCATTCTGGTGATAGGTTTTAATTATGAGAGTTGATTTTCTGTGAAGCTCCCTGTGATAATTTATCATGTTTATTCCATCCACTTATAAAATATTATTAATAAATTATGAGTCATTAATTATGATAAAGCAATGAGAATAAAATATAAACAATTAATAGTACATATTCATTCATTTGCTACTCTTACATGTAGCAGAACTACCAGTGATCAACGTAGGGATCACACTTTGTGATCAATATGAGTTGAGCGAAGTATCTCCCCGGCCCCCAAGTGCAGGCTTTCTGAAAGCAAACAGAAGTAAAAACACTGTATTGCTGTCCATTCCTTCCTTCCTGGAGTGCAAAAGTCAGTCCATTAGCAGTTCCAACCCGACCTGCCCAATCAGTGACTGGACAAAGAAGTTGGTGATCATTCCTCTGGTAAAAAAAGAAAATAAGAGGGAAGTGATTCCATTTTAACTAAGATATAGGTTGGGCCTCTGCTCATTATTTGCATAAATTATTCCATTTAATAGATTAACAAACTTAAATGTTAAACATTTTAATTTCTTTTTCTTTTTCTTTTCTTTTTTTTTTTTTGAGACGGAGTCTTGCTCTGCCGCCCAGGCTGGAGTGCGGTGGCCGGATCTCAGCTCACTGCAAGCTCCGCCTCCTGGGTTCACGCCATTCTCCTGTCTCAGCCTCCTGAGTAGCTGGGACTACAGGCGCCAGCCTCGTCGCCCGGCTAGTTTTTTGTATTTTCTATTAGAGACGGGGTTTCACCGTATTAGCCAGGATGGTCTCGATCTCCTGACCTCGTGATCCGCCCGTCTCGGCCTCCCAAAGTGCTGGGATTACAGGCTTGAGCCACCGCGCGCAGCCAACATTTTAATTTCTTTTGCAGTCATGCTAAATTAAATCAACTTTTAGAAAGGTAAAACTGAAAGATTCTTGGTGAAGTTGTGCAGGATTGAAAATTTGTGTTTATTCCTGTACAGAATTCTTGATACAAGTTAGTGCTCTTTATCAAGACTGATGGAGGCCACTATACTTTGTATAGTATTTCATAATTACTAACTTATTGTGCAAATGGGTATCAATGCATTCATTTTGGCAGTTTGGAACACCAGATTTAAAATCAATAAAACATTGTATATCAAAAATGATACAACATGCATATTGGTACTAAATATACACATCATATGTTGTTATTTATTTAGAGTTCTGGGAAGTTCAAAAAAAGAACAAACTAATCAGTAATAAAAGTGAGAATAGCGGTACCTCTGGGCAGGAGGGTATAAGAAATGGGCACAGTGGAATCTTCTGGGTGGAGGAAATGTTTTGTATTTTGATCTAGTTAATGGTTATATGGGTGTATACATTTATAAAAATCCATTAAGTTGGATATGTAAGATTAGTGCCTTTTACTATATGCATATTAGGAATGAATTAAAAACTGAATCAGTGAAATGAAACGAGATATTTAAAACTATGGCACTATCATAGGACAGAAAATTAATTAATATAGAAATTCCAGGGGAAAAAAAGATAGACAGTTTGGTAAATAATGTAAGAACTGTCCAGCATTTTGAGAAAGTGTGTATACTTGTGTGGGTGTGTGTGTTTATGTATGTTCGTGTGTGTGTGAAAAAATATTTTTTTCTTCCAGTAACAACCATGATTTTCAGGGGTAATAAATATCTAAACATAAGAAAATAAATATTAACATTGCTAGAATTCTAGGAGTGACCTGCCTACTGAAAATGTAAAATCCAATTACTGTAAGTTATTAATTGACTTTATTTTATAAAAATACTAACTCTTTCCTCGATTGCAAAAGTCAGTTACACAAGACTAAAAGAAAGTCCTGGATTGTAAAAAGTTAATTATTATGTATCAGCTATTTTTAAAAGGGGAACAACACACACTGGTACCTTTTGGAGGGTGGAAGGTGGGAGAAGAAAGAGGACCAGGAAAAATAAGTAATGGGTACTAGGCTTAATACCTGGGTGATAAAATAATCTGTACTACAAACTCCCATGACACAAATGTACCTATGTAACAAACCTGCATTTGTACCCCCGAGCATAACATAAAAGTTAAAAAAAACTCTATAATACATACAATTTATAAAAGGAAAAGATGCGAATAGCCAACAATTATATGCAAAGGTTTTTACTCTATCTAGTAATAAAATATACTGATATTGAATCACAGTACAAATTTTTTTCTACTGACTGGTGAAAAATTAAAATTACTGATAATATATAAAAGCACAGATAGGGGAAAACGAATGTTTTATTGTATTTTTAGGATATAGAATTTTATAAACATGTGGAGCCAATTTTCAATAATTATAGCTATTTTATTTGTTGCTTACTTATTTATTTATTTTAAAACAGGTGCCTCTCTCTGTTGCCCAGGCTGAGTGCTCTGATGCAATCGCAACACACCACAACATCTAACTTTTAGTCTCTGGAGGTCCTCCTGCCTCTGACTCCTGAGTAGCTGCAGTTACAGGCATAAGCCACCATGCCTGGCAATTGTACCTATTTTAAATAAACATTTTAGGAAGACCTTCTAGAGGAGCATTAACAAAAGAATAAATATTAAATATGAACACATATATATACAATGTATACATATATAACACATATATAGACACCATATATATGTCTATAAATATATATGTAAGGCTTATTCATTTAGGAAAATACCAGAAATTTGAAAATAAACTTTATTGGAATAAGGTTTATATAAAATAAAATTCACTTTAAGATCAGATTTTTCTGAACATAGACAAATATATAACTGTAAAACTGTCACCACCACAATGAAGATATCAAAATTTTCCATAATCCCAAACTTTCTCTGATACATCTTAGAAGTAAATCCTTACCCTAAACCAGTCCCCAAGTAGCCACTGATATAATTTGTACCACGACAGATTACTTTGGTCATTTCTAAATGTACATAACAATGAATAATGCAGAGTACTTCTATGATTTATTCTTATTTTGGTGTGTGTCAGTATTCCCTTCCTTATTATAGTTGAGAAGCATCCCATTGAATGGATTAAATAATTTATTTATCCATTTACCTGTTTCTGACTTTTTTTAAAGGTTGGAGTTAATATGAATATGATGGACATATGCTTTTTTGGGGGTGGGTCATATGGTAAAAGTATGCTTAACTTTATTTGCTGTGTTTTTATTCTGAGGATGTACAATTTGCATTCCGTAATCAATGCGTGAGCATTCTAATTCCTCCACATTCTCACCAGCCCTTTGCATTTCATGCTTTTGCATTTCAGTCATTTTGTAAAGTGTTTAGTGGTATTTCATTTTGGTTTTAAGTTGAAGACTCAAAATGTTGTGCATCATTTCATATGCACATTGGCCACCCACATATCCTCTTTTGTGTGTGTGTGTGGTGTGTGTTTGTGTTTTGTTGAATTGGTTTTCTTCTGATTATTTGGTTATAAAAGCTTAAAATAAGGGGGAGAAAAGGAAAGAACAGCTGAGCCACAAAATAAGTATAGATTATTTTCTAAGTTTGTGGCTCATCTGTTCTTTCCTTTTTTCCTCTTTTTCCTGTTTTTATTTAGATTAATTGATGTTTTAGCATTTTGGTTTTGCCACTATTTGTTTATTAGACATGTCTACATTTATTATAGAAACGTCTGCTTTAAGGACTGGGATATGCATCTCAATTAACACACTGCCATTTCATGCATGATGTATTAACTTTGTAGCGGTATGCGTACTTCCCATCATCCTTTGCTATCGTTGTTATAAATTTTACTTTTATATGTCATAAGCTCCATAAACCATGTTTATTCTTTTGATTAAGGTTGATTACTCAAGAAACTTAACATTTTATAAAATGTTTTCATTTTACCTGTATATAGATTATAATCGTGTGTGTGTGTGTGTGTGTGTGTGTGTTCTTGTTACTTGGTTCCTGTTGAGCTTCTTTGGTCTTCGGAATTATAGGTGATTTTTTGGAAATTTTCAGCCATTTATTTTTCAAGACTTTTTCGGATCCCTCCCTCTTCTAAATATAAATAATGTTTCATTTTGTATGTCAAGTTGATTGGGTTAAGGGATACTCAGATTACTGGTAAAATGTTATTTTGGGTGTGTTGATGAAGGTTTTCTAGGAGAGATTAGCATCTGAATCACTAGACTGAGTAAAGAAGATCCCTCTCAATGGATCTATGTCTCAATGCAGGTGGACATAAATCAGTCTATTCAGTGACTAAATAGAGTAAAGTGGCAAAAGAAAGGCACATCCACTCTCCGATTAAGCTGAGACACCTATCTTCTCCTGTGTTTGGACATGAGTGCTCCTGATTCTCAGAGTTTTGGACTCAGACGGAGATTTATACCGTGCCCTCTCACCCCAGTTCTCAAGTCTTTGGACTTGGACTAAATCACGCCACTGGATTTTTCTGACTGTCCAGCTTACAGAAGGCAAACGATGGGACTTCCCAGCCTCCATAGCTATATGACAGCCAATTCGTACAATCAATGTCTCTTCCCCATTCTCAACTGTACATATATAAATATATATGTACATATATAAATTGCCCTGTTTCTGTGTCCTGTAGATGTTTATACAAAGTATAAACATACAGACCACTACGCAATATTGTTCCAGAGATAACTGAGGATCTGATCATTATTTTTGTTAAGTTCATTTTTTCTCTCTGTAAGTTTTGATAATCTCTATTGCTCAGTTTTTAAATTCACTGATCTTTTCTTCTGCAATATTAAACATGATTTTAATATCATCCTTTGAATTCTTATGTCAGTATGACATGTATTTTTAATATGTAGATTTAAAATTTTTTATCTTCCACTTCTCGTTTTCATGAATTCCTTTACATCCTTCAGCATATTTATAACACTTCTTTTAAGGTCTCAATATACCATTCTATCTTCTCTGTTATTTCTGGTTTTGTTTTACTGACTTATTTTGTTTCCAGACATTGACAACTCTTTTCTGTCTCTTTACTTGCCTAATAATATTTAACACATGCCAACGTTAGTGATATATTTTTTAGAATGTAGATTTTGTTGTCTTTCTTTAAGTAGTGTGAATGTCGGTTTTACTGGTAGTTAAATTACTTTCATATTCCTTGATAGTTTCACAACTTGGTGCGTCCAATTTAACCTTCACTGCAGTGCCAGTTGACTGAATGAATGCGGTTCCCTTTTTGGGGGGTCTGTTTTTCAGTAAAGTGTCTCCACCCTGATTCGAAGACCTCAGATGTATCTCCCAGTCCTCCATGAGTTCTGGAGATTATTTAGCTTGCACACACTCAGCTGTTCTTTGCTCCTCCTCAGGGAGTTTCGCTGTTCACTTCGTGTCTTAGTGTTCAACAAAGCTTGCTCGTGAGGACCACTCTGTAAATAACTAGATTTCTTTCTTTGTGCAGTCTTTTATCCGTTCTTACTCTAAATGTACAGCCACTCTTTAGACTTTTACATCTTTGTCCTCAACACAATGAGATTATTGTGCTTTCACTCCCTGAAATGCAGGTGCTGTGATTTGAATGTGTCCCCTGAGGTCCATATATTAGAAACTGAATCATCAGTGCAACATGACTGTGAGGTAGGACCTGTGAGAGTTTGTTGGGTCATGGGGGCTCATTGGCGGATGACTGCTGTTAGGTGGGAGTGGCCAACTGATAAAAGGATGGGTTTGGTGCCCTTCTTCACTCTCACATGCCCTCTCACCCTTCTGCCTTCTGCCGTGGGAAGGTACAGCAAGATCTCCCTTGCCAGCTCTGAGACCCTCAACTGTGGACTTTCCAGTCTCCAGAACTGTAAAAAATGAATCTCTGTTCTTTATAAATACTCCAATTTCAGGTATTCTGTTAGAGGAGCACAAAATGACTAAGAGAGTAGGCCTGAGAGAATTATAGGGAGAAAGCTTGGTGATTGTAGGACTCAAATAGCTTGCTTCCCTTTTTAGGGCATTGTAGTCCTAAACTAGCTACTGTACAATTTTTGAGAACAATTATTTCACATATTTTGTCTAGCTTAATATAGTGGGAAGACAAGTCCAAGACTAGTTATTCTGATGTGGCTGTAAGTTACAGTTTTTCTTCTACATGCGTTTTAAAAAATAATGAGACAGAATTCTGTTATTATTTTGAAAATTACATTCTATTTTAATTCAAAAAGCAAGTTGAATAATACTATGTAAAAATCATGCAGTTCTCTTAAAACAAATGTAATATTTAACATTTATTGAGACATTATTCATATGATTGATTCCTTAAATGGTAATAAGATGTAATTCTTAGAACAAGAGGGTAAATGTCAAAAAAGGACTTTTTTGTCCTTTATTGATACATTTTTTCTTACCAGTATTGAGCCTGTTTTCTCTTTACTTCAATAACTGCACAAAGGTTGGCTCTTCCAAAAGTATCTAGCATAGGAACAGCATTTATCCTCTGTTGGTTAGGGTTGTCAGCAGAAAGATTTTCACACTGTGCATCTGAGACTCTGCAAGTTAAGTGAGTTCATGTTCTGAATAGGGGGCCTTTGTCGGGCTCTCCTCATTACCTTCTCTTACAACAGATGTGGTGTGCCCTTGTTGACATCCAATTTCAACTCTCTTATTTCATGTGGTATTCTAAAGAGCGTCGTTAAAATTCTTTAACAGTAAAAAAATATATAATCTGCAGGTGTTTCATTGTCTTCTCCCTCAAAGTTTTCTATCTTCTGGGAGAAGGAAATGCCCATCTTGGAGCAGCATGCTCATTAATACCAGAAAATTGTCACAGATGTTCATCTGTTTAAATGAAGCAAAAAACATGGCTCAATGTGACAACAGTAGGTATTGTCCCCAAAGGGTCATTTCCTTGTTGTCTGAGATATAATGATATTCCACAATATGGGATTGATTCAAAAATCATTAAATCGTAAAATATTTTGAGAATCTTATACAGTCAACAAAATGATCGTTAAGAAAATGTTGATGCCATTAGAAAATATTATTTAAGTAATACCAAAGAAAAAGCCCAGCCTAAAATTGTGTATGTAGAATAATTCCAAAATATGTTAAAATAGAAGTAGAAAAATATAGGAAGATTATACATGAAAAAATTGGTATTGATTATTATAGGGCAATGGAAATGTAAAAGTTTTACTTCCTTTTCATTTATTACCTTGGAGTGAAAATTATTGATGTTTTTGCTATTATAAGTAATGACATAAAATGCAGTAACTCTTGCACCAACCACCAACCAAATGTTTTCCATTTTTTCCTAAAATAAATCTCCACATCTTACTAATCATAAATCATATTTATCAAACTCACACATCAGCCTTAAATTTTATTTGAATTTAAATAACACATTACATACCAGAAAATATAAGAACCATGATATTACTCATTAAAATGAGATTCTTCTTGTTGATACTAACAGTTTTTTAACTTTGTATAAGCTGATATGAGCAAAATGAATGTTGGTTTGTATTTATTTACTTCTTTTTCTTAAAATCTTTTTTCTTGGGATTTTAAAGTCCAGTAAAATTTTTTATAGATATAAAATATATCTTCTATTTATTCCCCTTTTCCTCCAGAGATAACATCACAAGAAATAATAGTGGATAAAACAAAGAATTTTACAGCTGGGCATGGTGGTGCATGCTTGTAATCCCAGTTACTCAGGAGGCTGAGGCAAGAGAATTGCTTGAGCTCAGGTGGTGGAGGTTGCAGTGAGCCGATAGCATGCCCCTGCACTCCAGCCTGGGCAACAGAATGAGCCTCTGTCTCAAAACAAAACAAAACAAAACAACAAAATAACAAAACAAAAACCAAGGAATTTCATTTATTGACATAAAAATGAAGTTAATTTCATAAAGTTTTTACCAGTCTAATATTTAATAATTCATGATTTATTTTTAGAAAGTTAGTTATAGCATATTAACCTCTGACAACACTGCAAAAAGTTGACTAAATGGAAAAATAACAACAAAAGTACAGTAATACATTCTGCTTCATGATCTCTTCATCTGATGTCAGAAGTTCATTTCTGGCTTTCAAAATTATTACAGACCAAAATTCTACCAAATATTTTGCACTGTGTAAAATGCATCAACATGTTTCTACCTTCCACTTAGAGCTATCTCCCTGGCCTACCACATTAATCTAAAAGTAATTACAGATATCTGTTTTTAAATATATTAACATTCTACCTTTTGTAACAATATCTGCATAGTCAGCTTTGCTCAGGTGACAATTTCAGCCTCACAGCTAACTACAAAAACAAGTCATTGTTTCTCACTCATGTTACACGTTTGGGTCAACTGCTGTGTGTCTTCTTTTCCTGTTTTCCCCTCCTGGGACCCAGGCAGAAGGAATAGCCTTGCTTGAGGACATTTTGTGGCAACAGAGAAAGGCAAGTTTGCTGGCAAAACTTATGGTATCTCTGAAAGGGTGTGTTCGGATGTGATGTCAAGCACATCTCCTTGTATTCCTTGAGCAAACATGTCACATAGTAAACCCAACATCGGTGGAATTCTGAATGTATGCTTTTCTTACAGAGCAAACAGGAAAGAATACTTGGGAACAATGATACAGTTTACTACACTTGCACCTTCATGTGCAGCTGTAGATGCTGGTCTGCTGAAAGTTTGATCAAATTCACTTGCAATGTGGGTAGCAATCTGTCTATGCAGCAACTTCTTACTGTTCCCTTAAATAGCAAATCCTCCAGGCATCTGGGCCTCAAGTGCTCCTTGGTCTGCTTTCCACTTTTTCCCATCTAATCTATTCTCCCACTGTTGCCTTCTCTTCCAGCCCTTTCTATACTGACTTTGAGTATTCACAGCCCATTCAGACACAACTCCCTATGTGAGTGGCACATGCAAACTCTAGGCTAGTGAGAGGGGAAGGCTTCCAGACCCAACACTCAATGTGTGACGACAAATGATGATGATGATGATGATAAATGGTAATACCTGCCACATGACCTTACTATTACATGCAAATCTATCATCTAAGTGTTTGACATATATAAACTCACTTTATATTTTCCATAACTGCATTAAGTAAATCCACATATTATTGTCGTTTTATAAATAAGGAAACCAAAGCACAAGTGTGAAAAACAATGGTCCAGATGACACAGATTAGCAAACTGTGGTAGGAGAGGGGAATGGAGAATGATCATCTTGTTTTCTACTTTTAATGTTTACCTCTTCCACCACAAACTAGCTGCTTTCTGTACCCTATGCTGAGTCAAAGAGTAGGGAAGAAGGAACAGTAGGGCTGAGACAGTCTTCTTTGGCTGGCTGCCTTTGTTTTCTCTGTGCTTAGCAGATGGTTAAAGCTGGCATATAGGCTTGGGTTTCCTGGCAGATAACAAAGATGACTTTCTGCTCATTGGGCATTATCAGGCTTCCCTTTTAGGTCCCTTATATATTTACTCCCTTTGATCCGTCAGCTTGTAACAGTTTCCAGTAACTGCCATCTATTATACCACCATCACAGTCTCTAACTCAAATACTTCAAAGACCATCACACCTGGCTCTAAATTCTCTTCTTATATTTAGTTCATCAAATTATCATGTAGACAACCAATTTAAGCATTCTGGCCTCGAAATTCCTCAATCTCATCACCTCTGCTCTAATTTAGCAAGTCATTCCCTGAGCCATACTTAATATCAGACAGTTCTCTTTTTCTAAAAATGAAACCCAAGTCAGTACATCTCTAATTCTCCCAGTTTTTCACACCTCTATTACTGCCATGCCATTTTATTGAAATAATATAGATTGATTCTTCCTTATCCGACACCCCTTTCAATCTTTCATGTTCTTAATTTCCTACGTGTCCTATGGTTTATATCTACTGTCCTGACATTATTTTTAATAGTGCACCACTCATATCCAGTTTGAACCATAAACTATATGGCCCTTGATCTATCCTATTTGTCTCATCAATCACACTTCTTTCAGCAAATTATCTGCTCTTCCAATTCCCCTGCCCTGCAAACCTTCTGTGCATTAATTCGAGGCTTCTCTCCTCCAAACTCAGGCTCCTCAGTGCTATTGGAGGAAATCCCAGAACCTCATGGAATGTTGCCACCATGCATTTACAGGACTCTCATTTTGGCTGAGTCCTTGGTGCTATTTGGGAATCCTTTCACTTGTTTTCAGGACTCTTTCTCTCTTGCTTTCAGTGCAGCTACTCCACCCCTTCACCATTATCTCTAAAGCTCCTTGTTCAGTGCTTACTTCTGCCTTCTGCTCCTCCCTCTGCTTGTAACAATTGCCTCTTATTTCATGGAGAAAAGACAATCTATCATGGGAAAACTCTATCAACTCCCTTCCCACATGCTTATCTATATTTGCACCTGTCTTTTAGCCTTTTATCTTAGTCTCAGAAGAAACTATATCCTCTTTCCTCTTCAAAAAATCATTCTTCCACTTTGCTTTAAATGCCATCTCCTTCAACGCCTTGCTTGATAAATTTTCCTCTCTGTCTAGTATGTTTATCTTCTCTTTTTCCACTGACACCTTAGAGTCAGTCTATAAACATGCTGAAGTCTTTTAATATTAAAAAAGCCTGTCTCAACATCAGATCACTCCTGGCTAGCTTTCTCTACCCTTCTTTAAATGTAAGGTTTGATACAGTTTTCTGTGATGCTTCTCATTCAGTCTTCAATTCCCTCTAACCTGTCTCTTCCTCTTACTATAACCCAATGATTGTTCTCATTTAGGTCACCAATGGCCCACTAATTACCCAGTCTTTTTGATATCCCGTGTTTGCCCTCCTTGTGGCATTTGGCACTAACAGCCACTTCATTCCTTGGCTTCTATTGTATGTTTTTCTTACTTTGATTCTCCCGCATTTTTGATGCTTCTTACTAGTCTACCAGTAAGACTGTTTTTCTTCTGTCAGCTGGAGGTCTGTCCTTGGTCTTTGGCTCCATCAATTAATGCACAAAATCTGACCTTATAAGCAGGGCATACAACTCCTTCATGATCCAGTCTGGGTTACTGTTTGCATTAGTCTGTTTTCACACTGCTATAAAGAACTGCCCAAGATTGAGTAATTTGTAAAGTTAAGAGGTTTAATTGACTCATAGTTCTGCATGACTCAGGAGGCCTCAGGAAACTTATAATCACGGCAGAAGGTGAAGGAGAAGCGAGGCACATTTTACATGGCGGCAGGAAAGAGAGAGTGCAGGGGAAACTACCACTTTTAAACTGTCAGCTCTGGTGGGAACTCCCTCACTCTCCTGAGAACAGCGTGGGAGATGCCGCCCCCATGATCTAACTACTTCCCACCAGGTCCCTTCCTGGACACACAGGGATGACAACTTGAGATAAGAATTGGGTGGGGATGCAAAGTCAAAGCATATCAGAGTCTGATGTCATTTTCTGCTTCTCCTTCATATACCAACAGTCATTTTATCCTGTTTTTTTGCACTAAAAATGTACTGACCATGACATGCATTCTCAGCCCTTCTTATCTGTGGATAACTCACATCATCTATGAGAACATCTATTCCGCCTATCTGATGAGCTATAGCTGAGTCAACTGTGAAGTCTCCACTGAGCATTGCATTATCTGAGAAGTGTTTCTTTGCCTGCCTCCCACAGAACCTACTTAGTAATGTCAGGCAGACCTAGATGATCTCTTCACTCATCGCCCACAGAACTCATCCCTTACTTAATTATAGGATGTAGACTTTGTTTTTTACCTGTTTATTTTAGGCCCATCCCAGTAAGATTTATTCATTCATTCATTTACACACATGATGTAAACTGAACATCTATTATGCAAAGAGAAAGAAGACATACTCCCTACCATGAAAGAGCTTACAGTTTGGTAAGTTAGTAGACAAGTGAGTCTGCATTACAGGTAAATGCTGTGAGAGGGGAGACCACAGGGGTGTTATGGAAACATAAAATATGGACAAGAGATTGAGGATAAGGTGACTCATTCAGGGTACAGAGACAAATAAGGGGGGTTTTCTATGACAATGATGAAGTAGCCAGATGAAGTCAAGATGGAAAGTCATTTCAGGTGGAGAAAACTGTGTACATAAAGGTACAAATGTACAAAGCAGGATGTATAAATCATAATTATGAATTATTGAAGTCTTTGTTCTTGCCTGATTTATGTTTGTATTCTCAGCACTTAGTAGAGTCCCTGCAACAGTGTTTTGGCTCCTGAATTTGTTAACTCTTGAAGAATGAATTAACATATCAATAACAAATTATAAATATATAGGCTGGGCACAGTGGCTCACACCTGTAATCCCAGCATTTTGGGAGGCTGAGGCGGGTTGCTTGCCTGTGCTCAGGAGTCTGAGACCAGCTGAGAAACATGGCAAAACCCTGTCTATACCAAAAATAAAAAAATTGGCTGGGCATGATGGCTCACGCATGTGGTCCCTCTTACTTAGGAGGCTGAGGTGGGAGGATCACTTGAGCCTGGGAGGTGGAGGTTGCAGTGAGCCAAGAGCTCACCAATGCACTCCAACCTGGGTGACAGAGTGAGAACCCATCTCAAAACCAAAGCAAAAAAAAAAAAAAAAAAAAAATATATATATATATATATATACACACACACACACTACACACACACACACACACACACACACACACACACACATATATAAAATTATATGTCAGCTAAAAATACCAATACATGAATGAATGTTTTCTTCCACAGAGTGTGCATTGTTAAGAACCAGGTCCTCCATGGCACTGCAATAATTTATATTAATTAATTTTAATCATGGTAGATTTTCAATCTCATTCAGTCATAGCACAACCGATGTTATAATCCAAAACAGTCGCTTTATTTTTTCTTACATGCCTTGGCTCTTGGCCTTTTCTGTCAGACTGTATCTTCACTGCATCATTTTATGTTGAGCTTCTCTGCAGCCATAATTCGTGTTTTCTACTTCACATCCTTTTGACTGTTGTTCTTCAGCTTATTAGCAGAAGATCTGAAAAACCATGCCGTATGTCTCATGGTTTATAGCTGGTCAGTTTGCTTGTAATCCCTGTTTACTCATGCGCAGTGTGGTGTTCCCTAATTTGAAGGTGATTTTTAGTGTGTCTTTATAGGATATGTTAGAAAAAAATCTGGTATCACTCCAATTTCAATCTTTCTAAATGGTGAGTGGAGTACATTTCAGGGCACATTGTGTTCATATCTGCTCTAAAGAGGTGTGCTGAGAAAACATCAAATATTTTAACCCTTGATTTTTCCAAGGAAAGGACAAGTGATATGAATGGTAGTAGACATTTTTTAAGTTAAAAAGAACTGATAAAAAATTAATTTTTATAAAGCAATGCTGCCATCACATAACTGGGTAGATCTCCTTCCTTTCCATGTGAGTTTTAGCTAATTACTCGACTTCTTTTTGCCTCAGTTTTTTAATTTGTAAAAGTGAGGATATATTTATCTCTTAGGATTTTGTGACTTTTAGTGAGATAAGAAACAAAACAGTACTCAACAAGTGTTAGTTCCCCAATACTTCTGGACATTAATACAAATTTTTAATAAATTCAAAGCCAGTGGAATAGGGAGATTCATTGTACCTCACATGCCGTGATTGCTATCATCGCTTCCATGCCAAGTGATAGATGACTTTGGACCTTGCTGTATCACTAATGAACCAATATGATAGAACTTCAGTTTAATGGGATGCACAAGAAGCTACTATATAGATTTTGTATTATATTCGTAAACATATAGTGCATACATGCATCTGATGTTTCACATGTCCTTCTTCTTAAATCAAAGCACCCTTTTCTATTTTGCCAGAATGAGGTGTCTTGTCATCAAGGGCTGTTAAAGGAGATGGCAGGCTGAAAGGACTCTATGAATACAATCCAGCAAAGCCATAGGGTCTCTGGAGGAGAAGTTACTTGCAAGAAAGAACTACTCTTAGTTCAATTTGTTAATGTAAATATAGTAATTAAATTGAAAAGGAACCTGGGGCTCTGACCAAAATGTTAGAATGTAAAGGAATGTTTCTTTAAGAAATTAACAAATAACAGACTAGAATAAAATTATTGAGCACATATTTAACAATAATTAAATTTATCTTGGTCCAAGATAATTTCTTTTTTGTGCCAATTATTAGTCACATTAAAATACTATGAAATGTTTTTATTGTTAAAGAAAATTATCTTATTTTTTCTGAAAGCTTTCAAACAATCTTTTTCTAATTGTTTTTATGTAAATATGTTTGAAAATTACTGAAGCATGTAAGCTGTTTAATCACAGCTATCCAAGCACCTGTCTCTTGCTTTTATCCTGGTATTAAGGTCTAAGAGCATGAGGTAATGGGCTTAACTAAACATTCTGTTGTCCAGATAAAAAAATGACAGTAACACATTCAAAACAATAACAATTATGCTTTTGAGTGACAAAACATGGTCCGCATTACTGGAATCCTAAATATAAATTATGTGTATCTCAAGATCTTATAAATGATGTTGGCTATCCAGGTCTTCGATCAATGCTTAAATGTCTGAAAAAATAAGGTCACACAGGTGGAATTCATGCCAAGTAATAAATACTTGTTAAAATATAAGCATAGAGGAGAATATTCTGGCTGTACAACAATTTTGGTCCTAATGCTACAAAACTGTTTGCCAAACTTAGCTTTATATGCCTGTCTTTCTACCTATAATCAAATAAGTACTCCAAGCTGTAAATCACCTTCTAATCTCAGATATTATTAACAAACTGTCTCCTTAAAACGGAGTTATCAGTATACATGTAATGCTGTGAAAACTACTAATTAAATCAAAAACTGAAATCTAAATGACCAAAATTTAAAGGAAGGAAGTAATCTCATTGAAGGCACATGATTTAACTGTCAACATTTTACTACAGAGATTAGTTAATATTTAGTTACCCAGTATAAAAGATTTCTCTTTGTTTAAAATCATTCTGAGCCATTAATAGATTTCTTGTAAGAATTCATCTATTCATTCACACATCCATGCATTAATTCATTCAGCAAATATGTGTTTATTTATTTTTTGTTTCATTTTTTGAGACAGAGTCTCCATCTGGCACCCAGGGCTGTGGCGTGATCTCAGCTCACTGCAACTTCTGGGTTCAAGTGATTCTCGTGCCTCAGCCTCCTAAGTAGCTGGGACTACAGGTGTGTACCACCATGCCTGGCTAGTTTTTGTATTTTTATTAGGTTTTGCCATATTGGCCAGGCTGGTCTAGAACTCCTGGCCTCAAGCATCCACCTGCCTCAGCCTCCCAAAGTGCTGGGATTACAGGTGTGAACCACCACACTCCACCCATTCAGCAAAAATGTAAGTGCCTATTATGTGCCAGACACTTTGGTAGGCAATGGGGTATAGGGGTGGGTAAGCTAGAATCTGTACCCTGAAGTAGCTCATAGATTTTTATGTGAGAAAAGAATATAAACAAAGTTATAATTGAGGGTTATGTTAAGGTATCACGGTGACACAATGTCAACATGTTAAACTGTTTAAAGGAAGGAAACAGAGAAGAATTCAGAAACAATGGTTATTCAAACAAACATTAGAAGGCCAAGATTATCTGTGGTTTGCTGTATCCACTACTGAGATAATGTTCAAAGTAAGGAAACAAATTCATTTATTGGAGTTAATCCTCCACTTCTGATATCATGTGCTACTGTGGTAACTGTGATGGTGGCCTGGGCTATGGGCATGGCTGTGGGTATTGTGATATTGTTACAGTTGCTGCCACTCTTCTTGTGGTGGCAGATACTATGGATTCTCCTGGGGAATCAGCCCTGAGAGCCACCTAGCCCATGGGAGCACTTCCTGTGAAGTGCTAGCTCTCTTTCCACTGTTCTTCATGTCATCGATGTTATCAAAAGATGAATGATCTTAGCTCATAGCCACATTTTAAATGACTTTAGAACATTAGCTGCAGGATCTAGATTGAGTGAGAGAAATTTCAAAGTTTGTATCTATTCTTGTGCAATTATACTATTTTAATAATTCCATGTATTTCCACTTAAATTATTCATTTGAGAAATTCATGTTTTTTAAAAAATGTAGTATTATATGATCTTATAAAGGTGGATTTTATTTTATTCATATTTGTTTATTGCAATAATTTTATTTCTAGGTTTTTATATTTGCGTTTGCATGACCAATGATATTATTGACACTTCCAAGTCAATTTGGTTTAATTACACAAGTATTTGTGGAATGCTTGCTTGCAGTGTAAAGTTATTATCCAGACACCAGAAATTTACAGATGTACAAGGTGGATATAGTCTCTCTTCTCTTGGATATACAGTCTACCTAGAAGGATACTATTAATATACTAGGCAATACAAGTTGTTATTTGTAGTCATATAACATATCCTGTGATCACTGATTATGAGAGG
Source organism: Piliocolobus tephrosceles (assembly GCF_002776525.5). Classification (NCBI taxonomy): domain Eukaryota; kingdom Metazoa; phylum Chordata; class Mammalia; order Primates; family Cercopithecidae; genus Piliocolobus; species Piliocolobus tephrosceles. Next base: position 48,567,393 of record NC_045452.1, read on the forward strand.
GTGAAGTGGAAGAAGTGATTTCTGACAGATAAGCAGATGAGTAGAAGCATAGAAGTAGAAGTAGGTGAATAGAAGTGAATAGAAGCTAGATGAAGAAGATGGGTTCTGTGTGTGTTTGTGTGCACGCGTGTGAAAAGAAAGAGAAAAAAGAGTGACAGGCTTCTTAGGAGGAAGTGACAGGGAGTGAAATAGAAAACATAATGAGTTCTCGTAACTTAAAGACATTCAATGTGAGTAGAAGCTAAAAACTTCATTAAATCCTGGGCACCTATCAGGCTCTTCTTACTTTAAAGTCGAAGGGATAGAGTGGAAAGAAAAGGCCGTGGTCTACCAGGCCAGATGCCCATACCACGTAAGCATCCCAAGTGCCTGAATAAAAGCAAGTCCACGAGGAAAACCAATAGCCAGGACTTTCATTGTTGGCAGGAATCAATTAGAACAACTGTTCCTTAATCTTATCAAACAGAACATTTACTTTTCTTCCTTTGGGAAGTTTATTATTAGTCTGAGATATCTAACTGATAAAACAAAGCCCCCATCTCAGTGATCTCTTTCATCTTAATGAAACTAAACTATATCTCTATGCCTATGAATTGTTTCTCCTTTCCAACCCAGGACTCTCACCTGAGAATGAGACATGTATGTATCTATCGCTACACATCCGACATGTGTTTTAGTCATCTTAAGCTGAATATGTCTAAAATTAAACTTACCATCTTTATTCTAATGAAAATTTGCTCTTTTTACCCCTTTGCCATATCAGTTTATGACATTTCCCTATCTTTAGGTATTCAGGCACCAAACTTTTGATTTTCTTGACTCTTTCTCTTGAAGCTTACTTTCAGTTCATCAAAAAGTTACATTGACTGTACTTTCAAAATATACCAAGAATCCAAACACTTCTTGTCACCTCCACCATTACAACCCAAGTCTTTGTTCAAACTACACATAGTAGATGCATTTAAAGTTCCACTCGTATCTCCTTGGATCTCTGTCCAAGTTGTTGTTCACAATGGCTCCTAGATTACCTTCACCTCTCAACAGTCAGCACGTGTCTATTTGTAGGCAGTTGCTGAAACCTACTGTTGCCTACCCACAGGGAGAGCTAGACCTGCCTGGGAATTTATGCACACTCTTCTCCACCCCCTCCTGCCACCCTCCTCCACCATGGGACTTCCCTGACCTCACCTTTTACCAGTGCTCATTTCTCTGACCACCTTTGTCACCCTGCTAATTCTGAATATGCCAGACATATGCTTCCCAACATTGTCTTAGTGCTTGCTCTTCCTCCCAAGTGGAGAGCTCTTCTCTCAAATACCGACAGAATTTGCTCCCTCATCTTTCCTGACAGTTGTTTCAAAATTTCCTTCTTTGTGAGGTTTCCTTGATCACTCTGTAAAATTTTAACTCCCTTGCTGCACTTTCTAGCCCACTGCATGCTGCTTTTTCTTCATATATTTTACCATCTGATATTATTGTTCCCACCTGGAATAATGTACGGTCCCTGAGGAAAGGGACTTTTGTCTCTTGAAACTTTTTTTCCATTAACTTGTCCCCAAAGCTTAAAATAGCCCTTTTCAGTACGTGCACAATATATATCTGTTGAGTGAATAAACTTGAGAATGACTTAATTGAAAGCTATTGTGGTTTGCTCATTTTATACTATTTTGTATTAGAGGGCCAACTTTTGATATTAACAGATATATTTTTAAAATGTCATCAGAATTTTCAACATTTAATCCTATGATCTGAGAAAAAGTAATTCCATGAGTGTTCCTAATCTACTGTATAAATTTTGTATATACATACAGTAAAGAGAACATGTTGTGACAATACAAACTCTTTGAAGTCAGATATTATTCTCCTTGTAACTACAAAAACAAATTGCAGGCTGGGCGCTGTGGCTCATGCCTGTAATCCCAGCACTTTGGTAAGCCAAGGCAGGCAGATCACTTGAGATCAGGAGTTCAAGACCAGCCTGGCTGATAAGGTGAAATCCTGTCTCTACTAAAAATAATAATAATAATAATAATAATAATAATAATAAAAATTAGCCTGGTGTGGTAGTGCACACATGTAATCCCAGCTACTTGGGAGGCTGAGGCAGGAGAATCTCTGGAACCCGGGAGGCAGAGGTTGCAGTGCACTGAGATCAAGCCATTGTACTCTGGGCTGGGTGACAGAGTGAGACTCCATCTCAAAAAAGTAAATAAAAATAAATAAATAAATAAATAAATAAATTGCAGAAAACTGTTTCTTCACAGAATCCTCAACAATGGCAAATCGTATAAGGACAAATAGGTAAATAAAATTCTATTGTGGTTGGAGAAAAATGTTATAGTACAGACATTTAAGTCTGGTACTTTGAAATTATCTTAGGATGTATTTTAAAGAACATAAAACATATGTTCTACAGAAAAAGTTGGAGCATCACATTCAAGAATCCTGTAAAATTTTGTTTCTAAGTTCAGACAACTACTTCAGCCTACTAAATGCAAAGTTAAATTTCTAGATAAGTTCCAGAAATTGAGGAATCTGATATTGCCATTAATTGGAAAGCCATGTACTTCAACGGCTAGTTACATTAACTGTAGAATTTTATGAAAGTCTCTGAATCTGTTTTAAGAATATGATAATTACATTTGTAATACTGCAATACTGTGAACTTTGAACCAATCTGTTTCTTAAAGAAAACTCAGAATTAACAACTGCCTTCAAGATTTTGGTGCAGTTTATATTTTGATTTTACGACACTGTTTAAATGTGAACCATCTCATTCTTTGCTTCAGCATAATTAGACTACCAGGATAACAACATGGGAGTAATTGTCCTGGTTACAGCATAAAATGTTTCTAATTAATTAATAGAGATCAAGGGAAAATTTTCAAATATGTAAACCAAAAACTGAGGTAGTTCTGATGGTTTGTTTATGAGGTTAAAAAGTGGCAAAGACAGATATAAATAAGCTTCATAAATTAAACGAAGATGTCTAGTTGCAGAGTAAAATATGATATTTAACCTACAAATATTAAAATGGGAGAGTTCCCTGAATCCCCTCACAGGACATGTGACAGGGGTGTGACTTGCCTGTTTGGTCACCCCGACAGCTCAAACCCCAAGGGGGAGCATGCAGAGGTACAGGTGCAGAGGACTGAGTGAGAACTTTTGGGCCCTGGCCCCATAGCAGTGCCAAGGGCTGGGTGCCTGCAACTCCAGAAGCCCAAATGGGCATGGGTTACAAAGCTCTTTCAGATTTGCCATCTGCAGGTGGCTTGTGTGTTAATCAGTTCAATGGACCCTCTACCTTATCACAAGGGCAGAGGGCCAGTGTGACAGCCTGCTGTATCCTGAGTTCTTGCCCAGTATCCTTAAAGAACTGGATCACACATAGGCTTCAAGGATGAGTATAAGGTTTTACTGAGTGATGGAGGTGGCTCTCAGTGAGATGGATGGGGAGTCGGAAGGTAGAGGGGTTGGGGACATCATCTTCCCTGGCATTTGAGCTGCAGCCGAACTCCTCTTGCCATTCAGGCACCTCTTCCCTCCTTCTCTGCCATGCTACCTGGCTGCTCGCTGCCGCTCTCCACCACTCGTCTTGACGTTCAGCTGCTTGTGTGTCCCTAAGGTCGCAGGTTTATATGGGCACAAGATGGGGGTCATGGTGGGTCAGAGTGGTCTTGAAAAATGCAACACTTGGGTGTGGAAACAAGAATATGCCTGTTCTCACTTAGGTCCTTGGGCACAGGACCACAGCCCTTGCCAGGGACCCCACCCTTCTCTACTCAGCACTTCCCTGCCCCCATCCTGTATCAACGTGTTAAAGGAGAAACTAGTAATAACAAGAGCAGAAGCAGTCTTAGAAGCTCAGGTAATGAGACACATCAGTGAAGCATGTACAAGGCACTGCAATAGCAGATCACCTATATCTTCACGGTTATGTGTCTTGGATAGCCCAGAACATTGTTCAACAGACTCATTACAGAAATCAGCTGGGTAACGATATTTTCTGGAATACAACTGATACAGAATTTAGCCCCAGGTATCTGTTGAAAAAAATAACTCCACTGCATAATTAATTCTTCTTATCTCATGGGGAACAGAGAGAAGCTTCTAGAATCTCTAGAGAAGAAAAAGTCAAATCTCTAGGAGAAGCCTCCTAGAAAAACATTAGTTACCCTGAAAGATGTCTCCCTATCCAAAGTCTAGCTCTTTAGCTTGTAGGGTTGGTTAGATGGTTCAGTCAGTACACTGAGAACAGCTCTCTCAGGGCCTGACTGCCATTAACAAGTTAAAGTGGCTCATCTACAAAACATAATGCCTGTTCATTAATATAAAGCATGAAAACATTGTTACAGGAACTATAACATTTGCGTTGGCTTGCTTTTTGAATTATCCCTATAGTTAACCTACATGGAAATCCAAATTATCATCAGATCATGTTATTAATTTACAGAGACAAATTGCTATCATGGGGAAATGGAAATACTCAAAGCCTATTTTATCAGCATGTCATCTTTATTTTATATGAGAAATGAAATCATAATCAGAGGACAATTTATTAATTTACCCTGAGAAATCACTGTCAGAGTGGCCAAAGGGCTTAAACTTAATATAATTAACTTACCCTTTTCCTGTAAGGAGTGGTGAGTTGTCATAGTAATCAGAAAGCTGTGTACTGGGCAAATAATCAGAACACAGGAAGTTATGTAAACTGAATGTTTAATGACATCAGGAGAAGACAACATACTTAATTATCCCAAGGTTATTAGGAGTATTTGAAGCTTTACTGAGGTCACCTTTGCCCTGAAAAGCACTTGAGTCCCTCGATGTGACTCCAACATGCCAAAAACCTCACTAAAGCCTTGATGGCCCCTTATTAGCAAATATTTTGACTCTGTTAAAAGAACTGATTTCCCTGTATGCCTGTGAAACTAGTCAAGACATTCCTTATCCATTAGAGCTGTTACTAGGGTTAAGATCCCGGTCCTAAGCTCATCAAACAATAGAGCATTTTTCTTTCTAATAATGACTTAGATTTTCAAATGGCTAATCTACATAGCTCTTTCAGGAAGTAATGTATCTTAAAGAGATGACTCTTAAACTGTATATGAGAATGACTGTCATTCCTTTGTCTATGGGTAAAGAAAATTTAGAAATAATGAGGTTATTACTTTTTACTACTTAATTTAAAAAATCCTTCAATTTCTCAATCCTAGTAATTTCAAAGTCCCACACTAGGCATCAAGATTCCTGGCCTATGAAGCCATCTAACTTAGATTTTAGGTTTGGATTTGAACATATAAAGCAAAACATGGGCAGGCCGTTAAATATGTTCATCATTTAATGCTATGTGCCTTGAATTTTTGGTGTTCATAGAGATCTCCAGATTATATTCAAAAGGCTGTGTAGATATATATTTTTTCTGATAATATTCATAATTTTCAATGATTTCACTCACTGAATAACCCAAAAGCTTCAGAACTTTGTGATATTGCCTGAGACATCATTACTTTATTGCTCTGAATGTAATATTTATCTAATTAGTAATAGCTCTAGCCAATAATACATTTTCTCACCCATTTGTACTGCAGCCACCAAGCATCAGTTGTGGTCATCTGCTTCAAACACACAAAAACAGTTAAAACAAGAAAAAAAAAATTGGCCAAAGACATAAAAAGAAAAGCAGGCTGAAAACAAGTGCAACAAAAGTCTTACAAAATAAAGTATAAATTAAAAGTATTACATTGTATGAATTTTAATTATACATTGAAAAGAGTGCTATAGGTAATAAGGTTACAACAGCTATTATTAACTGTGACTCAAAAAATAGAGATTGACATAATTGAAAAGCAAATACTAGAAATAAGCAAATTTAAGAGGAATACAGAGGATATTAAATAATTTATCACATTTCTATCAATTTAAGAAAACGCTATATGAAAATAATAAACATAGGTCAAATAAAAATGACGAATGATGCTGTAGAAAAACAGAAATGTTCTTAATCATAGGTCTTCTCAACAATTTGTACAATATTTAGAAAAACAGCAAACATAGTTTATATTCCAGAAAAATTTCAATACTTTACCAAACATTGCATTGCCAACCAACAATGCCATAAAACTGAGATTAGTTTAATAAAAATCATATTGAAATATGTATTTTAATTATGTAATGAGTAGAAGAAAAAAGCATAAGACAGTAAAATATCAAATGAAGAAAATAAGAACACTGCACATGAAAATCTAGGTTTGGACTTCAACATGTAAAGCAAAACATGGGCAGGCCTTTAAATATGTTAATCATTAAACAGTAACAATTAAAGGAGCAAAACTGGAGATATGTGCTTGTGAACCCTGAAAGTTAGGATGAGGCCAAATAGGTAACTATAAAGTACATAGAGAGATGAAATAATAAAAATTAAAGCAAACACTAGAGCGTTAAAATATAGAATAAGAGCAGAATTGGTAAATTGATCAGTTGATGGGAGGAATCACAAAAAGAGAAATAAATTTGTGATGCAGTGTGTATATGTGTGTGATGAAATTAAATATGGGCAAGAAGATACAACAATGGCCACAGACTTTTCCCCTCAAATTGTAGCACATTATTCAGATTGCATGCTAAGAAACTGAAAATATCTGAAGAAAAGTCATACTTTACTCCAACTTATTAAAATGCCTTAAATATTTCACTAAGAAATGAATAAATTTAATTAGATAAGCAATTCTGAGTCAACAAAAATATTCTCAATAAACTTTTCCAAGTTCATCTTTTCTAGACTTTCAAAGAACAGATGGAGCAATATGGAAACAACATTTTAACAAATGTTAACATTTTTCTTGTACTTAAACTTAAAAGAATATAACAAGATACAAAAATTTAATTTCCTTCTGTATATTTATAAAAGTTTTAAGAAAAATGAAGGATATAAACAAACAGAATAATAAATTGGATTTTTTATTATATTTCAGTAAGCTGCTAATTTTACCAATTACACCATGCTGTTTAACTATATTTTAATATTTGGTGTGGGAAATTATCTTCTTTTTATCATATAAATATTATAATTTTATAAATTTCCAAAAATTGTGCTGTGATTTGGACTGGGATCTTATTACATTTCTGAATTAAAATAGGAAGGATTGTATCATTTCTGTATTTTATCTTCTCGTACAATAAAATGAAAGTCATAATTCTTCATTCATTCGAGTCATCTGTATCCTTCCATAAAATTTCTGCACCAATATCATGCACATTTCTTGTTAAATCTCCTGCTCTATTTGACATTACTGAAATTGGAATAAGCTATTATTCAATTATATTTTATGAAGGGCTTTTCTTAGTAGTACATGAAAGTCGTTAACTTATAATGTTTATCTTATAACTATCCATCTAATTGTACTCTTTTGTTACCCTAATGTATAGTTAATTTATTTCCTTACGTTCTTCAAGTATGTGACAATACCATCAGTTTTATAATGATATTTATTATCCATTGTTTCATCTCTAGATCTAGTTTCCCTTACAGATGTATTGACATACTCTACAGATAAATGATCAATAACAGTGTCAATTGTGGAACCTTTTGCCCTCATTTCAGTACTCATTAGCAAAATATATACATGATTTTCACACTGATGGTAAAACCTGTGAGAGTAAGAATATAAACATTTAACAGGACTCTTAAACTGAAGTGATCAGTTTAAACAATATAGGAATAAAAATATGATTTAATTTTCCTATAGCAAAATGTTTATAGAGTTATTTAGTAATAAAAAGATGTGTCTTTATCCTTTTCAATTATTATCGCTGTTGGAATTGTGTCAAGAAAATTATCTACAGATTGATATTAGATATTTACAAAATCTTTATCTACAGAAAGTTAATGTATTTGGCTTTAATAATGCCATTTTATAAAGACTCTGATTCTTTCTCGGATAAACAGAGCTTCCCTACCATACCCTGAATCATCAGCAATGATTAGATAAGGATGGAGACATATTTTATTAACAAAAATAAAAGTGTTATTGGATATTGTTTATGGCAATAAAGAAACAAAATGTGAAACTATGAAGCAGCTCTTGGACCATTTTGTCAGGTATTTTTCTAAAACAATGTGGCATTTTTCAAAATTTTTACACATCTTATCATCTCTAGTCTAGAACTTAAAATAGCATCAACTCTTCTCATTGTTTAATCCATATTTCACACAATCTTTGCATTATCAGATAAATACTTTTTTTTTTTTTTTTTTCTTTTTGCTCTTGTTGCTCAGGCTGGAGTGCGGTGGCACGATCTCGGCTCACTGCAGCCTCCGCCTTTCGGGTTCAAGCTATTCTCCTGTCTCAGCCTCCTGAGTAGCTGGGATTACAAGTGAGTGCCACCACACTCAGCTAATTTTTGTACTTTTTTTTAGTAGAGATGGGGTTTCATGATATTGGCCAGTCTGGTCTCTGACTCCTGACCTCAAATGATCCGCCCACCTTGGCCTCCCAAAGTGCTGGGATTACAGGTGTGAGCCACTGCACCCAGCAAGACAAATACTTTTTTATGTCTTTTTTGAACATTTAGTATTACTAGCAACTATTTAGGAAGCTAGTCAAGAGAATACAAGGAGCGATTAACATAAGGATAGGTATATTTTGGATATTAGTATACTAAACAAACATCTCGATAGATACATTTTACTACATACTTCTTGAATATACATGTTATGCTAAATATAACACATATGGAAGATGTCAAACACACAAAAATTTTATACATATTTTTTACTGACAAACATATTTTAGGTATCACATGTTTAAGGAATGTTGAAGCACTTAAAACTGACCATCATACAACCATATAAAAGCATACGGACTAATGAGAATGATGATGCTGTGAATTCATCTAAAAACATCACTTGTAATCAAGTATCTAAATCAATTCTGCAAGAAAACTGAGGCAAAACAAAATTGGTATTCATCTGCACATTGGGGAGAGAAACAGAAATCGAGAAAATATGTTGGTGATAAACTTATCACCAACATTTATTTAGAATAAGACTTCCAAATTCTGCTCATTCCAACCTGGAATCTTTCTTCAACTGTGCTTTAATTCTCAAAGAAATGATGCTATTATTTTAAGACATGCTTCCATGCTATGCAAACTCATGAAGCTTGGTTATAGAAAATATGACAGTAAATTGCTTTTAAAAATAATGTTTTTTATTTATTTATTTATTTTGTTTTCTTATACTTTAAGTTCTAGGGTACATGTGCATAATGTGCAGGTTTGTTACATATGTATACTTGTGCCATGTTGGTGTGCTGCACCCATCAACTCGTCAGCACCCATCAATTCATCATTTATATCATGTATAACTCCCCAATGCAATCCCTCCCCCCTCCCCCCTTCCCATGATAGGCCCCAGTGTGTGATGTTCCCCTTCCCGAGTCCAAGTGATCTCATTGTTCAGTTCCCACCTATGAGTGAGAACATGCGGTGTTTGGTTTTCTCTTCTTGTGATAGTTTGCTAAGAATGATGGTTTCCAGCTGCATCCATGTCCCTACAAAGGACGCAAACTCATCCTTTTTTATGGCTGCATAGTATTCCATGGTGTATATGTGCCACATTTTCTTAATCCAGTCTGTCACAGATGGACATTAGGGTTGATTCCAAGTCTTTGCTATTGTGAATAGTGCCGCAATAAACATACGTGTGCATGTGTCTTTGTAGTAGAATAATTTATAATCCTTTGGGTATATACCCAGTAGTGGGATGGCTGGGTCATATGGTACATCTAGTTCTGGATCCTTGAGGAATTGCCATACTGTTTTCCGTAATGGTTGAACTAGTTTACAATCCCACCAACAGTGTAAAAGTGTTCCTATTTCTCCACATCCTCTCCAACACCTGTTGTTTCCTGATTTTCTAATGATTGCCGTACTAACTGGTGTGAGATGGTATCTCATTGTGGTTTTGATTTGCATTTCTCTGATGGCCAGTGATGATGAGCATTTTTTCATGTGTCTATTGGCTGTATGAATGTCTTCTTTTGAGAAATGTCTGTTCATATCCTTTGCCCACTTTTTGATGGGGTTGTTTGTTTTTTTCTTGTAAATTTGTTTGAGTTCTTTGTAGATTCTGGATATTAGCCCTTTGTCAGATGAGTAGATTGCAAAAATTTTCTCCCATTCTGTAGGTTGCCTGTTCACTCTGATGGTAGTTTCTTTTGCTGTGCAGAAGCTCTTTAGTTTAATTAGATCCCATTTGTCAATTTTTGCTTTTGCTGCCATTGCTTTTGGTGTTTTAGACATGAAGTCCTTGCCCATGCCTATGTCCTGAATGGTACTACCTAGATTTTCTTCTAGGGTTTTTATGGTATTAGGTCTAACATTTAAGTCTCTAATCCATCTTGGATTAATCTTTGTATAAGGAGTAAGGAAAGGATCCAGTTTCAGCTTTCTACTTATGGCTAGCCAATTTTCCCAGCACCATTTATTCAATAGGGAATCCTTTCCCCATTTCTTGTTTCTCTCAGGATAGTCAAAGATCAGATGGCTGTAGATGTGTGGTATTATTTCTGAGGACTCTGTTCTGTTCCATTGGTCTATATCTCTGTTTTGGTACCAGTACCATGCTGTTTTGGTTACTGTAGCCTTGTAGTATAGTTTGAAGTCAGGTAGCGTGACGCCTCCGGCTTTGTCCTTTTGACTTAGGATTGTCTTGGCAATGTGGGCTCTTTTTTGGTTCCATATGAACTTTAAAGCAGTTTTTTCCAATTCTGTGAAGAAACTCATTGGTAGCTTGATGGGGATGGCATTGAATCTATAAATAACCTTGGGCAGTATGGCCATTTTCACGACATTGATTCTTTCTATCCATGAGCATGGTATATTCTTCCATTTGTTTGTGTCCTCTTTTATTTCACTGAGCAGTGGTTTGTAGTTCTCCTTGAAGAGGTCCTTTACATCCCCTGTCAGTTGGATTCCTAGGTATTTTATTCTCTTTGAAGCAATTGTGAATGGAAGTTCATTCCTGATTTGGCTCTCTGCTTGTCTGTTACTGGTGTATAAGAATGCTTGTGATTTTTGCACATTAATTTTGTATCCTGAGACTTTGCTGAAGTTGCTTATCAGCTTAAGGAGATTTTGGGCTGAGACGATGGAGTTTTCTAAATATACAATCATGTCATCTGCAAACAGGGACAATTTGACTTCTTCTTTTCCTAACTGAATACCCTTGATTTCTTTCTCTTGCCTGATTGCCCTAGCCAGAACTTCCAACACTATGTTGACTAGGAGTGGTGAGAGAGGGCATCCCTGTCTTGTGCCAGTTTTCAAAGGGAATTTTTCCAGTTTTTGCCCATTCAGTATGATATTACCTGTGGGTTTGTCATAAAAAGCTCTTATTATTTTGAGGTACGTTCCATCAATACCGAATTTATTGAGCGTTTTTAGCATGAAGGGCTGTTGAATTTTGTCAAAAGCCTTTTCTGCATCTATTGAGATAATCATGTGGTTCTTGTCTTTGGTTCTGTTTATATGCTGGATTACGTTGATTGATTTGCGAATGTTGAACCAGCCTTGCATCCCAGGGATGAAGCCCACTTGATCATGGTGGATAAGCTTTTTGACGTGCTGGTGAATCCAGTTTGCCAGTATTTTATTGAGGATTTTTGCATCGATGTTCATCAGGGATATTGGTCTAAAATTCTCTTTTTTTGTTGTGTCTCTGCCAGGCTTTGGTATCAGGATGATGTTGGCCTCATAAAATGAGTTAGGGAGGATTCCCACTTTCTCTATTGATTGGAATAGTTTCAGAAGGAATGGTAGCAGCTCCTCCTTGTACCTCTGGTAGAATTCAGCCTTGAATCCATCTTGTCCTGGACTTTTTTTGGTGGGTAGGCTATTAACTGTTGTCTCAATTTCGGAGCCTGCTATTGGTCTATTCAGGGATTCAACTTCTTCCTGGTTTAGTCTTGGGAGAGTGTAAGTGTCCAGGAAATTATCCATTTCTTCTAGATTTTCTAGTTGATTTGCGTAGAGGTGTTTATAGTATTCTCTGATGGTAGTTTGTATTTCTGTGGGGTTGGTGGTGATATCGCCTTTATCATTTTTTATTGCCTCTATTTGATTCCTCTCTCTTTTCTTCTTTATTAGTCTTGTTAGCAGTCTGTCAATTTTGTTGATCTTTTCAAAAAACGAACTCCTGGATTCATTGATTTTTTGGAGGGTTTTTGTGTCTCTATCTCCTTCAGTTCTGCTCTGATCTTAGTTATTTCTTGCCTTCTGCTAGCTTTTGAGTGTGTTTGCTCTTGCCTCTCTAGTTCTTTTAATTGTGATGTTAGAGTGTCAATTTCAGATCTTTCCAGCTTTCTCTTGTGGGCATTTAGTGCTATAAATTTCCCTCTACACACTGCTTTAAATGTGTCCCAAAGATTCTGGTATGTTGTATCTTTGTTCTTATTGGTTTCAAAGAACATCTTTATATCTGCCTTCATTTCGTTATGTACCAGTAGTCATTCAGGAGCAGGTTGTTCAGTTTCCATGTAGTTGAGCGGTTTTGATTGAGTTTCTTATCCTGAGTTCTAGTTTGATTGCACTGTGGTCTGAGAGACAGTTTGTTATAATTTCTGTTCTTTTGCATTTGCTGAGGAGTGCTTTACTTCCAATTATGTGGTCAATTTTGGACTAAGTGCAATGTGGTGCTGAGAAGAATGTATATTCTGTTGATTTGGGGTGGAGAGTTCTATAGATGTCTATTAGGTCCGCTTGGTGCAGAGATGAGTTCAATTCCTGGATATCCTTGTTAACTTTCTGTCTCATTGATCTGTCTAATGTTGACAGTAGAGTGTTGAAGTCTCCCATTATTATTGTATGGGAGTCTAAGTCTCTTTGTAAGTCTCTAAGGACTTGCTTTATGAATCTGGGTGCTCCTGTATTGGTTGCATATATATTTAGGATAGTTAGCTCTTCCTGTTGAATTGATCCCTTTACCATTATGTAATGGCCTTCTTTGTCTCTTTTGATCTTTGATGGTTTAAAGTCTGTTTTATCAGAGACTAGGATTGCAACCCCTGCTTTTTTTTGTTCTCCATTTGCTTGGTAGATCTTCCTCCATCCCTTTATTTTGAGCCTATGTATGTCTCTGCATGTGAGATGGGTCTCCTGAATACAGCAGACTGATGGGTCTTGACTCTTAACCAGTTTGCCAGTCTGTGTCTTTTAATGGGAGCATTTAGTCCATTATATTTAAGGTTAATATTGTTATGTGTGAACTTGATCCTGCCATTATGATATTAACTGGTTATTTTGCTCGTTAGATGACGCAGTTTCTTCCTAGCCTCGATGGTCTTTACATTTTGGCATGTTTTTGCAATGGCTGGTACCCGATGTTCCTTTCCATGTTTAGGGCTTCCTTCAGGATCTCGTGTAAGGCAGGCCTGGTGGTGACAAAATCTCTAAGCATTTGCTTATCTGTAAAGGATTTTATTTCTCCTTCACTTATGAAACTTAGTTTGGCTGGATATGAAATTCTGGGTTGAAAATTCTTTTCTTTAAGAACGTTGAATATTGGCCCCCACTCTCTTCTGGCTTGTAGAGTTTCTGCCGAGAGATCTGCTGTCAGTCTGATGGGCTTCCCTTTGTGGGTAACCCGACCTTTCTCTCTGGCTGCCCTTAAGATTTTTTCCTTCATTTCAACTTTGGTGAATCTGGCAATTATGTGTCTTGGAGTTGCTCTTCTGGAGGAGTGTCTTTGTGGCGTTCTCTGTATTTCTTGAATTTGAATGTTGGCCTGCCCTACTAGGTTGGGGAAGTTCTCCTGGATGATATCCTGAAGAGTGTTTTCCAACTTGTTTCCATTCTCCCTCTCACTTTCAGGCACCCCAATCAGACATAGATTTGGTCTTTTTACATAATCCCATACTTCTTGCAGGCTTTGTTCATTTCTTTTTCTTCTTTTTTCTTTTGGTTTCTCTTCTCGCTTCATTTCATTCATTTGATCCTCAATCGCTGATACTCTTTCTTCCAGTTGATCAAGTTGGTTACTGAAGCTTGTGCATTTGTCACGTATTTCTCGTGTCATGGTTTTCATCTCTGTCATTTCCTTTATGACCTTCTCTGCATTAATTAGTCTAGCTGTCAATTCTTCCACTCTTTTTTCAAGATTTTTAGTTTCTTTGTGCTGGGTACGTAATTCCTCCTTTAGCTCTGAGAAGTTTGATGGACTAATGCCTTCTTCTGTAATTTCATCAAAGTCATTCTCTGACCAGCTTTGATCCATTGCTGGCGATGAGCTGCGCTCCTTTGCAGGGGGAGATGCACTCTTATTTTTTGAATTTCCAGCTTTTCTGCCCTGCTTCTTCCCCATCTTCGTGGTTTTATCTGCCTCTGGTCTTTGATGATGGTGACGTACTGATGGGGTTTTGGTATAGGTGTTCTTCCTGTTTGATAGTTTTCCTTCTAATAGTCAGGACCTTCAGCTGTAGGTCTGTTGGAGATTGCTTGAGGTCCACTCCAGACCCTGTTTGCCTGGGTATCAGCAGCAGAGGTTGCAGAAGATAGAATATTGCTGAACAGCGAGTGTACCTGTCTGATTTTTACTTTGGAAGCTTCCTCTCAGGGGTGTACTCCACCCTGTGAGGTATGGGGTGTCAGACTGCCTCTAGTGGGGGATGTCTCCCAGTTAGGCTACTCAGGGCTCAGGGACCCACTTGAATAGGCAGTCTGTCCCTTCTCAGATCTCAACCTCCGTGTTGGGAGATCCACTGCTCTCTTCAAAGCTGTCAGACAGAGTCGTTCGCGTCTGCACAGGCCTCTGCTGCTTCCCCTGTTATTTTTTAGCTGTGCCCTGTCCCCAGAGGTGAAGTCTACAGAGACAGGCAGGTTTCCTTGAGCTGCTGTGAGCTCCACCCAGTTCAAGCTTCCCAGCGGCTTTGTTTACCTACTTAAGCCTCAGCAATGGCGGGCACCCCTCCCCCAGCCTCGCTGCTGCCTTGCGGTTAGATCACGGCAGACTGCTGTGTTAGCAAGGAGGGAGGCTCCGTGGGCGTGGGACCCTCCCGGCCAGGTGTGGGGTACATTCTCCTGGTGTGCCCGTTTGCTTACAGCGCAGTATTGGGGTGGGAGTTACCCGATTTTCCAGGTGTTGTGTGTCTCAG
Organism: Piliocolobus tephrosceles; assembly: GCF_002776525.5. Taxonomy (NCBI): domain Eukaryota; kingdom Metazoa; phylum Chordata; class Mammalia; order Primates; family Cercopithecidae; genus Piliocolobus; species Piliocolobus tephrosceles. The sequence goes on from NC_045452.1 coordinate 48,582,545, forward strand.
TTCCCCTGGCTAGGAAAAGGGACTCCCTTCCCCCTTGCACTTCCCAGGTGAGGTGATGCCTCACCCTGCTTCAGCTCTCGCTGGTCGGGCTGCAGCAGCTGACCAGCACCGATTGTCTGGCACTCCCTAGTGAGATGACCCCAGTACCTCAGTTGAAAATGCAGAAATCACCGGTCTTCTGTGTCGCTCGTGCTGGGAGTTGGAGACTGGAGCTGTTCCTATTCAGCCATCTTGCTCCGCCCCCAGTAAAAGGTTTGTTGGTTTCATTTTCTTTCATCCATTTCACTGCACTAGATTTTTATGTTTTAAAAAATCTTAGTAATAATTTCATTAGAATTATTTTCCCCATGGTATTATTACATGGTAAAAATAATAATAATAAAATAAAAAATTATTGTTGAGGTACAGCCTTTTAAACAATATTTTATTTAAAAACTTAGAAGTTGATTATGAATTAATGTTTTTATGTCCTCTTTCAAGTCTGTTTGAATATTGGTGTTTTTCCTTTTTGTTTGTTTTTTATTTTTGAGATGGAGTCTCGTCCTGTCGCCCAGGCTGGAGTGCAGTGGCGCTATCTCGACTCACTGCAAGCTCCGCCTCCCAGGTTCACACCATTCTCCTGCCTCAGCCTCCCAAGTAGCTGGGACTATAGGCGCTTGCCACCATGCCCAGCTAATTTTTTGTATTTTTAGTAGAGACGGGGTTTCACTGTGTTAGCCAGGGTGGTCTTGATCTCCTGACCTCGTGATCTGCCCTCCTCGGCCTCCTCAAGTGCTGGGATTACAGGCGTGAGCCACCGCACCCGGCTGAATATTGGTGTTTTTCATTTGTACCTTGCCTAGAAGTCTATTTCAGACAACGATCATGGGCTTTTGCCTAAACCCTCACCTTGATCAAATAATCTTGCCTGCGCTATTGAGATCTGCATAAATATGACCTCTGTTATCTCTCAGTAGAACGTGTGGATTTCATGCATTGTTATGATTCTCAAATAATTCTTAAAAGCACCTTCAACAATGAATTCAGGAGGTAAAAGTCACTGCTTGCTCCTTTGTTGATATAATAAAAGTAGAAAATATTTTAGAAAGAGAGAAGACAGGGACCCCAACTAAAACTTAGGATTTTCAAGCAATTCCACAGCAAGTACTTATCCAGCATCAAATAAACCCAACAAAGAACTTTAAACTGGAGGAGCTCATGTTTTCATTCATAAAGAAGAGTGTAAAAGTTATGCTTTTTAATTCATCTTTATCATTTAAAGAGAGTATTTTCAGGTAAAGTGATATGAAAACTGTAGTTTGCTGGGAAATAGTAGGTGCAGGAGAAATATAGTGTTTGTAGAAAGGAAACATAGTTGTTCTTATAGGGATAATATTTGAAGATAAGTATTGCACTTTTGGTGGTTCCTGATACTATACGATCTCTTTTTGTATACATTCAAAAATTTTTTGAATCAGTTAATAAAATACGACTACAAGTAAATGGCCTATGTGTGAAATGAAAATAAATCAGGTGGGGAATTAAGAATAGAAAAAAATATATGCCTTAATTCAAAGACAGAATATTGTACACCACACAGTGTTAGAAAAAAAGTGCTTCACATTTGAATAAGTGAAGGGAACAACATTTTTCCCGTCATGGGGGTTAAAAAAGAGAATGTAAAGCTCATAGCACAATGGAGAAATTGATATTAGAAGAACAATATTGGATTAACAGAATTAATATTGCTGATGGAGAGCCATGTACAATAAGCAAAGGTATTTTTTTCTTATTATGCTTACTTAGTTGTAAGAGAGAGTAACAAAGAATAAAAATGTACATAAGAAAACATAGTTGATATCCAGACAGATGATTTATTCAGTAATACTGACACACAGTATCATAGTACCAAGTCACAGTCTATCCTTGAAGTTGGTGGATTGAATAGAAATAAATGGATATTGGGAGAGCGCCTTTTAAGAAAATAAGTAGAAGGATCAAATAAGTATTTATTCAGCATCAAATAAACCCACCAAAGGACTTTAACCGGAGGAGCTGATATTTTCATTCATAAAGAAGAATGTAAAAGTTATGCTTTTTTATTTGTCTTTATCATTTAAAGAGAATATTTTTCAGGTAAAGTGATATGAAAACTGGAGTTTGCTGGGAAATAGCAGGTACAGGAAAAAGATAGTGTTTGTATAAAGAAAACAGAATTGTTCTTATTTGGGGATAATATTTGAAGATGAGTATTACACTTTTGGTGGTTCCTCATACTATATTGTCTTTTTTTTGTATACATTCAAGTTTTTTTGTATCAGTTAATAATAGATGACTACAACTAAATGGCCTTTGTGTGAAATGAAAATAAATCTGGTGAGGAATTAAGAATAAGAGAAAACAATCAAATACACATTAATTTAAAGACAGAATGCTATACACTATACAGTCTCAGAAAAAAGTGCTTCACATTTGAATAATAAGTGAAGAGAAAAGAATTTTTCCTGTGTCATGGCGTGGGGTGGGGGCGGCTGTAAAACTGAGAATGTAAGGCTCTTAGAATAATGGAGAAATTGATGTTACAGGAACAATATCAAATTAACAGGATTAATATTGCTGATGGAGAACCATGTACAATAAGCAAAGGTATTTTTTCTTCTTATGCTTATTTAGTTGTAATAGAGAGTGGCAAAGAATAAAAATGTACATAAGGAAACACAGTTGATATCCAGACAGATGATTTATTCAGTAATACTGACACACAGTATCATAGTACCAGGTCACATTCTATCTTTGAATTTGGTGGATTCAATAGAAATAAATGGATCCTGAGAGTACACATTTCAAGAAAATAAGCAGGAGGACCAAATAAATAATTATTCAGCATCAAATAAACCCACCAAAGAACTTGAACTGAAGGAGCTGATATTTTCATTTATAAAGAAGAATGTGAAAGTTATACTTTTATATTAGTCCCCACCATTTAAAGAGAATATTTTCAGTTAATGTGATATGAAAACTGGAGTTTCCTGGGAAATAATATGTTCAGGAGAAAGATAGTGTTTATACAAAGGAAGCAAATTCAACCAAAACAAATTCAAGAAGAGTCCATATTTTAAGACTCAACCAGTTTGGAGAAAATCCATGTGACTGATAATAAAAATGAATATGTCATCTATACAGATTTTTTTTTTAAATAGAAACACTGCTTAAATAGGTTCAGTGTTTCTTAAGCATTTTTTTTTAACCTAAGCTAATACAAGTTGAGTATCCCAAATTCAAAAATCCACAATCTGAAACCTTTTGAGCACTGACATGATGCTCAAAGGCAATGTTCACTGGAAAATTTTGGATTTTGGGTTTGGGGATTAACGATGCTCAACTGGTAAGTATCTAATGCAAATATTCCAAAGCAAACAAACAAAAAAACATCTGAAACACTTCTGGTCCCAAGCATTTCAGATAAGGAATACTCAACCTGCAAGTTCTTCAAAATAAAATCCTTTTCAATGAAAAAAAAAAGAAAGTTGGTCTGCTTTTAATATTAATATATAATGGCAATTCAAAAATACCTACACTACAATACTTCTCTTTATCCCCTTACTAAAAATAAAAACACACAAACCCCAAAATATTATTTTTCCAACTTTTAAATAATAGTTTTGATTAATATATTCAGTCATGTATATGAAAACTTTAAGTAAGCATAAGTGCTTTATCTTTTAATAAACTTTTTATTGTATGTGAAACTTAATTGAGAGAACTCACAGATGTACAGTTTGCCTCAATCCATGCAGATTCAGCTACACACATTCATCTGAAAGTAATTTTATAATAGTTTGGGATCATTAAAGCCAACTTCACAGAATTTCTATCTCCAAGTCTTGCAATATGTATATGTCTGTATTTAAACAGGTATGTAGTGGCATATTTTTGTGGCTTCTTTATTTCCCTAATAACTAATGATATTGACATGTTTCCCTGGGCATATTTGCTATCACATCTTTAATTTTTATTCTTCTGTGGTGAAGCGTTTGTTTAGAACCTATTTTAAACCCATTTAAACAACAGATTGTGTGTTTTCTTAATATTAAGTTTTGAGAATTATTTATACAGTCTGCATCCAAGTAATTTGTCAGAAATGTTATGTCTTCTTCATTTAATAATCTTAAAATCAAAACACACATTTTTTATTATAATAAAGACCAATTTATCAATATTTTAAATTAATGGTTTCTGTCTTTTGTGTTATATCAAAAAAGTTTTATATAACATACGGTCACACAAACTTTGTCCTATGTTTTCATATAAAATTTTATAATCTTATATTTTATATTTAGACATACGAATCCATTCTGAAATTTTGTGTAAATAGATGTGAAAAGGTATGAGTTGTGGGTCAAGGGATAGTTTTTGCGTAAGATATTGTTTTGGTATAATCTATAATTTATTTTGTATGAAGTTCAAGGCATGGATTCAGAGGGTATTTTTTTTTAAAGAAACTGTTGATTTGTTTTGAATTGAGTACGTAAGTCCAATCGCACCAGAATGGCTTAGGTACTCAATGGTCTATCCTTTCTCTGCTAAATTGCCTCAGCACATTTGCATAAACTAAATGACCATTTTTTTTTTTTTGAGACGGAGTCTCGCTCCGTCGCCCAGGCTGGAGTGCAGTGGCTGGATCTCGGCTCACTGCAAGCTCCGCCTTCCGGGTTCACGCCATTCTCCTGCCTCAGCCTCCCGAGTAGCTGGAACTACAGGCGCCCGCCACCTCGCCCAGCTAGTTTTTTTTTTGTATTTTTTAGTAGAGACGGGGTTTCATCATGTTAGCCAGGATGGTCTCGATCTCCTGACCTTGTGATCCGCCCGTCTTGGCCTCCCTAAGTGCTGGGATTACAGGCTTGAGCCACCGCACCCGGCCAGTGACCATATTTTTTAACGTATTTCTGGACTATCTATGCTGTTCTATTTATACGTGTCTATCCTTGTGACAGTACCCTGTTGTCAGGAATGATGTAGCTTTATTATCAGTATCTAAATAAGGTAGTTTGAATCATCCAAGTTTCCTCTTCTTTTTCTTAATAATTTTGATTATTCTAGTCTCTTACTTTCCCATATACATTTTAGAGTAAGTTGTCTATATTTACAAAAACTCTTCAGATATTTCAAGTGAGATTTCTTTAGTAAACAGAGCATACTGGGGATAATTCACACTTTAACTATTACTATTTCTTCCTGAATATACTGTCTCCCTACAGTTACTAAGGTTTTCTTGGATTTCTTTCATCAGAGTGTTTTAATTTTTTAGCTTATGGATCATTCAAAATTGCATTAGATTTTTATCTAAACAATTAATTTGAGGGGTACTATTGTAAATGATACTTTTCAAAAAGTTCAAATTCCAATCGTACTTATAATAATATTATGTCTGTCAACTTTCCTAAACTCACTATTCATTTATTAATTCTAGGAGCTTTTCTGTGGTGTTTGTTATTTTTAACACAGATGGTCACATAGTTGAGGAATAAAGATAATTTTATTTCTATGTTTCCATTCTGAATGACTGTTTTTTTATTAGCACAGTGCCTAGTATTTTCATTATGTGTTGAGTATGAGTGGTAAGAGCACAGCCTTGCCTTGTTTTCGATATTAAGGGAAAAGCAAAAAGTTTTTCAACATTTAGTGTAAAATTAGCTCTAGGACTTTTGTCATTTTTAATAGGTAAAGAAATTTCCTTCAATTTTTAGTTTTCTGGAAATTCTTAAGTTTGCTTAGGTGTTGAATTCTGTCAAATGCTTTTTCTATATCAATTAATACGGCTTTTAAAAATCTGTTAATATAGTAAATCATATGTATTGCTTATTTCTTGTTGAACTAGACTTGGATTCCTCAGATAAACCTAATGTGGTCATGATGTATTATTCTTTCAGTGTACTGCGGGGTTCCATTTATTAATCCATTGTGAAAAGTTGTTGGCCTATGCATATCAAAGGTATTGGATTGTTATTTTTTCTTTCTAATATGTTTGGTATTAATATTAAGATAATGGCTGGCCTCAAAAAAGGCTTCAGGAGTTTCGCTCCTGTTTTCTTTTCTAGGACAGATTGTATACATATAATAATAGTTACTCCTTAAGTGATAGAATTCTCCAACTGTCTGAGTCTGGAGTTTTCATTTTTGGAAAATCTATAAACATAAATTAAATCTCTTTTAAAAAGATAGAACTTTTTGGTTATCAATTTCATCTTTAGTGACTTTTGATAGCTGGTGTCTTTCAATAAATTGGCCCATTTAGTTTATGTTGTCACACTTATGAACATAGAGCTGTTTGTAGTTTAACTTATTATTCTTTAACTTCTGTGGGGTTTGTAGTACTGCCTTCAATCTTCTTGAAGAGCCAGGTTTGATTTTCTTATTTTTTTCTCTACTGATTTTCTGGGTTTTGTTTTACTTCAGCTACAATTTTAACTACGTATTTCTTCTGCCTACAAAAACACAGAATGCAGAATTGAGGCATTTTTATTTTGTTATGTTTATTGATATGAATTTTTCTTTAGGTACTGCTTCAGCTACATATCAAAAATTTTGGTTTATTATATTTTCATTTAGTTCAAAATATTTTGATTTTCTTTTATTCTTATTTGATCCATTTGTTCTTTAGAAATGTGTTGTTAAATTTTCAATTATTGAAGCATTTTCCAGATATTATTATATAATTGATTTTTAATTTATTTATTTTTGGTTTGGGGAAATGGTTGTATAAATTATATGGTTTTAAGTTTATTAATTTGTTTTATTGTCTAGAATATAGTCTATCTTGGTGAACGTCCCTTCTGTACTTGAAATAAAATGAACTTTACTGTTGCTTGATGGAGTGTTCTATAAATTCCAATTAAGCTAAGTTAGATCTCAGTGTACAGTTATTCTCTATATTTACTGATTTTTCTGTCTACTTATTCTATCAATTACTGAGAGTGGATTGTTGAAGCCTAAAACCAAAATTATGAAATGCTTTATTTCCCATTGCATTTTCACAAATTTTTCTTCATTAAATTTGAAGCTATCCTGATAGGTGGTTACATATTTAAGATTGTAATATGTTTTTGAAGGAAAAAGTGAACCTCTTTTTAATTATTTAGTGCTATCATTTATTCTTTACAATATTTCATAAATTTAAGTCTTTTTTCTCTGATATTAAAATAGCTACTTCAGCTTTTTCTTGGCAAGTATTTATATGTTATATCTTTTTCCTGACTCTTTTAACTTACATATTTTATAATTTTACTTATATTTATATTTCAGGTGAATTTCTTGTAGACAAAATATAGCTGTAACTTACTTTCTCAAAACCTAAAGTAATAATGTCTTTCTTCTATTTAGTGTATTTTATTTTATTTTTTTGAGACAGAGTCTCGCTCTGTCGCCCAGGCTGGAGTGCAGTGGCGCTATCTCGGCTCACTGCAAGCTCTGCCTCTGGGGTTCATGCCATTCTCTTGCCTCAGCCTCCTCAGTAGCTGGGACTACAGGCGCCCGCCACCACGCCCGGCTAATTTTTTTTTGTATTTTTAGTAGAGACGGGGTTTCACCGTGGTCTCGATCTCCTGACCTTGTGATCCGCCCGCCTCGGCCTCCCAAAGTGCTGGGATTACAGGCGTGAGCCACTGCGCCCAGCTACTTAGTGTATTTTAAAAGTTTATATTTAATGTTATCGATATACTTGGATGAAAATCTCTTGCTATTTTTAATTTGTTTCATTTGTTCCTAGTCATACCCTAACCCTGTCAATGTTTTTTAGATCTTCTCTTGGGTTAGTTGTAAATTTTTTATAATTTCATTTTTATTTTACTATTGAATTATTATTTATATATGCTTAACTATTATTTTCTTACTGTAGTCCACAGAAATTACAAAAGTATACCTCAAATTTATTCCTCTTATATTTGTGTTGCTGTTGTGAAACATTTTACCTGTATATAAGGTATATACACTCAATATAGTAAACATTTTTGCTTTAGAAAGTCAATTATCCTTAGAGAACACAAAAGTAAAATTAATTTTACTTTCCTTAGTCTATTTTAATTTATAAAAATAAATTTTACTTTTTCTTAATCTATTTTATTTTTAACACTTTTTTTTCTTTGCATAAATCCAAGTTTTTGTTTGTTATCTGTGATGCTCTGCAGAAGGCCATGGTGTCCATCATTAGGTCTATGCTGCTATGTCAGGGTTTAGAAAAGCTGAAACAAGGATCCCTGGTGGAACCACATACCTGTCTGTTATCTCACACCAAGGTGAGAAGACAGAAAAGAGACAGCATGTGTCTGCAACATGCAACTGCAACAAAGAAACCCACCCTAGACTAAATCCTTAAGCATAAAAACAAACAAACAAACAAACAAACAAAAACAAGTCTACCGCCTTGCTTTCATTTTGCAAATCTCACACTAAATGCTTTCGGTGGGTTGTAATAACAAGGAACTATGCAAGGAAGGGTAAACTTGGAAATATAGTAACATCTTAGAGAAGCTGAAAAGTACATATCCACTACAGATGGTGTGTTTCATATGAGAAACTGTTGGGAATACTCTTAGTGTGGGATAAACTGTCAAAGGATTAAATATCTTCCTATAGAATTTCATCTTTTCAAATGATGGTAGTGAGCATAATTACCTTCAGAAAAGTCAAGCAAAGGAGGTATGTAATATTTGTTTCCTATTTTTTCTAAATATATTCTGACCTTGGATTTTAAAATAATTATTCTCATTCACAATAATTTAATTGTTTTGCCAGTGTATTAAATGCTAAAGCCACAAGAAACATAGATTTTATATAGATGATAATTCTGTGTAAGAAAAGTAATGGCAACATTACTTGAAAATGACACAAAATCTAGGCAATACCAGGAATGGTTTACCTTTTGAAAGGTAGCCTATACTCACATTGTAAAAATAGAAATAGTTATAAATATCAACTTCAAAAATTAAAACATAATTAGTGAACATAAATGGCAATTCTATGGAATTAGAATTGAATAAATTCAAAGATAAAAGGCCTTGAGGCATCTTTGAAACTATACTTAGTAAGAAAGGTATGGCTTAATAGCATGTCCTAACCTAATGCAAGGAAGCTTAAGAAATTTGACAAAAGGTTAGAGGAATTGTTAACTAGAATAACCAGTTTAGAGAAGAATGTAAATGACCTGATGGAGCTGAAAAACACAGCATGAGAACTTCATGAGGCATAACCAAGTATCTATAGCTGAATCGAGCAAGCAGAAGAAATGATATCAAAGACTGAAGATCAACTTAATGAAATAAAGCATGAAGACAAGATTAGAGAAAAAAAAGAATGAAAAGGAATGAACAAAACCTCTAAGAAATATGGGACTATGTGAAAAGACCAAAACTATGTTTGATTGGTGTACCTGACAGTGACGGGGGGATTGGAACCAAGTTGAAAACCACTCATCAGGTTATTATCTAGAAGAACTTCCCCAACCTAGCAAGACAAGTCAACATTCAAATTCATGAAATACAGAGAACACCAGAAAGATAATCCTGGAGAAGAGCAACCCCAAGACACATAATCATCAGATTCACAAAAGTTGAAATGAAGGAAAGCAGCCAGAGAGAAAGATCTGGTTACCCACAAAGGGAAACCCATTAGACTAACAGCAGATCTCTCTGCAGAAACCCTACAAACCAGAAGAGAGTGTGGGCCATATTCAACATTCCTAAAGAAAAGAATTTTATACCTAGAATGTCATATCCAGCCAAACTAAGCTTCATAACCAAAGGAGACATAAAATCCTTTACAGACAAGCAAATGCTGAGAGATTTTGTCACCACCACGCCTGCCTTACAAGGGCTCCTGGAGGAAGCACTAAACATGGAAAGGAACAACCAGTACCAGCCACTGCAAAACATACCAAATTGTAAAGATCATTGACACTATGAAGAAATGGCATCAACTAATGGGCAAAATAACAAGCTAGCATCATAATGACAGAATCTAATTCACACATAACAATATTAACCTTAAATGTAAAAGGGCTAAACGCCCCAATTAAAAGATACAGACTGGAAAATTGGATAAAGAGACAAGACCTGTTGGTGTGCTGTATTCAGGAGACCCACCTCATGTGCAAAGACACACATAGGGTCAAAATAAAAGGATGGAGGATGATTTACCAAGCAAATGAAAAGCAAAAAAAAAAAAGTTGCAATCCTAGTCTCTGATAAAACAGACATTAAACCAACAAAAGATCAAAAAATGCAAAGAAGGGCATTACATAATGGTAAAGGGATCAATGCAACAAGAAGAGCTAACCATCCTTAATATATATGCACCCAATACAGGAGCACCCAGATTCATAAAACAAGTTCTTAGAGACCTAAAAAGAGACTTAGACTCCCACACAATAATAGTAGGAGACTTTAACACCCCACTGTCAATATTAGACAGATCAATGAGACAGAAAATTAACAAGCATATTCAGGATTTGAACTCAGCTCTGGACCAAGTGGACCTAATAAACACCTACAGAACTCTCCACCTCAAATCAACAGAATATACATTCTTCTCAGCACCAAATCATATATATTCTAAAATTGACCACATAATTGGAAGTAAAAAACTCCTCAGTAAATGCAAAAGAACAGAAATCGTAACAAAGCCTCTCAGACCACAGTGCAATCCAGTTAGAACTCAGGATTAAAAAACTTCCTCAAAACCACACAACCACATGGAAACTGAAAAACCTGCTCCTGAATGATTACTGGGTAAATAACAAAATTAACTTAGAAATAAATAAGTTCTTGAAACCAATGAGAACAAAGACACAATGTACCAGAATCTCTGGAACACTGTTAAAGCAGTGTTTAGAGGGAAATTTATAGCACTAACTACCCACAGGAGAAAGCAGAAAATATCTAAAATCAATACTCTTAACACTGCAATTAAAGAACTAAAGAAACAAGAGCAAACACATTCAAAAACCAGCAGAAGACAAGAAAAAACTAAGATCAGAGCAGAACTGAAGGAGATGGAGACACGAAAAACCCTTCAAAAAGCAATGAATCCAGGAGCTAGTTTTTTTGAAAAGATTAACAAAATAGACCAATAGCCAGACTAATCAAAAAGAAAAAAAGAGAAGAATCAAATAGACACAATAAAAAATGATAAAGGAGATATCACCACTGAACCCACAGAAATACAAACTACCATCAGAGAATACTATAAACACCTTTAGGCAAATAAACTAGAAAATCTAAAAGAAATGAATATATATCTGGACACATATGCCCTCCCAAGACTAAACCAAGAAGAATTCGAATCCCTGAATAGACCAATAACAAGTTCTGAAATTGAGACAGTAATTAATAGCCTACCAACCAAAAAAAGCCAAGGACCAGAAGGATTCACAGCTGAATTCTCCCAGAGGCATAAAGAAGAGCAGGTACCATTCCTTCTGAAACTATTCCAAGCAACAGAAAAAGAGGGAATCCTCCCTAGTTCATTTTATGAGGCGAGCATCATCCTGATACTAAAACCTGGCAGAGACACAACAAAAAAAGAAAATTTCAGGCCAGTATCTCTGATGAACATCGATGCGAAAATCCTCAAGAAAATACTTGCAAACTGAATCCAGCAGCATATCCAAAAGTTTATCCACCATGATCAAGTTGGCTTCATCCCTGGGATGCAAGGGTGGTTCAACATACGCAAATCAGTAAACATAATCCATCACATAAACAGAACCAATGACAGAAACCACATGATTATCTCAATAGATGCAGAAAAGGCCTTTGACAAAATTCAACAGCGCTTCATGTTAAAACCTCTCCATAAACTGAGTATCAATGGAATGTATCTCAAAATAATAAGAGTTATTCATGACAAACCTGCAGCCAGTATCCTACTGAATGGGCAAAAACTGAAAGCATGCCCTTTAAGAACCAGCACAAGACAAGGATGCCCTCTCTCACCACTCCAATTCAACATAGTATTGGAAGTTCTAGCTGGGGCAATCAGGCAAGAGAAATAAATAAAGTGTGTTCAAATAGGAAGAGAGGAAGTCAAATTGTCTCTGTTTGCAGGTGACATATTTGTATATTTAGAAAACCACATTGTCTCAACCCAAAATCTCCTTAAGCTGGTAAGCAACTTCAGCAGAGTCTCAGGATACAAAATCAACATGCAAAAATCACAAGCATTTTTATACACCAAAAATGGACAAACAGGTAGCCAAATCATGAGTGAACTCCCATTCACAATTGCTACAGAGAGAGTAAAATACCTTGGAATACAACTTATAAGGGATGTCAAGGATCTCTTCAAGGAGAACTACAAACCACTGCTCAGGAAAATAAGAGAGAACACAAACAAATGGAAAAACATTCCATGCTCATGGATAGGAAAAATCAATATCGTGAAAATGGTCATACTTCCCAAAGTAATTTATAGATTCCATGCTAGTCCCATTAAGCTAACATTGATTTTCTTCACAGAATTAGGAAAAAAAAACTATTTTAAATTTCATATGGAACTAATAAAGATCCCATATAGCCAAGACAATACTAAGCAAAAAGAACAAAGCTGGAGGCATCACGCTACCTGACTTCAAACTATACTACAAGGCTACAGTAACCAAAACAGCTTGGTACTGGTACCAAAACAGATATATAGATCAATGGAAAAGAACAGATGCCTCAGAAATAATGCTACACATCTACTACCACCTGATCTTTGATAAACCTGACAAAAACAAGCAATGGGGAAAGGATTCCATATTTAATAAATGGTGCTTGGACAACTGGCTAGCCATATGCAGAAAACTGAAACTTAAACCTTATACAAAAATTAAGATGGATTAAAGACTTAAACATAAGACCTAAAACCATAAAAACTCTAGAAGAAAACCTAGGCATTACCATTCAGAACATAAGCATGGGCAATGACTTCATGACTAAAACACCAAAAGTAATGCCAACAAAAGCCAAAATTGAAAAATGGGATCTAATTAAACTAAAAAGCTTCTGCACAGGAAAAAAAAAAAAAAAACAAACAAAAAAAACTACCATTGGAGTGAACAGGCAACCTATAGAATAGGAGAAAATTTTTGCACTCTATCTACCTGACAAAGGGCTAATGTCCAGAATCTACAAGGAACTTAAACAAATTTACAAGAAAAAAACAACCCCATCAAAAAGTGGGTGAAGGATATGAACAGACACTTCTCAAAAGAAGAAATTTATGCAGCCAGCAAACATATGAAAAAAAGCTCATCATCAGTGGTTATTAGAGAAATGCAAATCAAAACCACAGTGAGATACCATCTCATGCCATGTTGAACAGCAATCATTAAAAAGTCAGGAAACAGCAGATGCTAGAGAGGATGTGGAGAAACAGGAACACTTTTACACTGTTGGTGGGATTGTAAATTAGTTTAACCAGTGTGGAAGACAGTGTGGCGATTCCTCAAGGAACTAGAACCAGACATACCATTTACCCAGCAATCCCATTACTGGGCATATACTCAAAGGATTATAAATCATTCTACTATAAAGAATGATTTTTTTATAGAGCATACAAAGAATATCCAGCAACAAGTCTCTCCACAATTTGAATTGTACAAAAAGAAAGCTGACATGAAAATTCACTGTATAATGAACTATAAGTCAAGGACACTACTTTCTTGTAGTGCACACGTATGTTTACTGCAGCACTGTTCACAATAGCAAAGACTTGGGACCAACCCAAATGTCCATTGATGATAGACTGGGTAAAGAAAATGTGACACATATACACCATGGAATATGATGCAGCCATGAAAAAATGATGAGTTCATGTTCTTTGCAGGGACATGGATGAAACAGGAAACCATCACTCTCAGCAAGCTAGCACAGAAACAGAAAACTAAACACCGCATGTTCTTACTCATAAGTAGGAGTTGAACAATGAGAACACATGGACACAGGGAGGGGCACATCACACACTGGGGCCTGTGCAGGGGTGGGAGCCTAGGGGAGGGATAGCATTAGGAGAAATACCTAATGTACATGATGGGTTGCTGGGTGCAGCAAACTACCATGGCACGTGTATACCTATGCAACATCCTGCACATTCTGCACATGTATCCCAGGACAAAAAATATATACACACACATTTTAAAAGGTATGGCTTAATAGTACTATTTTTCAGCAAAGGTACATTTTCAAAGAAAAGAAAGCTCATGTATTGTGGTTTGCCACACCCACACTGAGAGGGTATAAAAGCCTGGTTGCAGATGATAATATTCATTCTCTCTTGCTGAGACCAGCTCAGTTGGGGAGACCCTAACCCAGTGGTGCTAGAGGAATTAAAGACACACACACAGAAATATAGAGGAACAGGGGTCTCACAGCCTTCAGAGCTGAGAGCCCTGAACAGAGATTTACCCACATATTTATTAACAGCAAACCAGTCATTAGCATTGTTTCTATAGATAGTAAATTAACTAAAAGCATCCCTTAAGGGAAATGAAGGGATGGGCCAAATTAATTGCAGCAGGAACACGCCCTTAAGACACAGATCGCTCAGGCTTTTGTTTGTGGCTTAAGAATGCCTTTTAGTGGTTTTCCACTCTGGGCAGGCCAGGTGTTCCTTGCCCTCATTCCTGTAAACCCACAATCTTCCAGCTTGGGCGTTACGGCCATTATGGACATGTTACATTGCTGCAGATACTGTATCTATGGCCAGTCTTTGGAGGGCTTGCTCCCAACAGTAATATTCATTCTCAGGAAACTCACCTTCAACATCAAACCAACTTTTCAACCCATGACACACTGAGCTACTACTATGGCAACTACTACAGTGGCCTTGGCTATGGCCTTGGTGGTTTCAGTGGCCTGGGCTATGGCTGTGGCTCCAGTTACGGCCTCAGAGGCTACGGTGGTTATGGCTGTGGTTACTTCCATCGCTCTTTCTATGGAAGATACTGGTTATCTGGATTCTTCTGAAAAAAATTAAGTTATTTTAAAACTCTGAATGTTTGTCTATTATTTTTTCTAACATTTTTATTCTTCAAAGAAATTATCACCGTGTATTTGCAACTCTGATTCATGTCTCTAGCCAAGAATTTGAACACTGTATTCAGATATACTCAGCTTTTCTGGAAAATGATTACACTTCATAATTTTTTCTTTCTGTGATATTTCTGGACCTAATTTTGAATAAAATTTCCTAATGAATATTAAACATCAAGCCTTATTTTTTTGAATAGTTTTGAACATACTTGGTTCTTGTTTATGTTTTCCAAAATGTTGTATTTAAAAAACATAATTTCAAGTTTTATTTTAGATTTGGGGTACCTGTGTAGGTAGTATTTTTGTATTGAAAAATATTTTCCCCATAGGATATGTTTACTTCACATTCATATTTATTTAAAAATGACTCTCATGGTTATCTCAACTTGCAACTTTTTCAGATGATTATTTCAAATTGATGTCTCATTTTTTATTTAAATTACTGTATTATTTCAAATTGATGTCTGTTTTTTACATGGCATCTCATAAAACAAAATAGATTCAGACATTTCTAGTGCTCATGAAAATCATGTCCTTTATTCATACTGT
The DNA here is from genome assembly GCF_002776525.5 of Piliocolobus tephrosceles. Taxonomy (NCBI): domain Eukaryota; kingdom Metazoa; phylum Chordata; class Mammalia; order Primates; family Cercopithecidae; genus Piliocolobus; species Piliocolobus tephrosceles. The sequence goes on from NC_045452.1 coordinate 48,598,138, forward strand.
ATGAAATTTGACAGAGCGTCCATTCTCTCTGTAATATAATGAAGTTACAAAGATTTCCAGCAGTGTAGAAAGAGGTGCTTTCTTATTGCTGCACTTATCTGATAGATGCTGCTGTTTTTCTGAGCTCAGCAAGAAAGTAGTGTCCTTGACTTATAGTTCATTATACAGTGAATTTTCATGTCAGCTTTCTTTTTGTACAAATTGTGGAGAGACTTGTTGCTGGATATTCTTTGTATGCTCTATAAAAAAAGAGTCTGGTAATTAATCATATTTAACGCTTTTCATTATTTCAGTCTTATAGCATATATAAATAAATTTTTGAGACTAGACTTTTTCAAATTTACAATCATTTAAAACTTAGAAATTGGCTATTAGCATTTTCCCTTGTTTCCCCAACTCTGGCTTGAGCATTGGTTTTTGTTCCTCATTCTTACCTTGATCAGAACTTGATTCCAGAAATCAGTCATTGACTTTTGCCTGAGTCTTGAGTCTTAGTTTTTCTTGTTCTTGGGTTCTGTACTGTTATGGAAGCTGAATATCTTCTCTGTCTGTTCTTATAAATTAGGATGCTGAACTATTGGCAGAAAACAAATGAGGAAAGTTGAAAAATACTTCTACCCTTTTCTGAATAATTTGACTTTAATTTTTGTTTTAATCATTCATAATTTATTGAAAGACAAGAAGAAAGAAAAGTAGGAAAGATGATACTTAAAATAGACAAATCTTGAAAGTAAGAAAGGGTGAAGAAGAGATCATTTGGCAATGAGAAAAATATCAGAAAATGCCAGAAATGACCTACTTATTGCAAGAGCACCTGATAATTACATTTTAACTGCAAAAATATGTGAAATTATAATCTTATGACAAAAGGAAAATGAAAATTGAAATATTTGCAAAGGAAAAATAAAACATTCCATGCATCTTTGGAACTACCTTTTTAAGAAAGGTGTTTTTCACCAAAGATGAATTTTTCTTTTTTTTTTTTTTTTTTTGAGATGAAGTCTCAAGAAAAAAATTCTTAGGTGAATTTCCTAAGAATAAATATCACCACCCATACCTAGACTTTTATATTCTCTTGGGGGTGGGGGAGGTACTCCATAGATATTTCTCATTTTTGTTTCTTTTACAAATGTGCAAAACAGCCCAAGTATATTCTTGCTTTGTGATTTGAGAAGTTTTTTTTTTTTTTTTTTTTTTTGAGATGGAGTCTCGCTCTATCGCCCAGGCTGGAGTGAGTGGCGCTATCTCAGCTCCCTGCAAGCTCCACCTCCCCGGTTCACGCCATTCTCCTGCCTCAGCCTCCCAAGTAGCTGGGACTACAGGTGCCCACCACCACACCCGGCTAATTTTTTGTATTTTTAGTAGTGACAGGGTTTGCACTGTGTTCGCCAGGATGATCTTGATCTCCTGACCTCGTGATCCACCTGCCTCGGCCTCCCAAAGTGCTGGGATTACAGGCGTGAGCCACTGTGCCCAGCCTGAATTTTTAATGAGAAGGAAGCCTCTGTGTTGTGCTTTGTCACACCCACCCTGAAGAAGTATAAAAACCTGGCTGCAGACACTGATATTCATTCCCAGGAAACACCTTCAAGGTCAACCAAATTCTCAAATGTTAACACAATGAACTACTACTACGGCAACTACTATGGTGGCCTTGGCTATGGCCTTGGTGGTTTGGTGGCCTGGGCTATGGCTATGGCTCCAGCTATGGCCTCAGAGGCTACGGTTGTTATGGCTGTGGCTACTTCCGTCCCTCCTTCTATGCGAGATACTGGTCATCTGGATTCTATTGAATACATTACTATCTGTGATGATCTGTTTCCCTGATCCAGAATTCATCACCCAGGCTGGCTGTTTTCACCCATGCTGTGCTATGGACATGAAGATTTCTTCTTTATCCTGTCTGTGATATTTCTGCGCATGTTATTCAATAAACACTCCTTGAGAACATTCTAAAACATTGTTTCACTTACATGTTTCCACTTAAGTGCACTTTTTATTCATGATTTTGGCCTCTCTGAAGAATGTTTTTCCTTGACACATATTTTCCACATAGAACTATCAATTTTTTTAGGATGAATCTTGAAAACTTTTAGCTAGTAACTTCTTTATTTCATGCCGTATTATGTTCAGGAGTTTCTCTCTTTTTGATTTGACATTCCATAGAATCAAATACATTTAGACATTCCTAATTCTAATGAATATATGAACATTTCATCCACACAATAATTAGAATGGAACATCTATTCTCATGTCACTGTGTCAGAAGAAATATTTTGGAGTATATTTGCCTTTGAAATATGATGATTTCATTTGCTTTTGCAAGGAGGCACTGTGCATACCTTGATGTTCAGTGTTCAGCGTGCCCCTCTACCAGACACCTTCTTATGAAATGATGACAGGGATGCATATTGTTTGACTCCAGCCCCACCATCCTCTAGGGAACCACACCAGCTCCTATTTTATAAAGCAGGTAGAGAGCATGGGAATAGTCTTTGTCTATGTTCCATGTTTCTTCACTCTTATATCATTTTAGCATGTACATTTTTTGAGAGGACACTGAAGAAGATACTGCAATATAGAACAGGCACTGAATCGGTGGAAACCTATGTTTCTGAACCAGAGTTTCAGTGAAGCTTGATCTTCTTATTCCTGAAATATTAGACATGAAACTTTCATCATATATTCTGTAATAATTCTGGGCATAGTCTAATAAATATTTTTCACAAGCATAAAACCCTGGATTCATTTCTTTTCATTCATCCAACACAACTAATTTTTGAGTTTTACAATATCTTAATAATCTTTTTTATTGAACAATCTTTCTTTTTTCCTATGTTATTATTTACTTCACAGTATGTTCCCTTATGCTTGACACTCTCTGATGCTTTATGAGTATGACCCCTTCAGGTGATATGGATTTTGCTCATTTCATTTTTCCGTTTGATTTGAAATCCCAAAGAACTAAATAATTTTGGACTTGCTGAGTTCTAATGGAGACATTCTTTACTACAAAGTTTAAAGTTCCATATAACACTTGCTCTATTTTTAATATCATTATGCATAATTAAGAATGGTTAGTGCTAAAAGGGGTTGGGTATCACACTTGAAGCTATCAGCTATTGTTAAATTACTAAGTTGTACAAAAAAGAGAGACAGGTAGGTGGATAGATAGATGGTAGATAGATGACAGCTAGTGATAGATTATGGCTCTGTCTTCAGGATACTTTGGTGCTGCGTTTCTACTTAGAAGCCAAAGATATTATCATGTATTGATTTACCCCACTTCCTCTGTTCTAAATCAGAGTAATTCTACCGTTTTACACCTATTTGGTTACTGCTATTTTCTCCTTATTTAAGCATTGATGGGAATTCTCTTCTAGAGCTTGTTCTTGGACTTCTGGCCCTTCTGTCTTCAGCAATGACCCTGGCTGTTGATATCCCTCATGTTTGGCTTCCTTGGATTTCTCTTATTTCTGAATTTCAGATGATGTTACCCTTGACCTTCCACTTACTCAACTAGGTGGCCTCTTGCAAGGTATTGCAATTAATTCTCAAAAGTAATTCGAGTGTATTCAAGAACGAGAAATGTAACACCAGTGATGATTTCTTTCAACTACTTAGAGAAATTAGGCATGATTATAAGACCAATACTCATTGATTTCATGGAGAATTTAAGCTTCTTAAACAATTAAGTAGCGAGTACTTATGCAGTACTGCAGTAAATCTAAGAAGTGGCCCTACTGAATGGAGCCTATTTTACCAAAAAATAAGAAACACAAAAATACAATTATAATTGGTTTCATTATTCTTTATATATCCTTATGTTTTGCATATTGTTTTCCTGTTTTATACATATGAAAACATCTTCAGATAAAATGGTATACTATCTGGATTATTTTCCAAATTTTAAAAACAGGGTGTGATTACAGGTACAAATGAAAGATAATTTGCAATGAATTAATTGTAGCTGAAGTTGGGTGACATTTATCTAACGTTTCATTGTACTATGTTACCTACTTTCATAGTTTCCATTCTTTTACTCAAGTAATAGAAAACTGAACCAAAATTAAAGATCCTATCATGGAAAATGTGAACTATAGGACTTTAAGAACATGGAAAGATAGATACCACAGAGCTGACATAAGAGATGGTATTTCCCCTGAAACTTGCAAACAGACCGAGACCTTGAACTAGCTGACCAAGAGTATAATCAATGAGACCAGAGGCAGATGTATTGTTTCTGAGAGTGGAAAAGAATACATTATATTAACGGAAAAAAGTAGTGAGAACTATAGGTCAAAATTCCATCTCATATCATTGGACTGAATATAGGTTTTGGAGAGCCTAATATGATGAGTAACCTTTTCCCCACTAGGTATATTTGAAGGTGTCAAAGAGGACAGTGGTTTTAAAAAAGTGTTTTAAAAAGTTTGATTTTTAAAAAATTGCTATTGCAGTTTCCCTGGCATCTTCTAACAAGGTCACGACTCCTGCTGTGGACCTTTGTTAGTGACTGGAATATAAAGGAATGTCTAAGGAGACATATTGCAAAATAGTCAAGAGCTGCTAATATAAGAAATGAGGATATGAAATGCAAAATCAGTCCAAAGTGTGAAAGTTAAGTGACAATAAAGAAAGCTAAAGATGCAGTAATAATAACGTACTTACAAGTAGAAACATGTTTCAGTAAAAATACATACAATGAATTCTTTCAGACAATTTGTATTGATACTGTCCATTAGATATTGATGTAAAAATGTAGTCTACAGAGATTTTTTTTACATTCATGATTCCATGTAATTATTGTCTATATATTTATAATATTTACTGAGATAATCAGTTTTCTTAACTTTTATTTTAGGTACAGGGGTACATGTGTAGGTTTGTTACATAAGTAAATTGCATGTCATGGGGGTTTAGTGTACAGATTATTTCACCACCCAGGTAATAAGCATAGTGCCCAATAGATGGCTTTTAAATCTTTATCCTCCTTCCTTCCTCCACTCTCAAGTAGGCCTCAGTGTCTATTGTTCCCTTCTTTGTGTCCATATGTACTCAAAATCTAACTCCCACTTAAAAATCAGAACATGTGGTATCATGAAAACCAGTATCATTTGGTTTTCTGTTCCTGCATTAGTTTGATTAGGATAATGACCAGCAGCTCCATCCACATCCCTACAAAGGACATGATCTCTTGCCTTTTTATGAATTCATAGTATTCCATGGTGTGTATGCACCACATTTTCTTTATCCAGTCTACAGCTGATGGACATTTAGATTGATTCCATGTCTTTGCTATTTTGAATAGTGCTGTGATGAACATACACACACGTTTCTTTATGGTAGAATGATTTATATTCCTTTGGGTATATACCCAATAATAGAATTCCTGGGTTGAATGGTAATTCTGCTTTAAATTCTTTCAAAAATCACCAATCTGCTTTCCACAATGGCTGAATGAATTTACATTTCCACAAGCAACGTATAAGCATTCTCTTCTCTCTACAATCTCACCAGCATGTTATATTTTTACTTTTTAATAATAGCCATTCTGACTGATGTGAGACAGTCTCATTGCAGTTTTAATTTGCACTTCTCTGACGATTAGTTATGTTGAACATTTTTTCATGTATTTGTTGACTGTGTGTACATCTTTCTTCAATTGTCTGTTCATATCATTTGCCCACTTTTTAATGAGGTTATTTATTTTTTTGCTTGTTGATTTGTTCAAGCTCCTTGTGGATTCTGGATATTAGACCTTTGTTGGATGCATAGTTTGCAAATATTTTCTCCCATTCTGTAGGCCGTCTGTTTACTTTGTTGATAGTTTATTTTGCTGTGCAGAAGCTCTTTAGGTTAATTCGGTCCCATTTGTCAATTTCTGTTTTTGTTGCAATTACTTTCAGTGTCTTCATCATGAAATCTTTGCCAGATCCTGTGTCCAGGATGGTATTTCCTAGGTTGTCTTCCAGAGCTTTTATACTTTGGGGTTTTACATTTAAGTCTTTAATACTCCTTGAGATGATTTTTGTATATGGTGTAAGGAAGGGGTCCAGTTTCAATCTTCTGCATATGGCTAGCCAGGTATCCCAGCACCATTAGTTGAATAGAAAGTCCTTTCCCCATTGCTTGTTTTTGTCAATGTAGTCAAAGATCAGATAGTTGTAGGTATGTAGCATTATTTCTGGGCTCTCTATTCTGTTCCACTGGTCTATACATCTGTTTTTGTACCAGTATCATGCTGTTTTGGTTATTGTAGCCTTGTAGTATAGTTTGAAGTCAGGTAATGTGATGCCTCCAACTTTGTTCTTTTTGCTTAGAATTTATTTGGCTATTTGAGCTCTTCTTTGGTTCCATGTGAATTTCAAAATAGATTTTTCTCTATAAAGAATGTCATTGGTAGTTTCATTAGAATAGCATTTAATTTGTACATAGCTTTGGACAGTATGGCCATTTCAACAATATTGATTGTTTCCATCCATGAGCATGAATTTTTTTTGTTTGGTCATCTCTTATTTCTTTAAGCAGGATTTCATAATTTTTGTAGTAGAGATCTTTCACCTTGCTGGTTAGCTGCATTCTTAGGTATTTTATTCTTTTTGTGGGAATTGTGATTTGGCTCTCAGCTTAGATGTTGGTGTATAGGAATTCTAAGGACTTTTATACATTAATTTTTGCTGAAGTTGTTTATCAGATCAAGGAGATTTTGGCCAGAAACTATGGTGCTTTCTAGGTATAGAATCATACCATCTGTGAACAGGTATAGTTTAACTTCCTCTCTTCCTATTTGGATGCTTTCTATTTCATTCTCTTGCCTTATTGATCTGGCCAGGACTCATCTTGTTGAATAGCAGAGGTAAATGTGGGCATCTTTGTCTTACTCTGGTTTTCAACAGGAATGCTTCCAGCTTTTGCCCAATCAGTATGATATTGGCTGTGGGTTTGCCAGAGATGACTCTTATTATTTTGAAATATATTCCTTTAATGCCTGTTTTGTTGAGGGTTTTTCAACATGAAGGAATGCTGAATTTTTCTAGAATCCCTTTCTGCACCTATTGAGATAATCATGTGCTTTTTATTTTTAGTTCTTAAAATAATTGATGAGAAATCAAAGCAACCTTGACACTGGGTTTGGCATCAAAATATTTCTTTGTTATGGGGTTTCCAATTGTTTTAAGTGGCCTTTTGATATTTTTTTTCCTGTGAATTGTCCCCATTTCCTGAAATATTTATTTCATGTTTTGTTTTCCAAATATTCTTAGTTCCAAGATGATTATGGACTAAATAGATGGTTTAACCAATATAATTCAATATATATGTCAAAACATTTATGAGGAGCTTATGCATTTTAAATGAAAACAATGATGATTATTATAACGTGATGCTGATGCTGTTTAACTTTGCCTAAAAGTTAATAAATATTGACTCATAACATTATCTTTAAAAAGTAAAAAAAAAAAAATCATCTTTGTAATGTTTCCATTTGTCTCTCACGAACCATGCAGCTATTATCAATTTGTCACAATGTATCTATATCTGTTAGCTACTGCTGTAATAATGTTGCATAACAAATTACTCCAACATTTAGAGGCTTTAAATAATAACCCTTTATTATTGCTCATGGAGCTGCAGGTCTACTGGGCAATTGTGCTACCTTAATTTGACTCATGTATCTGTGGTCAGCTGCATGTCGGCTAAAGGTTATTTAAGATTTCCTTGACTACTGTCTGAAACAATTGAAATCATTCCTCATGTTTATCACATGCTTGTAGTCAGCAACCCCAGGCATGTTTTCAGGGTGATGCTGAGATTCAAGAAACATAATGACATTTACACAAGAAGATTATCAAACACATGCAAATGCTTTTCAAGCCTCGACTTGAGAAGTAGAGTCCCATTGAGTTATTACTCTCATGGAAAAATCCAAAGTCAGAATAGTAGTTCACTGCCAATGAGTGTGACTATATCGAGGCATGAAAAATTAAGACTGTTACTACAACCAATATACACAATATCTTGTATCTAACCCTCCCTGACCATCCCTGTTACTATTATGTTAATTTCAGTCCTTATCACAACATACCAAAAGTACATTATAATTTAATTAGTTCCTTTTGCAGGTCTTTATGTACAGTTCATCTTGATATGAAATAATTATTCCTAAAATTTTATATATTTTATGGTAGTGCCTTGGATAAAATCATAGAATGATTGACTCTTTATAACAACAGGGAATATTCAAAGGTCCTTCTGGATCTGGATACAACATACGTAATCATGGAGTAATTTTTGCAGAAGTTTGCTCTTCTCTATACACTCAAATCTTGATTAATGTCACACCTCTGCATTAGTTAAAGCAATTGCCTCTTGATGGAGAATCCTACATTCTTCTCTGTTGAATTTTTCATTGTTTGTGAAACAGCCTTAATAGGGAACTTCTTTTGGCAGGGCAATCTACCCACTCTAGCTTTATCTTTAAAAAAAAACTTCTAAATTAATTTTAACTTCCTCTCACTTTGTACTTCCATATATTTAGCTTTGCACCTGTACATGCAACCACATACACACACAGAAACACACACTCATGTAAAACATTTTGTAATTATAACAAAATGATAGGCTATCCAGGAACATGATGTGATCATTATTTTTCTTACCTATCATCTTCCTATTTAAGAATATGGCAAAAAACTTTTTACATAACAGGAATTCAGGTAGTAATACATAAAAAATAGTTCAACAGATAATTTTAGTCTAGAATATTTGAAGGATAGTCTAAGGAGAAGAATATATATCCCATAGGTGTATGAGATGTAAGAACACTTAGTGGAAAGGTGTAAGAACAAGCTTGGAATGTAAATATAAATTGCAGTTTTAGAAACAATTGAATGATCCTTCTAAATAGGATGCATGCTTCATGTAAAGTAGTAGTGCAAAGAAAGTTGGGATGTGTTGTAATAGAACTTGAATATAATCTAACAAAAACTGACTTTTATAATATGTAGCTAGTTAGAATGTCATTACGCAGAATATGCAAACAAAAGGATCATCAAGTATTTGTTGTTTTCTCTAAGTAAATTCCGTCTCCTGTCTCAAAACTACATAATGATGCATGATAATTTTATAGTTTGTATGGTAGCTTATAGAATTTCTAAAAGAATGAAAGCATATTTGACACAGATTTAAAACCTATTAGATACAAAGTGAAATAAATATCATTAGCATAAACAAAAGTCTTGAGCAATTCCAGAGATGAACTGCCTAATGAAAAAACTTTGATTATTGCATTTTAGGTGTAGAAATATGTGTGGTCATTACCTTTGAACAAAAACCTTATATTTCTCCCTATAAAGACTAAATGATAGACACAACAATCAAATACATTCAAAAGAAAAATGGACTTCATGCATGTTTGAAGCTACCCTTGAAAAACAAAGGTATGGCTTAATGGTACTGTTTTTATTAGAGACTTTTTTTCTTTTTCTTATTTATTTTTCGAGACAGAGTCTCACTCTGTCACCCAGGCTGGAGTGCAATGGCACAATCTTGGCTGACTGCAACCTCAGTCTCCTGGGTTCAAGCGATTAGACACTTATTTTCAAAGCAAATGAAGCTTATGCATTGTGGCTTTTCACGCCTTTCATTATAAATGTGAAAAGCAGTATTCATTCTGAGGATATTTACTTGGCTAGCAAACCAAATCTTCAACCACTGACACTGTAAATTATTATGGCAACTATTATGGTCTTAGCTTTCATCTGGTGGTCTGGGCCAAGGCTATGGCTCCAGCAATATCCTTCGTGGCTATCTGTGGCTATGGCTGCTACTTTCCCTTCATCTTTGAAAAACGCTGCTTATCTGGGTTCTACCGAAAAGCTTGCACATTGCCTAGGACCTCAGAAACCGCACACTGTCGTGGGTAAACTCTACCTTCATGTTCTGCATCATAATTATGTTATCTTACCTATCTTTTGTGGCATGTAACCACTTACTTAGCACCCAGGGTCAAAGAGAATCAAGGCTGAACATTGTTAAAGTCAGTAAGACAGACTTTATTTAGTACTACTATCATAGTGGAAAGTGACTTAATGGAACTGAGCTCAATTCCAATCCTTGCAGAGGCAACTAGGCATTTTAGAGGGAAACTGGGGGAGTAGGGAGGGGGAATGAGGTGGAAGGGATAGAGCAGAATTAGGGAAGTAGTAAATTACAGAAAGTGGGAAGGGGGTGTTGGTCAATGAGATTAGGCCATCTGTGCTCGTTCGTTGGCACTTACTGTGCCATTGACAATTGAACAATTAAAATTGTTCACTAGAACTACTAGAATTCAAGATAAAAGACACTTCTCGTATCTTCAGGACAAAAGGTGGTTTTGCATCCCCACAAAACTAGGCCCTTATACTCTTACAGATACTGTGGGACAAGGGAGCAAAAGATACCTCTCTCCAGTATACAATGTCCTTGAGGAGACTGTTCTGGGTTGTAGAAGATACATCTTTATGGGACAAAGAAAAAGTTTATGACTGTAATTCTTAAAGTAAGTGCTTTTAACAAAAGAGAGATCAGGGACGCGTAGTCAGGTTTTGTCTTGACCAAACATTAAATTGTTTGGCAGCATTAAGTTTTTGGGGTAGTCACTTGATGGGGGCTTAAAGAACTGCATTAGCCAAGGTTGAGGCTTAATTCCTTATTAGCCAAGGTTGAGGCTTAATTCAGAAAAGAGCTCAAGGAAGCTTGATTAAAGTTTGACCAAAGACAGAGTCTTTGATGCCAGCAAGCCTAAGATGAAGAATGTGTGCTCCTGAAATAATTCTAGTGCAAATTCCAGGAGCAGGAGCTCATGCCCCCCAAATCTTCATGGATTGCACTATCAGGAGAAAGTTGTCTTCTGCCGAGCTTGTATAACCGTTCTTACACACGGGGTCTTTAGTGTGTAGTCTCTGTTAATTAGTAAATAAGAAGTCCTTAGCTCGCACAGTAAAAAGTGTTTCATTTTTCTTAATTTTTTTAAGGAAAATCCTTGCGTATAATGAACTTTAAATTACAATGTAATGTAAACAGCTTGCCGTGAAATTTCCTTTCTTATTTTAAATTATTTTTTCACCATTGTTCTCTAAAACTACTAGAAATCAAGTTAAAGTTAACTGGGAAAAATAAAGTCTTATCTTTTATGTATATTTCCTAAATGTCTTGGCACTTCTTCATTACCGTTTTCTTTCTTTTGAATACCTTTTCTTCTTTTCAGTGTCTAGTGGTCTCTTGTACCTCTCAAAACATAGGTCAAATTCAATGTCCTCAAAGGACTATAATTAAGCCTTTTATTTATTATAAGTGATACTTTCTTCTTTATGTTGGGTATACTTTTATTTATACTTCCATCATTATACATACACATGCTGCCAACCATTCAAACAAATTTCATTTGTAATTTATCTCTCTCCCTAGAATTAAATATATTCAGGCAGGACCATATTTCAGTCATTTCTGTATTCTACTCAATTTAGTAGACATTTATTACTTTTTATAGCATTCTAGACACCGTGGTAACTACTGAGAATACTAAGATGAACAAGGTAAAAGTAGTTCCTTTGAGGAGGATTATGTATTATGCCATTTTTGAAGAGAGAAAATGCATAGCAGAATACTCAGTTTTTACATGATAATTTTTAAACTTAACTTTGAGTGAAACTCTTCACAGAAGATTTGAAGCCTCAGTTAATATTGAAAGATATATATCATCCTTGGCAAATAAGGAGGATAAAGGAAACAAATGTGCTTAGAGGCATGAGAAATGATATCCAGTCATGAGCAATGCAAATTATTCTTACGGCATAGTATAACTTGCCTAACCAATAGCTGTGCCATAAAATTAAAAATTGGGAAGATAATACTATAAAGCCTTCAACAATCTGACACCAAGCTACCATCAATGAATAGTTCCAAAAGGTTAAAAACATAATTCTTGTAAAAAGAGATAATATGAGTAAAACTGTATTTAATGTATTATGCAAGAAACCAGCAAGATGGTAAACCTGGTTCACAGGAAAATACAAGAAACCAAGATATTCATCATTAGTAAATAAAAGAAATACTGAATTACTTAAGTTAGATAATAAATTAATTCATTTGTAAATGTGCAATAAACAATAGTCGTCACAGTTTTCTACTCTCATGCACCGGTTTAACAGTTGGAAAATGCTGGACTTAAATCCATTGTACAAATAAAGTTTTATTCCCCTTCAGAGTCATATCACTTATCAGAAAATGTGCTTAGCAGATATTAAAAGATGATATTTAGGACTGCAAGTTTCAGCTCTGGCATATCAAGAGCTTAGAAGTAATCACTACTGTTCTTAAAACAAGAAAAATCTGGACAGGCCTCAAATTAACTAATTTTCTTGAATGCATTAGATAATTAAAGTCACTAGACAACCTACCACTGCAAACCTAGAAAGGCATACACATCCAGAATGATACAACTACCAAAACCTGCTTGCCTGCAGCAGAATCTTCTCCAGTCACAAACTGATAAAAGCACTAACATGGTGTTTTCTTTGTGGATTTTCAGAGGCGGGGTATAGACAAGCCTGAGACTGAGAAAGCACTTGCGGGGAGAGTGTTAGGAAGGCCCCATAATTTCCTGGCTTGCCCTCCAAGAACCCTACCAGGTTTTTACTAAACAGATCCAAGGATCCTCTCTTGATTCTGAAAAGAGGAGGGGAAGAATAATCATTGTGGATAATGGCCAGAGTCTTCTGGATTAAAAAGGTCTACCCTATAGGAGAAAAAAGAATAAGGAAAAGAACAAACAAAAAAACGTTGCTGAAGTGCAATTCTGAAACTTCAGCTCATTTAGGGGAAGGGAGTTACTTACCACTCCAGCCCCCTCCAGCCTTTTTGTCCCACCTAATGTAAGGGAAAGGCCATATGCAATAAGGGTCAGGGCTTCTAGGAAATAGATGAAGAATGCTGTAATTGAAGAACAGACTGGGGAAAAGGGGGTAAAACCATATGACTAGAGAAAATAGTGCAGGTAGCAGCAGTAAGACAGAGCTTCTGTTTAAAAAAATAATATTTAATCCATTAAAACATAATGGTCCCTTTATCTTTAACTTACCACAAAACCAACAGGACTTCAATATAATAAATAAAAGTGGACAAAGCTGAAAGAGCTGCATGCCACAGGCTCTCTGAGGAGAACTATATTTATGGTAGGGATAATCAAAGTCAACAGAAAAGATGAGCAAAAAACAAAAAACAAAAAACTGAAAACATTGGAACCCCTCTGGAACCTAGAGCTACAGCAAACATTAAAAAAGCCAAACCTGTAGCCAAATTGCCAGATTAATATAAATGTTAATACTGAAGACCTCTTCACCTCAATTCTTGCTATCCATTCAATATATGAACAAGAAATTGCAAGGCATGCCCAAAGGCAAAAAAACGACAACAAAACCAAAACTTAAACCTATGAAAACCCCCACAAAACAACAACAGCAAAACACCACACACACTGAATGGATAAAGCAATTTTCTGAACCAGAATCAAATATGGCATAAATAGAATAGATATGAAATTTAAAATAAGTACGATTTATATGTTAAGGGTTCTAATAGTAAAAGTAGATGCCATATAACAACATGATTAATATGAGCAAAGAAATGGAAACTCTAAGACAAAATAAAAAAAGAAATCCCAGAAATAGAAATAAAGACTGCTTTTGCAGCATTCATCAGTTGAATAAAAGCAACCCAGAAAACAATCAGTGAGCATTGAGACCATCCTGGCCAACGTGGTGAAATCCCATCTCCACTAAAAGTACAAAAATTAGCTTGGTATGGTGGTGCATTCCCATAATCCCAGCTGCTCAGGAGGCTGACACAGGAGAATAGCTTGAACCAGGGAGTCAGTCGCAGGTTGCAGTGAACCAGGATCATGCCACTGTACTCCAGCCTGGCGACAGAGTGAGACTCCAGAAAAAAAAAAAATAGTCAGTGAGCTTGAAGATAAATAGAAACTGGACAAAATGAAATGCAAAGAAAAGAAAAACTTTGAAAAAAATACCAGAATATGACTGAAATATAAAATACATGCATGATTATAATAACCAGATGAGAAGAGAGAATGATACAGAAAAGAAAATTGAAGTAGTAATGGCTAGAAAATATGAAACATTATTGGTACACCAAATTGTATATTAAATAGTTCTGAGAACAAGCAACCAGACTAAAACAAACATACTAACAAAGTGAAACAAATTAAACAATCAGTAAAAAATTCACAACTAAGCATATCATATTCAAACTGCAGAAAACCAAACATCAGCAGACTTATTTGTGGAGGATAAAGAAGGCCTTAAGAGAAACAACAATAAATACTAGAGTGAACTTCTCATCTAAAAATATGTATGTAAGAAGAGAAGAACACAAAATAATAAATTTTGAAAGATAATCCAAGAAGCCAGAATTCTACACTAGCAAAATTGTGGAAAGGGAATAAATACTTTCTCAGACAACAACAACAACAACAAACAAAGAAATGCAGTACCAGTAGCCTTCCTTGCAAGAAATGTTAAGAAAAAGATTTTCAGGCATAGGAAGATTGTTAAAAAGTTTGGATCTACGTAAACAAATGAGGAGCAACAGAAGAAATGAATGGAGAAGAAATGAAAGAAGGTAAAGTAAATTGTTTAATTTTTCTATCCTTAATTGCTTTAACATAACTGTTCAGTTAAGGCAAAAAATAGTCACAAGGTATTGGTTAAAAGAGAATAGAGATAAGTGAAACATTATAAGGACAGCTGAAAGAATTTGGAATATTCTATTAGTACGTACACGTAGTAAATGTGAATTTATATGCTGTTATTTGAAGGTGAACTTATATTAGTTAAGAACATATATTGTAAACTCCAGGGAAAACACTAAAAATAGAAATAAGTATAATTGGTATACCTTCCAAGAGGGCAGATAAAATTCAATCATATAAAATATACATTTAATACCAGAAAAGGAAGAAAATATAGGAGAATAGAAATAAAGACCTAATGCTACTAATAGAAAATAGTCACAAACATAATAGATATCAATCTAACTATATCAATAATCACATTAAATGTAAATGATATAAATAAAGCAATTATAGAACTAAGCTTGCCAGCATGGGTTAAAAAAAAACTTTATACACACAGGACCCAACTACATGGTGACTGTAAAAGAAAAACACACTTTTGACTACCAAGATTCAGGATGCAGTAAAAGTACAGAAAAAAATTCCATGAAAACATTAATCAAAAAAAAAAAAAAAAAGGCTGAGGTTCCTATATTAATTTCAAGTGAAAAAACTTCAGAACAAGGAGGGTTGTCAAGAGAAAAAAAAGCTTAAAGGATCAATTCCTTAAAAAAGTATAACAATTTTAAACTGTATACACTTAATGTGAGAGTGTAAAAATATAAACGGCAAAAACTGATTAAACCAAAAGGAGAAATAGATAAATTCAATATTGTAATTGGAGACTTCAGTACACTTCTGTCAATAATTGATAGATTGAGCTAGCAGGAAATCAGTAAGGATATAGATGGTGATATGGTTTGACTGTGTCCCCACCCAAATGTCATCTTGACCTGTAGTTCCCATAATCCTCATGTGTCGTAGGAGGGACCCAGTGGGAG
This sequence comes from Piliocolobus tephrosceles, assembly GCF_002776525.5. NCBI lineage: Eukaryota > Metazoa > Chordata > Mammalia > Primates > Cercopithecidae > Piliocolobus > Piliocolobus tephrosceles. The sequence continues at coordinate 48,613,810 of NC_045452.1, forward strand.
GTAATTGAATCATGGGGGTGGTTACCTGCATGCTGTTCGCATGATGGTGAGTGAGTTCTCATCACATCTGACGGTTTTATAAGGGGCTTTTCCCCGCCTTTGCTCTGCACTTCTCCTTACTGCCACCACTTGAAGAAGGACATGTTTGCTTCCCCTTCTGCCATGACTGTAAGTTTCCTGAGGCCTCCCCCTCCCTGAGGAATGGTGAGTCTATTGAACTTCTTTCCTTTAAAATTACCCAGTCTCAGGTATGTCCTTTTAGTGGCATGAGAATAGACTAATACAGATGGTGTGAAGAGTACACATAATCAATTTGGTATAATCCACATTTTTAAAGTATTCCATCCAACAAAAGCAGAATATATTTTTCTCAAGCTTACTGAGAGCATTCATCAAGATAGGTAATATTGTGGGCCATAAAATATACCTTAACAATTTTAAAAGAATAGAAAACACACAAAGTATGTTCTTAGATCACAGAATAAATAAACTAGAAATCAGTAATGGAAAGATACATTCCCACATATTTGGAAAGTAAAACAGCACATTTATAAACAGCACACAAATTTTTTAAAAGTCTCTAGTGTGTGTGAAAAAAGATATATTGAACCAAATGAAAAAGCCAATGGAACTTGTTAAAATGTGGATGTAGTGAAAGTAGTATTTAGAAATGTATAGCATTTTATATGTATGTATCAGAAAAAAAAAAATTAAAATCAATAACTTCAATCTACCTTAGTAAACTAGAAAAAGAACAATTTAACCCTAAAGCAGGTATCACTAAACTTGTAAACAGAATAACAATAGGAAAAAAAATCAACAAATCCAAAAGCTGTTTCTTGGAAAAGATCAGTAATTGCTAGGCCTCTGGTCAGACCAGTCAAGAAAAAACATTAAGAAACAAATGACTAATATTAGAAATGAAACAGGTGTCATTACCACTAATCCCATAGACATTAAAAGAATAACAAGAAACTTAAAAAATAATTCTATACCAACAAATTTATTTATTTTTACTTTTTATTTTAGGTTTGGGGCTACAGGTGCAGGTTTGTTACATCGGTAAACTCATATCACGGAGGTTTGTTGTACAGATTATTTTGTCACCAAGGTACAAAACCAGGTAACAAGTTTTTTTCTACTCCTCTCCTTCCTCCCATCCTTCACCTTCAAAGAGGCACGAGTGTCTGTTGTTCCCTTCTTTGTGTTCGTGAGTTCTTATCAGTTAGCTCCCACTTATTAGTGAGAACGTGGTATTTGATTTTCTGTTCCTGCATTAGTTTGCTAAGGATAATGGCATCCAGCTCCATGCATGTTCCTGCAAAAGATTTAATCTTTTCTTTTTAATCTATGATCACAAATTTAATAACTTAAATAAAATGAATGAATTCCTTTAAGCCACAAACTACCAAAACTCACATGAAAGGAATATATTTTACATATAGACATAAATATATTTATATATGTATGTATAAATTTATAAATGTATATATGTATATATAAATGTGTATATATATAAATAAATATATAAATGTATTAAAGTAACTCAACTAATAATTGAAAACCTTCTGAAAATAAAGCACTTGGTCCAGTACCTCCCTGATTTCACTGGGAATTCTACAAAACATACAACAACAACAAAAAATACCAATTCTTCATAATTACTTCCAGACTTTCAGAAAATAGAAGCAAGGAGAACACCTACGAATTTACTCTATTGGGACAATATTGTTCCATTATCAAAATCAAAGACATTAGTAGAAAAGAAAATTACGGAACATTGTCTCTGATATTTGTTGTAAAAATCCCAACAAATAATGGCAACTCTAACAATCTTTAAAAATAATCTTATGACCAGGGAGAATTCACTTATGTGTGCAAGGCTGATTCAACATTTGAAAATGAATTATGTGACCCACCATATTAAACAGCTAAAAGAGAAAAATTAGATTATATCAGCAGATGCAGAAAAGTTATTTAAACATATGTTTCCCTATTATGTCAAAAACTTTTCTCAAACTGAGAATTAAGGATAACTTCTTCAACTTGATAAAGTTAAAAAAAGAACTACAGATAATTAATGAGGAGAAACTACATGCTTCATTCCTAAGATGTGAACAAAGCAAGTATGTCCTTCTTATCGTTCCAATTCAACATCATGTTGGTGGTTTTAGCTACTGCAGTAAGATATACAGATTAGAAAGGAAGATATAAAACAGTCTTTACTTACAGATGATCTGATTGTCCAGTATATCTAACCCAAAATAATCTATGGAAGAATCACTTGAGAGTAATAAGTGAGTATAGAAAAATTACAGGATACAAGTCCCATATATTTAAGTCAATTGCTTTCATACAAATGTGTGCACATATATTTGCCATTAACCTCAAGAAGCAATTGACATTTGAAATCAAGAGAAACAATACCACTTACAAAAGCATCCACAAAAGTGAAACACTGTTACTTTCTAACAAAATATATACAGGACTTATATGCAGAAACTACAGAATACTAATAAAAATCAAAGAATATCTAAATAGCTGGAGATATATTTCATACTCATGGATAGAAAGACTCAATATTGTTCAAATGTCAGTGATCACTAATTTGATATATAGATTCAGAAATCCTAATCCAAATTACAGCAAACAATTTGGTAGATATCAACAGATGGATTCTAAAATTAATAGAGAAAGGCAAATGACCTAGAATAGCTAACACAATGCTGAAGAATAGAGAATTGAGGGATTCACAAGACTAAACTTCAAGATTCACTATATGACTACAGTCAGAAAGACAGCAAGGTAATGGGGAAAAATAGACACAGATCAGGGAATAACAGCAGCATGTCCAGAAATAGATCCACACAAATAAAATAAAACGTTCTCACACAGAAGAGAATAAGCATTTCAATGGAGAAGGAACAGTTTTTTCAACAAACGGTGCTGCAACTATTATACATTCAGAAAACAAAAGCACACAAAAAATCTATACTCTGATCTTGCACGCTACACAAAAATTAACTCAAAAAATTGATCATTGGCCTAAATGTAAAATGCAAAACTAAAAAATTTCTTGCAGAAAACATAAATGAAGATCTAAATGAACTTCAGTTTTCTGATGAGTTTTAAAATATAACACCGATAACATGTTCTGTGAAACAAAAAAAAACAAAGTTGGTGTTCATTAAATCCAAAACTGCTGCTCTTTGAGAAATGCTGGTAAGGGAGTAAAAAAACAAGCCACATATGGGGATAAAATATTTACAGAATACATATCTAATAGACAACTTGTTTCCAAAATTTAAAAGCAATAAAACCCAATTACAAGTAGACAATATTGAATCAAACAAGACCATTAAAAATAGGTCAAAATAATCTGAATAAACACCTCACTAAAGAAGACATACAGATGGCAAATAAGCATTGTAAGCGATATGCAACATCGTATGTTATTAGGGAAATACAAATTAAAACAACAATATGATGTTGGTATACACCTTTTAAAACAGTTACAATTCTAAAAACCCGAGAATACCAATTGCTGTTCAAGACATAGACAAATAGGCACTCTATTTTTGCTGAAATAAATATAAAATGGTGCAGTTGCTTTGGAAGACAGTTTGGCAGTTTCTCACAAAGCTAAACATTGTTTTGCCATACAATCCAGAAATCACACTCCTAGACATTGACCAATTTATTTTAAAAATGCATTTCCGTACAAAAGTTTGCACTCAAATGTTTATAGCAACATTATTTATAATCACAAAAAAGGTAGGTGAATGAATTAAAAAAACAGTAGAATATCCATAGAGTGGAATATTATTCAGTGGTAAAAAAGAAAAAGTCATCAAGCTATGCAAACACATTGATAAATCTTAAATAAATATTGCTAAGGTAAAGAAGCCAATTGAAAAAGAATATATATTGTATGATTCTGCTTACATGACATTCTTACAAAGGTAAAATATAGAGCTAGAAAAGAGAAGAGCAGAGGCTAGAGTTTGGAGAGACAGAGGATTGGATAGATGAGGAACAGGCTATTTCGATGGAAGTGAAAGTATTCTGTATGGTATGGAATGGTGGACACATGAGATATGGCATGTTTCAAAGTCCATAGAATTTAAAACACAAAGAATGTGCTTTAATGTATGTGAATTAAAAAAAATATTTAGGGGGTTATGAGAATCCCAGGATGGAATATAGATGTGACAAAACAATGTTTGTGAAATGTACTCCCTTAAGGGAATAGGTGGAATGCTGACCTTAGCAACTTCGCAAATGAGTGGAGTTTCAAGTCCTAGCTATTTCATGAGTCCTCCTATATCCATTTGTTGATTGAATTAATTATTTCCTTCTGTTTGAATCCACTGAAATGTTTTGGCCGTTTTCAAGAACACTTATTACAGTTTTCCTTCATTAGATGAGGTTATACTCATGTGTCTCCCTTATTATAATCAACTGGAAGAGAGGGAGGTTTTTTTTTTTTTTTTTTTTTTTTTTTTCCCCTGTTTTTTTTTGAATTTTTTTTTTTTTTCTTTTTTTTTTGGGGTTTTTTTTTTTTTTTTTCCTTTTTTTTAAAAAACAGGAAGGGGGGGGGTTTTTTTTTTTTTTTTTTTTTTTTTTGCACCCTGTGTTATCTATGGAATTTTCTTTAGAGAGTCATTCATGTGGCCATATTATTATTTAATCAGTCCTCAAATGGAGTACACATAATATTTATAATTTAGACTTCTCTGAAAATTCAATTCAGATGGTTACATAGACTATAGACTATGCCCATACCAATCTCATCAGGCTGTTACTATATTTATACTGGAGATGATTATAAAATTAAATGCTCTTTAATTTCACTATTTTTTTTTTTTTTTGAGATGGAGTCTGGCTCTGTCGCCCAGGCTGGAGTGCAGTGGCCGGATCTCAGCTCACTGCAAGCTCTGCCTCCCGGGTTCACGCCATTCTCCTGCCTCAGTCTCCTGAGTACCTGGGACTACGGGCACCCGCCACCATGCCTGGCTAATTTTTTGTATGTTTTAGTAGAGACGGGGTTTCACCATGTTAGCCAGGATGGTCTTGATCTCCCGACCTCGTGATCCGCCCACCTTGGCCTCCCAAAGTGCTGGGATTACAGGCGTGAGCCACCATGCCCGGCACTTCACTGCTATTCTTAACTGATTCAAAGGAAGATTTCCATGACACAAGGAATAATTTATTGTTCCTCTCATTCTGTGTTCAGTGTGAGTTAAAGTAAGGGGATTTTCCTGATAAATGTCAAGTGAAAATATCTAATACACATTAAATTCTTCATCTTTCCTGTTTGCTGAAAATTTGTTTCCAAATTCTATGTCTTCAAAATGAGCTACTTCTTAAGTCATGACCCGAAAAGCACAGAAATTCACAGTGGGTCATTTTATACAGATAGACTCAGTTGCTCCTTTGGGGAATAAAATATAATTCACGTTGGGTTTATTGCATATATACACACATATATATGTGTGTGTATTTGTATGTATATGTGTATGTAAATGGCATTAGAACAAAGTTTAGAGAAAGGATAGAAGGAAGAAAGGAGAACAGAAAAAGGAGGAAGAAAGTAATATCTTTTAGTAAATAAATGTACTATTTCTTGATTTTACCTGAACATAAATCATAAATATTCAATACATACTAGTCTTATTGCTTGCTACTAGAATTTGAAGTTCAAAATTCCCAACCCTAAAATACTTTTACCCAAAGATTAAAATGTGATTCAGGAGATAAATGTTAAAATGCAACACGAGCAGTTTTACAAAATTTGAACAACAGAAAACTTGCTATGTTAAATGCCATGTCAGTGAAGCACAACTTGGCTGGGCGGGGTCGCTCACCTGTAATCCCAGCACTTTGGAAGGCCGAGGTGGGTGGATTACGAGGTCGGGAGATCAAGACCATCCTGGCTAACATGGTGAAACCCCGTCTCTACTAAAATTACAAAAAAAATTAGCCGGGCGTGGTGGCGGGTGCCTGTGGTCCCAACTACTCGGGAGGCTGAGGCAGGAGAATGGCGTAAACCCGGGAGGCGGAGCTTGCAGTGAGCAAAGATCCCGCCACAGCACTCCAGCCTGGGCGACAGAGCGAGACTCTATCTCAAACAAAACAAAACAAAACAAAAAAATAAAACGATGAAGCACAACTTTATACAGCATTGCAAATTTAAGGAATAACAGACCTCACACATGTCTTGTAAGTTGAAGAGATAGAAATAAGGCACATCATAGCCTAGATTCCACCACTGCACTCCAGCCTGGGTGACAGAGTGAGACTCCATCTCAGAAAAAAAAAAAAAAAAAAGAAAGAAAGAAAGAAAAGAAATAATGCACATCATTATATAGAGAGAAAAATACGTGGTCAAGGAAATAAACTGAATTGGGAGCCGCACCTCAGATGACGTAATCAGAGGGCTACCTGATGCCCTGAAGCCTGGCATGGAGTTTCCTGGAGAATTAAGTCATGGTTGACTTTGCAAAGTCCATCAACTTTACTCCTTATGGGCATAATAGGTTTGGTGGAAAGCAAGCTCAGTAGGAAAATTAAATTAAAAATTTAATCTTCCTTATTTGAGTCTCTTCTAATTAAGAAAATAGTCTAATTGGATTTCTATATTACAACAGTCTTGAATAAACTTGAAGTAAATTAGTGTGGTTTGCCACATCTACCACCGAGGAACTATCAAAGCAGCTCTGCAGGTGTTAGTTCTCATGCAGAGGAACTTAGACAACCTTCAACCACACTCACAGATCTTGTGACACTATGGACTCCTATGGAGGCCTGGGCTTAGACAAGAAAGGCCTGGACTCTGGTACTGGCTGTAGTGTGGGCGCATCTGAGGCTTAGGCAGTGGCTGTGGCTCTAGCTATGGAGGTCTTGGCTATTGTTCTGGCTTCAGGACATGTGGATTTGACTTCTACTGAAAAATGTGTTCATGTTTCTTGACCCTAGAAACAGAAAGCTCAATTTCTAGATGCTTTAATCTAAGGGGTTTTCTAATAAGCTCTTTTTGGATTCTATAAAAGCCTACATAACCCTAATTGGAAAACTCCACAAGAACTAGGAGTGGAAACAGCTGCAGTCACAACAGAGTGAAGTGAACAGCATGACTGTGGATCCTATAGTCAAAACTCTTCTTTATCTCAGAACGTTTTAATTATTAATATGTAGTTACTGATTCCATCTCTGTAGTGATGATTCATTAAAGCTTTTCATGAAATCACAAGTTCTCCTCTCTCCCCACTGATGAAAAATAAAGAACATTCCCAACTGGAAAATTAAATTTCCCATCTAGAGTGGGATTTTTTTCCCCCAGAGTTACTTCGTTGAACATCACTCTTTCAAGTGATTGAGGCAAGATATTCCAAGGAATATTTGGACTTTGCTTATTTGATAGAACTTAATTTTTTAAAGGAGTTACAGGTTAAGAGTGCTAAGCATTTCATGTGTTTGGAGTGCAAGTAATAGTAATATTGGCTCTTACAAATACACTCTAGGTTTCAGGTGATCCTTCTTTTCAGTGTTAAATAAGGGTAAATAGAAAAATTGTGGCACTAAAAGAATTCCAGTTTTGGTGCATTCTTAGCAGAGTTAGAGAAAGTTTATTAAAGAAAATGTTCTTCCTTAGGAAGTTAGAAGCTTAAAGAGTAGGAAAGAAGACATCAACTCTTGCATTTGGATGAAGATCTACTAGTCTAGGAATGTGTATTAGTCCATTCTCATGCTGCCAATAAAGACATACCCAAGACTGGGTAATTTAGAAAGGAAACAGGTTTAATGGATTCAAAGTTCCACGTGGCTGGGGAGGCTGCAAAATCATGGCGGAAGACGAAGGAAGAGCAAAGGGATGTCTTACATGGCGGCAGGCAAGAGAGCTTGTTCAGGGGAACTTCCTTTCATAAAACCATCAGATCTGGTGAGACTTATTCACTACCACGTGAACAGCATGGGAAAGACCCATCCCCATGATTCAATTACCTCCCACAGGGTCCCTCCCACGAAATGCGGGAATTATGGGAGTTAAAATTCAAGATAAGATTTGGGTGGGGACACAGCCAAACTGTATCAGAATATCAGAAAAAGAAAGTTTGACTTTTCCAAAGCAGAGCATTAGTGAACTTGTAGACGAAAAGCAGAAACCCCTGTGATATGGTTTGGTTGTCTCTCTACCCAAATCTCATCTTGAAATCCCATGTGTTGTGGGAGGGACCTGGTGGGAGGTAATTGAATCATGGGGGCAGGTCTTTCCTGAGCTGCTCTTGTGATAGTGAATAAGTCTCAGGAGATCTGAATGTTTTAAAAGGGGGAATTTCCTTGCACAAGCTGTGTTTTCTTATCTGCCGCCATGTGAGATGTGCCTTTTACCTTCTGCTGTGATTGTGAGACCTCCCCAGCCACATGGAACTATTAGGTCCATTAAACCTCTTTCTTTTGTAAATTGCCCAGCCTCGGGTATGTCTTTATTGGCAGCATGAAAACTAATTAATACACCCTGCCTCTCAGAGTGCCAAATACACTGTTATGGTGACGTAGAATTATGTACAGTTGTCCCTCTTTATCTGCAGTTTTGTCTTCTTTGGTTTCAGTTACTTGACATCAACTATAGCTGACAATGTTAAATGGGAAATTACAGAAATAAACAATTCATAAGTTTTAAATTGCCTGCCTATCTAAGTAGCATGATGAAATCTTGTGCAGTCCTGCTCCATCCAGCCCAGGGCAGGAATCCTCTGTCCAGGGGATCCAGGCTGTAGACACTCCCCGCCTGTTAGTTACTCAAAAGCTCTTTCAATGACGAGGACCAACTGTGGGCGCATCACAGTGCTTGCATTCAAGTGAGTCTTACTTTACTTCATAATATCCCCAAAGCACAAGAATCCTGATGCTGGCATATTGCTACAATTGTTCTATTTTATTATTAGTTATTGTTGTTAATCTATTACTATTCCTAATTTATAAATTAAGCTTTATCATAAGTTTGCATGTATAGGAAAAGAAACATAGGTTATATAGGTTTCAGCACTATCAGTGGTTTCAGGCATCCACTGGGGATCTTGGAACATCTACCCTGTGGATAAGAGGGAGGGGAATACTGTATAAAAATCAAACAAATCACATTCATTCACTCAGAAAGACATACTGAACACCTGCTTTAGGTTGTAGGCAGTCTGTGGATAAATGATAAATCCAATACACACTCTACTAGGTCTACTTATCTGGTGTTTACAGGTAAGTAGTAGATGCTGACATGTCTCAAATACTCACAACAAAACATGATATAATCAATGACAGAAGAAAGGTAGAGAAGACGAATGACTTTGAAATGGGTGTTAAAATGACACTAAGGAATTTTTTTTCTGAAAGCAAAATAACAATATCACTTGTGCTTATCCCAGTACATAAATTCAGAATTACCACAGCTTGCTATTCTAGCCATCTGCTTTTTCATACATGCTTAAGATATTCCATCAGAGAAAGAAATACAAAATATCATTTTAAAGCATGATATCATGAACCCCTCAAACATATGGAAAATGTAACTTCTGAACTCACAATGAGTATGTTATAAATAGTAACAAAACTTAAGAGCACTAATTGGGAAGTATAATTGCCAAAACATGCCAAGTTTTAATAGACATGAGGCCCTCTCCTTACATAAGGAGAAACAAATCACTGAGATTGTTTCATGTGTCCTCTTTGGTATAAATGTTATATAGAGGGTATCTAAGACTTGTCACACTATCACTAAAGATGTTTAAGTATCTTTTAATATCACACTTCACCTCTAAACAATGTAGGCTATTCTGGCATTGATGTTGGAGGGCTGGGGTCTGGCTTTGGTGACTTTGATGGCCAGCACTGTTGCAATGTGTGTGGATGTGGCAGATTCTGCAGAGCAGGATATGGATATGACTCTAGGTATGGTAGTTATGGATACAGTGCTGCCACCCAAATTGTTATGGAAGATACTGGGCCTCTGCTTTCTACTCAGAGTTGGGACCTAAGATGCTTGGGAAAATGATCCAATAACAAAATGCAACTCTTCAAATGTTGTGTCCTATCAAATATATCCCCTGCTCATAGCAGGCAGGGAAGATGAATTACTGGCTTTACAAGCCTGTTGGCATAAGATTCAAGAGCTGCCTGTGTATATCCAGCTGTTCAACAGCAATTTGTATTTATTCTATAAATATTGGATATTTTCCTACAACGGTTATTTCTCCTTTCATTCTCAAAGGTACTAATTTTTCATCTGGATTTTCTGTGGTGTATTTTACATAGGGAAATGTCTCTATAATCATTTTCCAATAGATGTGTTTAATGTGCCATTGAAATATGGTCTTAACTTTAGTCATATATCTTAATAAGTTTCTCCTATTTTATGATACTTGAAATGAAAGCAACTGGTTTTCTTCTCGAGAATACCATTTATTCCTATTCTTAAATAAGCAAAAAACAAATATCATAGATGGAGTCTGAAGGAGAGAAATAACTGGTCTCTCCCAGTTGCTGTTCTCCTTCTCCCAGATTTCCAGTCCCAAGGAGGCTTATCGATCTTCACTGAAGGTACTTATTTGACAGTAAATATGATTTAAATGACTTTTTGAGTTCTTAATCAAAATTTATGTTGGTGTGAACTCTAATTTATGGCAATAATATTTAGGTGCTAAAATCCCTGGATTGGGATAATAAATAGTCTTGATCACAACTTTAATTTATTTGGTCACTTGGTCTCTGGTTACATCCATTATTCTGAATGACTGAAGGGAAATTTATATCAAGGAGCTATGTGAAGCTTCATATTATACCACAAAACCAGAGTCTACTAACCCTATCACACATTCCCTATTATGGATTCTGTTTTGATTACTGCCTTGTGAGTCATTCGTAGGGTGAGGATAATGGAATCTGCTCATTAGCCAGCACTTTTGGGGACTGATTTCCTTTCCCATGGACTTTTTATTTTCACTGTTTTATTGCTTTAAATTAAGCATGTTAACAGAATGTATTGAAGTATGATGCTATGCACCAAAACCCTGGATTTGCTCTTTTGAGAATCTAAGAGAAAGTCAAAATTTCAATTCAGGCGTTATCATGGTAAATGAGATGAAAATTGCACTAATGCATGTTAGAAACATTTTGAAATTAACCTGATGAGAAATTTTATATAAATCATGATTAATCTAAATTATAGCTTACTAATTTAAAAAAAAATACCTTTTTTTCCCTTCATTTTAGCACTTCTAATGGGTGAGTAGTGTTATCCCACTGTGTTTTGTTTTGTTTTGTTTGTGTGTGTGTGTGTGTGACAGAGTCATGTGCTGTCGCCCAGGCTGGAGTACAGTAGTGCAATCTTGGCTCACTGCAACCTCCACCTCCCGGATTCAAGCAATTCTCCTGCCTCCCAAGTAGCCAGGATTACAGGTGCACGCCACCATCCCTGGCTAATTTTTTTTTTTTTTTTTTTCTGTTTTTTGGTAGAGACAGGGTTTCACCATTTTGGCCAGGCTGGTCTCAAACTCCTGACCATGTGATCTGCCTGCCTCAGCCTCCCAAAGTGCTGGGATTACAGGTGTGACCCACCATGCCTGCAGTTAAAAATGTGATTTTAATTCACATTTTCCTGATAATTCTGATAACTAATGATCTTAGACACTTTTTATTTATTGGATATTTGTACATCTTGCTTTCAATGAGCCCAAATTGGGATGCTTTTCCATTGACAATTAGGTTGTAGGAGATCTTTACAGGTGATATCTGTATCTATATCAATTTATGTATTCTTAGTTTTTGATTCTCCTAATCTGTAGTTTGCTGTTAGTAAAATTCATTTCACAATGTTTTATTTTATAGCCACTGCCTTCAATGCCCTATAAAATTCTAGAAGCTTCAGCAGTTTAGCTATCATGCTCAGATCTATAATACATTTTTAATTAATTGCTGTGTATCATATTAAGGAGTTATTAAGGCTATTTTTTTTCTTATTCCATGTTAGTATTTCATTGTTTTAGCACCATTTGATGAAGTCTTTTGTTTGCTTTAGAGTATTTGTAGAAAAAAGTCTAATTCTAGACTCTTAATTTTTCCCATTGATCTATTTGTGTATCCTCACATCAATATTGCACTCTCTTGATAATTCTAGTATAATCAGTCTTGACATCAGCTAGTATAACTTGTCAAACTTGGTTATTTTTTAAAGATTGCATTGTGTATTCTCTGTCCTTTGGATTTCTTATACATTTTAGAATGTTTTGTAAATATACAGGCAGTTTGATTATGATTTTGCTAAATACATAATACTAAATACAGTATTTAGTCTGTTGTCAATACGTAGACATGATATAACCTCATTTTGACAGTCCTTATGCATTTCTTCAAGCATTTATTTGTAATTATAAATAATTATTTGTAATTACAAATAATTATTTGGAATAGGTCTTTGTTACATTTACCTGTATTTTATGTTGTGTGAAACTATTGTTAATATTTTTGCATTTTATTTTCCCATTTTTCATTTATTATTGCATCTTGAATTTGTAGATTGAGAAAAAAACTGTGTAAAATTACTATTATTTCTTTTAAATCAGTTGCTAGAACACACCATGTTGACTTGCAGTTTTCATCGTTAGAAGTCTGCCTTTCTTTTCTTTCTTTCTTTCTTTTTTTTTTTTTTTTTTTTTGAGGCAGTATCTCACTCGCTCCATCACCCAGGCTGGAGCTCAGTGGCCTGATCACAGCTCACTGAAACCTCCACCTTCCAGGGGCATTATTTCCCATTCTTCTGCCTCAGCCTCCCTCATAGCTGGGATTACAGATGTGTGCCACCACACTCAGCTAATTTTTGTTTTTAGTAGAGACAGGTTTCAGCATGTTGATCAAGGCTGGTCTCAAACTCTGGACCTCAAGTGATCCACCCACCTTGGCCTCCCAAACTGCTGGGATTATAGAAGTGAGCCACCATGCCTGGCCTGCCTCTCTTGTTTTTACATAAATTTTATTTTTTTAAAGAGATATAGTACTTTACAATTCTTTATTTCTACTTGTGTTAGTTTTAGTTAACTTTATTTTGAGGAATTTCCTGACTCCTTCCATGCAGTTTGAGTGTATTTTGGTGCAGAATCCAGTAGAGAACATTTAATTCTTATCTTATTTGGCATTAGTAAAGACTTTAGAAAATCGGCCGGGCGTGGTGGCTCAAGCCTGTAATCCCAGCACTTGGGGAGGCCGAGACGGGCGGATCACGAGGTCAGGAGATCGAGACCATCCTGGCTAACCCGGTGAAACCCCGTCTCTACTAAAAAAATACAAAAAACTAGCCGGGCAAGGTGGCGGGCGCCTGTAGTCCCCGCTACTCGGGAGGCTGAGGCAGGAGAATGGCGTGAACCCGGGAGGCAGAGCTTGCAGTGAACTGAGATCCGGCCACTGCACTGCAGCCTGGGCGACAGAGCAAGACTCCGTCTCAAAAAAAAAAAAAAAAAAAAAAAAAAAAA
>NC_045452.1:48627426-48646869 GCF_002776525.5 Piliocolobus tephrosceles
TCTTTCTGGGTTTTACTTCAGGATATTTCACTTTTCACCATAGTCTTCAATGCACTGCAAAATATCACTTTTTCAGTTTTACAGGAACGGTGTTCAAACACTGCCTTATGAGAAAAGAGTTATAACTCCCTGAGTGGAATGAACACATCACAAAGCAGTTTCTCAGAAAGCTTCTCTCCAGGTTTTATCTGAAGGTATCTCCTCTTTCCCTCAGGAACGTATGTGCTCCCGAATGTCCCTTTGCAAATCCGTCCATGACACAGTTTCAAAACTGCATAATAGAATGAAAGTTTTATCTATGTGAGATGAACAGACATGTCTATCACAAAGCAGTTTCAGAGAAAGCTTCTTTCCAGTTTTCCTCTGAGAATATTTCCTTTTTCACCAAAGCCATGCATATACTCCTGAATGTACACTGGTAGCCTTTTGTCCAAGCTTCATTCCCCAATCCTCTACGAGAAGAAAAGTATAACTCTGTGAGTGGAATGCACACATCACAAAGCAGTTTCTCAGAAAGCTTCCGTCCAGTTTTTATCTGAAGATATCTCCTAGTACCCCACCAGTCTGAATGTGCTCCCGAATGTCCATTCCCAAATGCATCCATGACGCAGTTTCAAAACTGTGTAATGGAATGAAAGTTTTATCTATGTGAGTGGAATACACCTAACTATCCCAAAGCAGTTTCACAGAAAGCTTATTTCCAGTTTTTGTCTCAGGATATTTCCTTTTTCACCATAGGCATCCGTATACTCCTGTATATAACCTGGTAGCGTTTTCTCCAAGTGGGATTCCCCAATCATCTTAACTGACTAACCTTAAACAGTGTTAGAATGCTGCTCAATGAAAACAGAAGCTAAGTATAATTCGGTGAGTGGAATGCACACGTCACAAAGCAGCTCCTCGGAAATTTTCTTTCTAGTTTCTATCTCAAAGTATTTGCATTTTCACGGTAGGCCTCCAACCACTCCCGAGTATCACTTCACAGACTAAACAAAAACAGTGTTAGAATATGCTCAATGAAAACAGAAGTTTAACTGTGTGAGTGGATCTCACTTGACCCTGAGCCGTTTCACAGAAATTTTCCTTCTGATTTTTATCGGAGGATATTTCTTTTTCAGCATATTCTTAAGAGCGGTCCGAAATGTCCTTTCTCAGGTTCCAGAGAAACAGTGATTACAAACTGCTCAATCCAAAGAATGATTTTACTCTATGAGATGAATACACACATCACAAAGCAGTTGCTCCGAAAGCTTCTCTCCAGTTTTCATCCAAAAACGTTTCCTTCCTCACCACAAGCCTCCGGGTGACACTTACTATCCCTTCAGAGATTCCTCAAAGACAGAATTTCCAAACTGGGCCACATAATGTAAGCTTTAACTCTCTGAAATGAATGCACACGTCAGAGAGCAGTTTCTTGGAATGTCTCTTTCGGGGTTTTATTTCAGGATACTTCACTTTTCGCCGTAGTCTTCAATGCACTGCAAAATAACAGATTTTCAGTTTTACAGAAACAGTGTTGAAACACTGCCTTATGACAAAAGAGGTATACTCCCTGAGTGGAATGCACACATCACAAAACGTTTTCTCAGAAAGCTTCTCTCCAGTTTTTGTCTGAAGATACTTCCTTTTTCCACACTGGCCTGAATGTGCTCCCGAATGTCCTATGCGAATCCGTTCAATACGCAGTTTCAAAACTGTGAAATAGAAAAATAGTTTTATATATGTGAGTTGAATAGACATGTCTATCACAAAGCAGTTTCTCAGAAAGCTTGTTTACAGTTTTTGTCTGAGGATATTTCCTTTTCCACCATAGCCCTCCATATACACCCGAATGTGTCCTGGTACCATTTTTTCCAAACGGGAATCCCCAATCCTCTATGAAAAAGGAAACTATGATTTGGTGAGTGGAATGCAAACGTCAGAAAACACCTTCTCAGAAATCTTCTCTCTGGTATCTATCTGAAGATAATTCCATTTTCACCATAAACATCAAAGTCCTCTCGAGAATCCCTTAGCTGACTAAAATAAAACAATGTTAGAACACTGCTCAATGAAAACAGAAGCTTAACACTGTGAGTGAACTTCACGTGACCTGGATCAGTTTCACAGAAACATTCCTTCTAGTTTTTATCAGAGGGTGTTTCTTTTTCAGCATATTCTTAAGAACGGAACCATATGCCCTTTCTCAGGTTCCACAGAAACAGTGATTTCCAACAGTTCAATCCAAATAATGATTTAACTCTATGAGAATAATACACACATCACAAAGCAGTTGCTCCAAAAGCTTCTCTCCAGTTTACAGGGGAGACGTTTCCTTTCTCACCACAAGCCTCTGGGCTCCACTTATTATCCCTTCACAGTTTCCTCAGAGACAGAGTTTCCAAACTGGGCAACGTAGTGCAACCCTTAATGCTCTGAAATGAATGCACACGTCAGAGAGCAGTTTCTTGGAAAGCTTCTTTCTGGGTTTTATTTCAGGATATTTCACTTTTCGCCATAGTCTTCAATGCACTGCAAAATGCCACTTTTTCAGTTTTACAGGAACAGTGTTCAAACACTGTCTTATGAGAAAAGGCGTATAACTCCCTGAGTGGAATGCACACATTGCAAAGCAGTTTCGCAGAAATCTTCTCTACAGCTTTTATATGAAGATATTTCCTATTTCCCCACAGGACTGAAAGTACTCCCAAATGTCCCTTCGCGAATCTGTCCATGACGCCGTTTCAAAACTGTGTAAGAGAAAGGAAGTTTTATCTATGTGAGATGAATGGATCTATCATGAAGCAGTTTCACAGAAAGCTTTTTTCCAGCTTTGTCTGTTTCAACATAGCTGTCCGTATACTCCTGATTGTCCCTGTTAGCTTTTTCTCCAAAGAGATTTCCTCAATTCCCTATGAGAAGAAAAGCATAACTCCGTGAGTGGAATGCACACGTCACAAAGCAGGTCCTAGGAAATCTTCTCTCCGGTATCTGCCTGAAGATATTTCTGTTTTTACGGTGAGCCTCAAAGCGCTCCCGAGTATCCCTTAACTGACTAACCTTAAACAGTGTTAGAATGCTGCTCAATGAAAACAGAAGCTAAACTGTGCAAGTGCAATTCACGTGACATAGAACAGTTTCACAGAAAGTTTCCTTCTGTTTTTATCGGAGGATATTTCTTTTCCAGCATATTCTTAAGAGCGTTCCCAAATGTCTTTTCTCAGGTTCCACAAAAACAGTGATTTCAAACTGCTCAATCCAGTGAATGATTACCTCTATGAGATGAATACACACATCACAAAGCAGTTGCTCCAAAAGCTTCTCTCTAGTTTTCATTGAAAGATGTTTCCTTTCTCACCACAAGCCTCTGGGCGCCATTTAATATCCCTTCATAGATTCCTCAAGGACAGAGTCTCCAAACAGGACAATATAGGTTGAGCTTTAACTCTCTAACGTGAATACACACGTCAGAGAGTAGTTCCTTGGAATGCTTCTTTCTGGGTTTTATTTCAGCATATTTCATTTTTCACCATAGTCTTCAATGTGCAGCAAAATATCACTTTTTTAGTTTTACAGGAACAATGTTCAACCACTGCCTTTTGAGAAAAGAAGTATAACTCCCTGAGTGGCATGCACACATTACAAAACAGTTTCTCAGAAAGCGTCTCTTCAATTTTCATCTGAAGATTTTTCCTATTTCCCCACAGGCCAGAATATGCTCCCAAATGTCCCTTCGCGAAACCGTCCGTGATGAAGTTTCAGATGTGCGTAACAGAGGGAACGTTTTAGCTAAGTGAGATGAAGAGACATATCTATCAGAAAGCAGTTTCACAGAAAGCTTGTTTTCAGTTTTTGTCTTTTTTACCATAGCTGTCCATATAATCCCGAATATACCCTGGTAGACTTTTCTCCAAAAGTGATTCCCCAATCCTCTATGAGAAGAAAAGTATAACTCTGCGAGTGGAATGCACACGTCACAAAGCAGCTCCTCGGAAATCTTCTCTCCAGTATCTATCTGAAGATATTTCCACTTTCACCATAAGCCTCAAAGCGCTCCCGAGTATCCCTTAGCTGACTAACCTAAAACAGTGTTAGAATACTGCTCAATGAAAGCAGAAGCTTAACTGTGTGAGTGGACTTCACGTGACCTAGAGCAGTTTCACAGAAAGTTTCCTTCTGATTTTTATCAGAGGGCATTTCTTTTTCATCATATTCTAAAGAGGGTTTCCAAATGTCCTTTCTCAGATTTCAGAGAAACTGTGATTTCAAACTGCTCAATCCAAGGAATGATTTATCTCTATGAGGTGAATACACACATCACAAAGCAGTTGCTCTGAAAGCTTCTCTCCAGTTTTCATCCGAAGACGTTTCTTTTCTCACCACAAGCCTCTGGGTGCCACTTAATATCCCTTCACAGATTTCTCAAAGACAGAGTTTCCAAACTCGGCAACGTAGTGTAAGTTTTTATTCTCTGAAATGAATGCACACGTCAGAGAGCAGTTTCTTCGAATGCTTCTTTCTTGTTTAATTTCAGGATATTTAACTTTTCACCATAGTCTTCAATGCACTGCAAAATATCACTTTTTCAGTTTTACAGATTTCAAACGCTGCCTTGAGAGAAGATGTAAAACTCCCTGAGTGGAATGCACAAATCACATAACAGTTTCTCAGAAAGCTTCTCTGCAGTTTTCATCTGAAGATATCTCCTATTTCCCCAAAGGCCTGAATGTGCTCCGTTATGTTTCTTCGCGAATCCGTCCAGGATGCAGTTTCAAAACTGCATAATAGAAAGAAAGTTTTGTCTACATGAAATGAATTGACATACCTATCACAAAGCAGTTTCACAGAAAGCTTATGTCCCGTTTTTGTCTGAGGATATTTCCTTTTCACCATAGCCATCGATATACTCCCAAAAGTCCCTTGGTATGTCTTTCTCTAAGCGAGATTCCCCAATCCTCTATAAGAAGAAAAGTACAATTCTGTGAGTGGAATGCGTACGTCACAAAACGGCTCCACGGAGATCTTCTCTCAAGTATCTATCTGAAGATATTTCAGTTTTCACTGTAAGCCTCAAAGCGCTCCTGAGTATCCCTTAGCTGAATAACCAACAACAGTGTTAGAATACTGTTCAATGAAAACAGAAGCTTAACTGTGGGGTGAAGTTCATGTCACCTGAAGCAGTTTCACAGAAAGATTCCTTCTCGTTTTTAACGGAGGGTAATTCTTTCTCAGCATATTCTTAAGAGCAGTCCCAAATGTCCTTTCTCAGGTTCCACAGAAACAGTGATTTCAAACTGTTCAATCCAAAGAATGATTTAAATGTATGATATGAAGACACACATCATAAAGCAGTTGCTCTGTAAGCTTTTCTCCAGTTTTCATCAGAAGACATTTCCTTTCTCACCACAAGCCTCTGGGAGCCACTTAATATCCCTTCACAGATTCCTCAAAGACAGAGTTTCCAAACTGGGCAAAGTAGTGTAAGCTTTAACACTCTGAAATGAATGCCCACATCAGATAGCAGTTTCTTGGAATGCTTCTTTCTGGGTTTTATTTCAGGATATTTAATGTTTCACCATAGTCTTCAATGCGCTGCAAAATATCACTTTTTCAGTTTTGCAGGAACAAGGTTAAATCTCTGCCTTATGAGAAAAGAAGAATAACTTCCTGAGTGAAATGCTCACATCAAAATGCAGTTTCTCAGAAAGCTTCTCTCCAGTTTTTATCTGATGATATTTCCTACTTCTGCACAAAGCAGTTACTCTGAAAGCTTCTCTCCAGTTTTCAACAGAATATGTTTCCTTCTCGTGGCAAGCCTCTGGGCACAATTTACTATCCCTTCACAGATTCCTCAAAGACAGAGTTTCCAAACTGCACAACATCATGTAAGCTTTTACTCTCTGTAGTGAATGCACACATCAGAGAGCAGTGCCTTGGAACGCCGCTTTCTGGGTTTTATTTCAGGATATTTCACTTTTCTCCATAGTCTTCAATGTGCTGCAAAATATCACTTTCAGTTTTACAGGAACACTGTTCTAACACTGCTTTATGAGAAAAGAGGTATAACTCCCTGAGTGGAATGCACACATCAAAAAGCAGTTTCTCAGAAAGATTCTCTCCAGTTTTTCTCTGAAGATATTTCCTATTTACCCACAGACCTGCATGTGCTCCCGAATGTCCCTTCGCGAATCCATGAATGACAGAGTTTCAAAACTGCATAATAGAAAGAATGTTTTATCTATGTGAGATGAATAGACATAATTATCACAAAGCAGTTTCACCGAAGCTTCTTTCCAGTTTTTGTCTGAGGATATTTCCTTTTTCACCATAGCTGTCCATATACTCACAAATGTCCCCTGGTAGCTTTTTCTCCAAATGGAGATTTATCCACAATACATGCATGAGCCTCAAAATATCAATACTACTACATATAATTACTATGAACACTTTAGACATTTTCTCCAAATTGTTTTGTGTTTAAATAAAAGCACAAGGAATAACACCTCTGTGAGTACTTATGACATCAAGTGGATATGAGTTTATTTTGTTTTCAAGTTTTAGAGGCTACTCTTTTAGATTTAATTTTGTCTTGTGATTATGTGAAATATTTACATAATGTCAAAATCAATCTGTAAAACAAGTATATCCAAAGTAGTCTAACTTGTAACCTCTATCTCTTGTACACTATTTCTTTTTCTTAATTTAGTTTTTGTGGGTACATAGTAGGTGTATGTATTTATAGACTGCAGGAGATATGTTGATTGAAGCATACAATGCATTGTAATCACATCAGGCTAAATTCGTCACCTCAAGCATTTATCATTTCTTTGTGTTATAAACATTCCAATTATACTCTTTCAGTTATTTTTAAATGTACTATAAATCATTGTTGACTATAGTTACCTTGTTGTGCTATAAAGCACATCTTATTCTATGTAACTATATTTTTATACCCATTAACCATCCTCACTTCTCCCTGATCCCTAATCCCCTTCCCAGCCTCTGATAACCATCATTCTACTCTCTACCTCCACGAGTACAAGAGTTTTAATTTTTAGCTCTCACAAATGAATGACAGCATGATAAGTGTGTCTTTCTGTGCCTGGCTTATTTCATTTAACATAGTGTCCTTCAGTTCCATCTGTATTGTTGCAAATCACAGAATCTCATTCTTCTTATGGCTGAATAGTAGTTCATTAGTGTATGTGTACCACATTTCAAAAATCCATTTGTCTGTTGATGGGCACTTAGATTACTTCCACATCTTAGCTATTGTGAATAATGCTGCAATAAACATAAATGTGCACATTTCTCTTTGATATACTGATTTCCTTTCTTTGGGGTATATATGTAGCAGCTTGATTGCTGGATCACATGGTAGTTCTAGTCTTAGGGTTTTTTCTGGGAACCTCCACACTATTATCCATGGTAGTTGTACTCATCTACATTCCCACTAACAGTGTATGAGGATTCCATTTTCTCCACATCTTCACCGCACAGCACAGCCTCCACTGCCCAGCCTGAGCATTTTACCAAAGGCCTGGGAGCAGTTTGGACCCTTGGACGGTCATTGTTTAACCCCAAGGGGCCAAACACAGAACTGCTGGCTTTGCCTCAATGCCCCAGGAGTCAAGCACACTGTGTAGAGGTATTGGGCTGAGATCTGTGGCCTGAGCTCAAGCAGAGGAGAAGCCCCCACTCTTAGAACACTGAGAAGACTATGGTGTGAGTTCCTGTGCTGGCATGGCAGCTGGGCGTCCCTCCCTTTGAAACAGTTGTCCAGAGGGATTGTAGCCTGTTGGTCAGATGCAGCTTCTTCCCCAGGGAGATCAGTGGCCCAGAACACAGGGAAAAGCCCTGCATTCTGGGCACAGAAGGCTTGAAATGACCAGTGTCTCTTTTAGTTTCCATAACCATGGAAATAGGTAATGTCTAAACTCCCTTGACTTTACATTCCATGTAATATGTCAGAAAGAAGTGACCATGATGTAAAGAAAGCAAAGATCTGCTCTGTATGGCATTCGTAAAGATGGGGATGGGCCCAGTATGGTGGCTCAGGCCTGCAATCCCAACACTTTGGGAGGCCAAAATGGGTAGATCACTTGAGGTCAAGAGTTTGAGACCAGCCTGGCCAACATGGTGAAAACCCGTCTCTACTAAAAATACAAAAAATTAGCCAAGTGTGATGGCGCAAGCCAGTAATCCCAGCTATTTAGGAGGCTGAGGCACAAGAATTGCATGAACTTGGGAGGCAGATCTTGCAGAGGCAGAGCTTGCAGTGAGATCATGCCACCATACTCCAGCCTGGGCGACAGAGTAAGACTCTGTCTCAAAAAAAAAGATGGGGTCTTGAACTAGTGGACGTTTACAATCAACAGGAAAACACAAATTAGTAAAACTACCAGACTCATTTAAAGTGCTGTCATCCCACAGTGGAAAAGCCATTCACTTCTCCCTTTCAGTCAGGACAGGTACTCTTCTTTTGAACATCTGAGGTGTGTGCAGATAGACGTGTTTCAGTTTCTGTGGGTGGAGACCAGGCTTTCCGTGGAGAGGAACAAAGCTAGGTCTGAGTCCTGAGGATAGTTTGCGGGCATCAAGAGTGTGGATGGCAGAATGTGGTCCCAGTTTGGAAGAACAGCCAGGCCATCACAGGGCTGCAGTGAGGGCCATTGGGGCCTTTTGGAGGCCAGAAAAATTGTCACAGGTGTTGAAGGCTACTGAGTCTTGAGTAAGTCTAAGCTGGCTGTTTACAACTAAATCCAAAAAACAAACAAATGAACAAAGAAAACATTCACACATCTGAAGAATGCCTGAATTAAAAACATACTTTCAAAAATATTTTCCCTGTGGTCTCCTTGATAAGTATGAGAAGTACGGGAAAAAAGGAAGCTGGCTTGATGAACACTTCTGGACTCCAAAGAAGATGACAGGGAAAAGAATACATAAAATTGGATAAAATTAAATAAATAAACGCATGAACCCCATGTCTAAAGCGGACTGTTGGACACTGCCTGCCCAGGTGGGTGGATGATCCCAGTGTGAAAACTAGTGCCTACCTTGTGTGGTGGGGTGGCCTCAGCACGATGCATGTGTGTTGTGCACATGAAAGCCTTAGAGATACAAAGAGCCCTGAGGTCACAGGTCAAACATCTGGGCTGAGGCCTGGAGCTCTGCAAGCTTTCTGGCTGGGCTTTGGGTCCCCTCCTGTAACTGAAGTGAGAACAAAAGACTGCTGGAGTTCTTCCCAGCAAGTTCTGTGTGACCGTATTCCCCTGGCAAAGAGCAGGCCAGCAATTTCAAACAGACCAAGCCAAAGGGCTAACATTCCTCAGTGGGAAAGCTGTCCACCTATCCTGAACCTGTAAGTCAGGAAAATTGGTTTTCTACTGGACACCAATGGTGGGGCAGATGGTAGAGAGACAACAATGCTTGGTCTGAATCCTCGGGGTATGTTGGGGACTTTGCAAGTGTGGGAGACAGAATCTGATACTGGGAAGGTAGGCCAGCCAGGCCATGGAGATCTGCACTGAGGGTTACTGGGGCCTTTAGGGTCAGAACAATGCGCCCAGATGCTGATGTCTACCCAGTCTTGAGTAAGCCTGTTCTGGCCATTTGTAGCCAAATCTACACAAATCTACAGGCAGACCTGAAGACCACCTGGATAGAATATACCTGGGGAGCTAGGTTCCTGGGGCCTCTTTTTAAAATATAATCTTTTATCTTTTATTTTCCTGTCAGTGGTACATGTGCAGGTTGGTTCTACAGATAAATTCTGTGTTGAGGGATTTGATGTACAGATTATTTTGTCACCTAGGTAATAAGCATAGAATTTGCTTTTAGGTAAGTTTTCAATCCTTATCCTCATCTAAGCCTCCAGCCTCAAGTAGGCCCTGGTGTCTGTCATTCCTTTCTTTTTGTCCATGCGTAGTCAGTGTTTAGCTCCCACTTAGAGGTGAGAACATGCAATGTTTGGTTTTTCTTCTCCTGTGTTAGTTAACTGAGAATAATGTTCTCCATCACCATCCATGTTGCTGTGAAGAGCATTATCTAATTCTTTGTAATGGCTGCAAAGGATTTCATCATGTATGTGTACCACATTTTCTATATCTACTCTGCCATTGATGGGCATTTAGATTTATTTTCTGTCTTTGCTATTGTGAATAGTGCTGTAGGGAACATACACATACATGTGTCTTTATGGTAGAATAATTTATTTTCTTTTGGGTATATACCTAGTAATGAGATTGCTGGGCCAAATGGTGGTTCTAAATTCTTTGAGAAATCACCAAACTGCTTTTCAATGTGGCTGAACTAACTTATATTCTCACAAGTGGAGTATAAGCATTCCCTTTTTTTCTGTAGCCTCACCAGAACCTGTTATGTTTTTTACTTTTCAATGACAGCCATTCTGACACATATGAGATGGTATCTCACAGTGGTTTTGATTTGCATTTCCCTGATAATTAGTGATGTTGAATATTTTTTTCATCCATTTGTTAGCCATTTGTGCATGTTCTTTTGACAAATGTCTCTTTGGATCCGTGATTTAATCTTTAATTAGATTATTTGTTTTGTATTATTGTTTGAGATTCTTATCTATTCTGGATATTAGTCCATTGTTGGATGACTCATTCAAAAACACTTATACCTATTCCTCAGATTGCCTTTTCACTCTGTTGGTTGCTTCCTTTGTTTGCAGGTTTTTATTTCACTGTAGTCTCAATGGTCTATTTGGGGGGTTTTGCCTATGCTTTTGAAGTCTTAGCCATAAAACCATTGCCTAGACCAGTGTTGTGAAGCATTTATCCTGAGTTTTCTTCTAGTAATTTTATAATGTTGAATGCACCCATTCAGAGTGCATTTTGTATATGGTGAGAGGTAAGGACTCAGTTTCATTATTCTCCCTATGGATATCCAGTTTTCCCAGCACCATTTATTTAAAATGGTGTTCTTTCCCCAGTATATCTTCTTGGCGCCTTTGTTGAAAATCAGTTGGCTGTAAATATGTGGACATATTGCTTAGATTTCAGTTCTGTTTCATTGATGTATCTGTTTTCATATCAACACTATGCTATTTTGAGTATATGGTCTCTTAACATATTTCAGAGTCAGGTAATGTGATTTCTTCACCTTCTTTCTTTTTCCTCACGAGCGGTTTGGCTATTCAGAATCATTTTTAGGTTCCATGCAAATTTTAGGATTTTTTTCCCACTACTGAGAAAAACAACATTATTCTGATAAGGATTGCATTGAATCTGTAGATTGCTTTGGGTTGTATGGTTATTTTAACAATATGATTTCTTCCAATTCATGACGATGGGATGTCTGTCCATTTGTTTGTATCTTTTAAAAATTTATTTTATTGGTATTGTTTAGTGGTCCCCATAGAGTTCTTTCTCCTCCTTGGTTAAATTTATTACTAGGTATTTGATCTATTTGTTGCTATTTTAAGTGCTTTCTTGGTAGTTGTTTGGCTAGTTCATTATTGGCGTGTAGAAACACTATTGATTTTTGTATGCTGATTTAGTATTCTGCAACTTTGCTAATTTGTATATCTGTTCTAAATCTTTTTGGTAGCGTCCTTAGGTTTATTTTTCTGTAAGATGAGGTCACCTACAAAGAGGGACTTTTTTTTCCAATGTGGATGCCCTTTATTTCTTTCTCTCACCCACTTGCTCTGGCTAGGACTTCTAGTACTGTGTTGAATACGAATGGTGAAAGTGGGTATCCTTGTCTTGTTCCAGTTCTTAGAAGAAAGGCTTTCAGCTTTTCTCTATTCAGTATGATGTAAACTGTGGCGTTGTCATACAAGACCTTTATTATATTGAGGGATGTTCCCTTGTATGCCTGATTTGTGAGAGTTTTTCTCGTGAAAGTGTGTTGAATCTCATCACATGCTTTTCTGCATTTGTTGAGATACTTCTGTGTGTTTTCCCTTTTATTCTGTTAATGAGATTTAGCAGATATATTGATTTGAATATATTGAGCCATCCTTCCATCCCAGGAAGAAGTCCCAACTTATCATGGTATATTAATTATTTTGTGTTATTGGATTCGGTTTGCTAGTATTTTGTGGAGAGTTTTTACATCTATGTTTACCAGGGATATTGGCCTGTAGTTTTCTTTTCTTTTTAAATGTGTTCTTGTCTAGTCTTAGTGTCAGGGTAAAGATGACCTTATAGAATACACAAGGAAGATTTTGGAATACTTTGAGAAGAATTGGTATTAGTTTTAAATATAAGTAATTAGTAGAATTTGGCAGTAAAGACATCTGGTTTGGGACTTTTTTGTGAACTTATTACCGGTTCAAGCTTGTTACCTGTTATTACTCTGTCCAGATCTTCTAGATTTTCCTTGTCAAATCCTGTAAGTTACATGTGCCCAGGAATTTATCAGTTTCCTCTAGGTTTTCCAATTTCTTGTCATATAGTTTTTCATAAATGTCTCTAATAATCATTTCTATTTCTATGGTACCAGTTGCAAAATCTCCTGTTTTGTTTCTGGTTTTATTTACTTGGGTTTCTTCTTTGTTTTTCTTGTTTAGTGTAAGTAGCAGTTTATCAGTTTTCTTTATCTTTTGAAAAACCATTCGATTCATCCTTTGTATTTTTTGTTTGCCTCTATTTCATTCTGTTCTGCTCTTATCTTTACTATGTCTTTCCTTCTACAAATTTTGAATTCGCTTTGTTCTCACTTTACTTTTTATTTTTCTTTTTATTTATTTATTTATTTATTATTTTATTTTATTTTTTTTTTTGAGACAGAGTTTCGCTCTTGTTGCCCAGGCTGGAGTAAAATCAGTGAGCATGATCTCAGCTCACTGCAAACTCTGCCTCCCGTGTTCAAGCGATTCTCCTGCTTCAGCTTCCCAAGTAGCTGGGATTACAGGCATGGACCACCACACCCAGCTAATTTTGTAGTTTTAGTAGAGACAGGGTTTCTCCACGTTGGTCAAGCTGGTCTGGTACTCCCAACCTCAGGTGATCCACCCGCCTCAGCATCCCAAAGTGCTGGGATTACAAGCATGAGGCTTTTCTAGTTTCTTTTGGTGAATCATTAGGTTTGTTTATTTGGAGTCTTTTTAGCTTTTTGATATAGGTGTTTGTTGATATAAATTTTCCTCTTAACACTGCTCTGGCTGTATCCCATCGGTTTTGGTATTTTGTGTTTCCTTTTTATTTGCTTGCATTGAAGACATTTTTTGATTTTCTTCTTAATTTCTTCATTGACCCAGTATTCATTCATGAGCAGGTTTAATTTCCATGTAACTGTACAGTTTCTAAAGTTGCTCTTGTTGTTGATATCTATAATTCTCTTGTGGTCTAAGAAGCTACTCTATATGATTTTGAGGTTTTAAAATTTGTAGAGCCCTTTACTATGGCCTAACATATGGTCGGTCACAGAGATGGGGTTTTACCAAATTGGCCAGGCTAGTCTCGAACTCCTGACCTCAGGTGATCCACCTGCCTAGGCCTCCCAAGGTGCTGGGATTAAAGGTGTGAGCCACTGTGCCCGGCCCACTTGTTTATTACATAAATAAAACTTGGAATGCCTTTGTGATAGTCACTGTTCTAGGTGCTGGCAGTGTAGTCAAGCAGGTAGTTGGATTTATACCTAGGATTTAGAGCAACTGTCCCAGCTGGATTTATTAACACAATATTTTAAGGTCACAGGACCAAACCTTGAACCCTAGATTTCTCTGGTGTGTAGAGATTGGGAAGAACAGAAGGACTCAATCAACAACTGAGAAGGGAGCATTCATTCATTGGAATAGGGGCAAGAACCATCAGACAGTGTCCTGGAAGCAAGGGAGGAGAGTATTTCAGGGAGGAAGCATTAGCATTAGCATTGATTGTAACTCATATCTATCCTTTTTTTTTGTTGAGATGGAGTTTCAGTCTTGTTGCCCAGGCTGGAGTGCAGCGGCATGATCTCGGCTCACCACAACCTCCA
This sequence comes from Piliocolobus tephrosceles, assembly GCF_002776525.5. Taxonomy (NCBI): domain Eukaryota; kingdom Metazoa; phylum Chordata; class Mammalia; order Primates; family Cercopithecidae; genus Piliocolobus; species Piliocolobus tephrosceles. Next base: position 48,641,362 of record NC_045452.1, read on the forward strand.
CCTCCTGGGTTCAAGTGACTCTCCTGCCTCAGCCTCCCAAAAAGCTGGGACTACAGGCACACACCACCATGCCCAGCTAATATTTGTATTTTTAGTAGAGACAGTGTTTCACTGTGTTGGCTGGGTTGGTCTCGAACTCTTGACCTTGTGATCCACCTGCCTCAGCCTCCCAAAGTCAGGCGTGAGCCACCATACCCAGCCTAATTAATATCTATTCTTATTTCCTTCACAATGCTATTTCTATTTTCTTTCTGTCTTTCTTTCTTTCTTTCTTTCTTTCTTTTTTTTTTTTTTTTTTTTTTTTGAGACAGGATCTGGCTCTGTTGCCCAGACTACAGTACAATGGCATGATGATGGCTCACTGCAGCCTCTACTTCCTGGTCTCAAGAGATCCTTCCACCTCAGCACTCCTCAAGTAGCTGGGACTACAGATGTGGGCCACCATGCCTCTCTAATTTTTTAATATTTTTATAAAGACAGAGTTTCATTATGTTGCTCAGGGTGGTCTCAAACTCTTGGACTCAAGTGATCTGCCCGCATTGGCCTCTCAAAGTGTTGGATTTACAGGTGTGAGGCACCGCACCCAGCCACAATGCCATTTTTTAAAGGGTTCCTGTGGCTGGGCGCAGTAACTCATGCCTGTAATCCCAGCACTTTGGGACGCCCAGGTGGGCAGATCACGAGGTCAGGAGATCGAGACCATCCTGACTAACATGGTGAAACCCCATCTCTACTAAAAAGATGAAAAAAAATTAGCCGGGCATGGTGGCGGGAGACTGTGGTCCCAGCTACTAGGGAGGTTGAAGCAGGAGAAAGGCGTGAGCCAGGGAGGCAGATCTTGCAGTGAGCCGAGATCACGCCACTGGACTCCAGCCTGGGCGACAGAGCAATACTCCATCTCAAAAAAAAAAAAAAGTTCCTGTGATTTCCTCTTCACTTAACTTTTTCCTTGCTATAGGTCACCATTACAAATTTGAAATAAAGCATACGTTTGGATTTGGGAGTTAGAGAACTAGAAGTACAAGGTTGTTACAAAAATAGAATTTATAGACAACATTTGTTTATATATTTAATGATCTAAGCAAACCTTAATAAGAGCTAGTCATGGCTGGGTGTGGTGACTCACCCAGCACTTTAGGAGGGAGGCCGAGGTGGGTGGATCACCTGAGATCAGGAGTTTAAGACCACCCTGGCCAACATGGTGAAACCCCATCTCTACTAAAAATATAAAAATTGGCCGGATGCAGTGGCACGCACCTGTAATCCCAGCTACTCAGCAGTCTGAGGTGGGAGAATTGCTTGAACCCAGGAGGTGGAGCTGAGATAGCACCGTTGTACTCCAGCCTGGGCAACAGAGCAAGACTCTGTCTCAAAAAAAAAAAGGGTTAGTTATATTCCCACTTTTATTACTAAAGATTTATTCAGAGAAGAAAATGCTCACAGGGCCAGGCACAGTGCCTCACGTCTGTAATCCCTGCACTTTGAGAGGCCAAAGTAGGTGGATTACCTGAGATCAGGTGTTAGAGACCAGCCTGGCTAACATGATGAAACCCCGTCTCTACTAAAAATACAAAATATTAGCTGGATGTGGTGGCAGGCACCTGTAATCCCAGCTACTTGGGAGGCTGAGGCAGAATTGCTTGAGCCCAGGAGGCACAGGTTGCAGTGAACTGAGATCGCGCCATTGTATTGCAGCCTGGGCAACAAGAATGTAATCCCAGTATTGTGGGAGGCCAAGGCAAGCAGATCACTTGAAGCCAGGAGTGATCCTGGCCTCGAGACCAGACTGGCCAACATGGTGAAACCCCGTCTGTACTAAAAACACAAAAATTAGACAGGTGTAGTGGCCTATGCCTGTAATTCCAGCTACTAGGGTGGCGGAGGCAGAAGAATCACTTGAACCTGGGAGGTGGAGGGTGGAGGTTGCAATGAGCGGAGACCATGCCACTGCACTCCAGCCTGGACAACAGGGTGAGACTCTGTCTCAATCTCCCTCTCCCCCTCACCCCGCCACACACAATGAAGTAGCAAAAAAATCCAATCTAGTATTTGGCAATGAACCTGGGTAGACAGTTCATCAAACTGAACAACAAGTAAGCCAGATGATCCTCAAAATCACGCTTCGTCAGAAAACTGTAACTCAAAACCGCAGGCAGGTATCTCACACTTACTGGAATACATATTCCTATTCCTACAAAGACAAGCGGGATTTTTGGTTTGGTTTTTTGAGACGGAGTCTCACTCTGTCTCCCAGGCTGGAGTGCAGTGGCGCGACCTCGTGATCCACCCGCCTCGGCCTCCCAAAGTGCTGGGATTACAGGCATGAGCCACTACACCCGGCCAACAGTTTTTAAAAATAGGAATGCTCATGTGATCGTGGAGAAACAGGGCTCTTATACGCTGCAGGTGGGAATGGAAATTATCCTTAAATAACTGAAAATACAGACGTTCCCTGCTATTTGTCCTTCTAATCCATGTCAAATATTATCTGTATAACATTTTATTGGACTATTTCCTCATTACCAAGGAGATGGATTCTTGTTTTCATATATGGTCTTTTATCTTCTGTTAAGTATATTTTACTTACTTTCTTATTTGGTAATTGTGTGTTCATTCCTTTCTACTCTGCATGGTAATTTCCTTTGTATTGTGCATAGTGCATCTTTTTATTAGTGTGTTTCTTGTCTTTTTAGTCTCCTAGGTTCAATACATTAAAATTTGTCAGACCCTTTTCCTTTATTGATTACTCTTCTTTATATATATATATACTGAAACTGGCCACTGTGGCAGGTGCTTGTTGTCTCAATTATTCAGGAGGCTGAGACAGTAGGATTGCGTGAGGCCAGGAGTTCAATGCCACAGTGCACTATGATAGTGCCTGTAACTAGCCACTGCACTCTAGCTTGAGCAACATAAAGAAAAAATCTGGCCCCTCTGTCAGATAAACATTTGCTTGTGAGTCTAAACGTTCTGCTTTTATCTTTCATATTTGAATCTATAGTGCCTTTATTATTGTACAGAGAATAGAGGGGAATACAATGCATTTCCAATTAAATACCAATACCAGTTCACTTTGCCCTAGGTTTAAAAGTGCTTAATACGCCAGGCATGGTGGCTCACGCCTGTAATCCCAGCACTTTGGGAAGCCGAGGTGGGTGGAACACGAGGTCAGGAGATCGATACCATCCTGGCTAACACAGTGAAACCCCATCTCTACTAAAAATACAAAAAATTAGCCGGGTGTGGTGGCGGGCACCTGTAGTCCCAGTTACTCGAGAGGCTGAGGCAGGAGAATGGCGTAAACCTAGGAGGCGGAGCTTGCAGTGAGCTGAGTTCACGCCACTGCACTCCAGCCTAGCCGACAGAGCTAGACTGCATCTCAAAAAAAAAAAAAAGTGCTTATTATTTCCCCCACTAGTCTACAGTGATGGCTCTATCTTTAGTCAGCTTTCAGTATACATGCCAGCTCATTAATGACTCTTCTTCTTTGTCTTCAACTATTTGTTTGTCTCTGCTAACTCTATGCTCAGTTTGAAAATCTTTGTTGTGTAGTCCAGGCACAGTGGTTCATGCCTGTAATCTCAGCACTTTGGGGGGCCGAGGTGGGTAGATCACCTGAGGTCAGGAGTTCAAGACCAGTCTGGCCAACATGGCAAAACCCCGTTTCTACCAACAATGAAAAAATTAGCTGAGTGCAGTGGCAGGCACCTGTAATCCTAGCTACTCTGGAGGCTGAGACAAGAGAATCTCTTGAACCCAGGAGGTGGAAGTTGCAGTGAGCTGAGATCCTGCCACTGCATTACAGCCTGGGTGACAACAGCCAGACTGTCAAAAAAAAAAAAAAAAAAAAGAAAGAAAGAAAAAAGAAAATTCTTGACTGGCACAGTGGCTCATGCCTGTAATCCCAGCACTTTGGGATGCCAAGGTGGGCGGATCACGAGGTCAGGAGATCGAGACCATCCTGGCTAACACAGTGAAATCCCGTCTCTACTAAAAATGCAAAAAAATTAGCCGGGCGCAGTGGCAGGTGCCTGTAGTCCCAGCTACTCCAGAGGCTGAGGCAGGAGAATGGCGGGAACCCAGGAAGCAGAGCTTGCAGTGAGCCCAGATAGCGCCACTCCACTCCAGACTCTGGGAAACAGCAAGACTCCGTCTCGAAAATAAAAAAGAAAAGAAAAGAAAAGAAAATCCTTGATGTGTGTTAGGCAAGCCCTCACACTGTTGTTCAGAGGACTGACAATTGTTACATATGCTGTTTTTACAGGTTTAAAAAAGTAGTTTTTGCTGAGTACAAAAAACATTGGGAATTTATGGAAATTTATAAGGATATCATTTATAAGAAGTGGCATCTAGGTGACATTATTTTCTAAGAACATATTTAATCTTTTGATTTATTCCATTCTGCTTTGACATTAGCTAACAGAAATGTTCACGTGCTGTTTGCTTCAGTAAACACTGATCATTTGTTTTCTTTGCTTCTTGATTAAATCCGGTCTGCAGCAAACCACTTGTAAGCTTCTGATTACTCTCTTTTGGTGTGATCCCATGCAATGGGCTTGATTTCTCAATTATCAACTTGTGACAATACATTTAAAATTCCTACCAGGGAAATTAGTTAAATACTCAGTCCCTAGTGTTTTTAAGGAGTCGATCCCTTAGGCACTGCTGTGAGAATGGGATAAAATACACTTTCAGATGGAAACAATATTTCATCCAATACCATATTGTTTGGATAAACTACTTATTAATTATAACTTTCTAAGTGTAGATTTTAGGAAACAAATGGGAAGACCAGAATATTGAAGATCAGTACAAATGTTCTTGAAAAAATCTAGGGTTGTCCAAACACAGTGGCTCTTACCTGTAATCCCAGGACTCTGGGAGGCTGAGGCAGGCAGATGACTTGAGATCAGGAGTTCGAGACCAGCCTGGCCAACATGGTGAAACCCTGTCTCTACTAAAAATACAAAAATTATCAGGGCTTGGTGGTGCACGCCTGTAATCCCAGCTACTCGGGAGGCTGAGGCAGGAGAATCACTTGAACCCAGGAGATGCAGGTTGCAGTCAGCTGAGATCATGCCACTGCACTCCAGCCTGGGTGACAGAGTGAGACCCTGTCTCAAAAAAAATCTGACCTGATTTAAAATCAATAACTCATCTTAGATTCATCAGAAAACAGTGACAGGGAATATCCCTGCCCAAATTGCTGAGACAGACAGAAGGATGCCTAGAATCACGAATGAACTTTGAGCAAAAACTTTGAAACTTCAGCTCTGTGTGAGCTACTACACAGGTAGGAAATGCAAAATTTAATTGACCAATCGTTCAAGGCTGAGTTTAGGCAAGTTTGACAGTATAAAATAAGAGGGGACTCATTCATAGGGGTCCTCATGTGCTTATGAGTTTTACATCCAGAAAGTATTCTAGGTTCAAAGTGAAAATCAGAGAAAAAAACCGTTTGTGCATCCAGCAGAGGTAGAGGAAAATATGCCTAGGGAAGGGCAGTTA
>NC_045452.1:48646969-48647777 GCF_002776525.5 Piliocolobus tephrosceles
TTTTTTTCTGACAGAGTCTCACTCTGTCACAGCAGGCTGGAGCGCAGTGGCACCATCTCAGCTCGCTACAGCCTCTGCCTCCCAGGTTCAACCGATTCTCCTTCCTCAGCCTCCCAAGTAGCTGGGATTACAGACATGTGCCAACATGCCTAGCTAATTTTTGTATTTTTAGTAGAGACAAGGTTTCACCATGTTGGCCAGGCTGGTCTCAAACTCCTCACTTCAAGTGATCCACCTGCCTTGGCATGCCAGAGTGCTGGGATTACAGGCAAGAGCCACTGTGTCTGGAACATGCTTCTTAACATGATCTGCCTTCAAAATAACCTATCTTACCAAAACATAAGTGACTGGGATCCTACCAGAGCCCAAATGATCTCAGGCAAAGGAAATACCCACTGCCATTCCCCTCTATGCTTTCTGCCTCAATCAAGGTGGGAGGACTAAAAAGCACTTGTGAAAGTCACAGCCCAAAAGCACAGGCTCACAAATCATAAGGCCAATTATAGGAACAGTTTGCCTACACCCAAACTGTTAGAGAGCAAATCCCAGGCAATGTATCATTGCATCCATATGTGGAAAGGTAATCCTTAGTTAGGGGTTTTGTTAACTCAAGTTGCAACTGGCTACAACAATAAATATATTTGGGTTCCAAAATAAACCGTCTAAGAAAACAAATAGGTATTCTGTGGCTAAAGGGCAAAAAGCCCTGAACCTGAAAGGAACATGAGCATATGCTTCCAGGCCTTCTCATTCGTGGAGTTCATTAAGTAAATTTTAATATAATTGTTTTGAGACAGAGTCTACCTCT
>NC_045452.1:48648177-48676358 GCF_002776525.5 Piliocolobus tephrosceles
AATCCTGACCTTGTGATCCACCTGCCTCAGCCTCCCAAAGTGCTGGGATTACAGGCCTGAGCCACTGTGCCCGGCCGACCCCTTAGTATCTTGTACCACAGATGCATGCCACAACCCCAGTTACTCCTCCTTTTCTTCTTTCTTTTTCTTTCTTTTTTTTTTTTTTTTTTTTTTGAGACAGGGTTTCCTTCTGTGGCCCAGGCTAGAGTTCTGTGGCGTGATTTCGGCTCACTGCAACCTCTGCCTCTTGAGTTCAGGAGATTCTCTTGCTTCAGTTTCCTGAGTAGCTGGGACTACAGGCATGTGCCACCACAGGCTGGCTAATTTTTGTTTTTAGTATAGACGGGGTTTCACCATATTAGGCTGGTCTCGAACTCCCGACCTCAGGTGATCTGCCCACCTCAGCCTCCCAAAGTGCTGGGATTACAAGTGTGAGCCCCCGCGCCTGGCCACAGCCAGTTTTTTGTACTTTTAGTAGAGATGGGGTTTCATTATGTTGCCCAGGCTGGTCTCAAACTCCTGATCTCAAGCCACCTGCCTACCTTGGCCTCCCAAAGTGCTGGGATTAGAGGTGTGAGCCACTGCCCCTGGCCTTTAATTCAATTTTAAACTAAGCATTGCTTAAAACATATCACTTATCAACAGCAGAACATTCAGAATACCCAGGGCAGCAGTTCCCAAAGTGGGGGCTGAGAACATTGGAATCCTGAGATGTTGTTAGAGCATAAATGCCCTCTACTTACTTCAAAGTGAGTTTTAAAAACTTAGTACCACAGGAACCTCTTTGAATAATTAGCTTCTGTAGAAGCCAGGAGTTGTTTACATACTTCATCCAGAACAGTGTATCAAAACAGATTAAGTGCAGAAGCAGACATAAGGATCCAAGTGTTTTCTGTAAAGCCAGATATTAAAGAAACATTAAAAATATGGCCAGATGTGGTGGCTCATGCCTGTAATCCCAGCACTCTGGGAGGCCAAGGCGGGCAGATCACGAGGTCAAGAGATTGAGACCATCCTGGCCAACATGGTGAAACCCCATCTCTACTAAAAATACAAAAATTAGCTGGGCATGGTGGCACATGCCTGTAGCCCCAGCTACTTGGGAAGCTGAGGCAGGAGAATTGCTTGAACTAGGGAGGTGGATGTTGCAGTGAGCCAAGATCACGCCACTGCACTCCAGCCTGGTAACAGAGTAAGTCTCTATCTCCAAAAAAAAAAAAAAAAAAAAAAACAGAAAAAGAAAAAGAAACATTAAAACCATTAAAATGCCATTCTCACTAAATTTTTAAAGAAATAGTTACTTTTCAGTACAAATGTTATGTTAATACGTAATGGGTTTTTGTATTGAAAGAATTCTCAGCTTTGATTTCTGTTATGGTGCATATTGAAGTCTGTAATCTATGTAAGTAGAAGCTCTTTGGGGTCCTTTATAATTCATAAGAGTGTAAAGGAGTGCTGAGGCCAAGACATGTCAGAAGCACTGGTTTAAAGCAAGTGGCCTGAAGAGTCCTAGGCTGTGATTTGCCTTTCTGCTGCCACTGGCCTTGTATGGACTGCAGATCCTGTTACTCACTCAAGCCAGGCCACAGCACAGCACAGCATAAATACCCTCTACTTACTTAAAAGAGAATTTTTAAAACTTAGAACCACAGGAACCTCTTCTAATAATTTTACAGATAGATATTGAGGGATGAGAACAAAATATATGGTTGGCAGATCAACTTATTTGGTTTCCCAAAAACTTAAGATCCATTTTAAAGTAATTTACATAATGCAGTTCAAGTTTTCAAAGATTTTTTATTAAGGTCATACAATGTACCCCAGAGCTTAAAGTATAACAATAAAAAAATGAAAAAGAGCTCAGTCAATACCATCGCTGAAACATCTAAACAGCTTCTTCTTTCTGAGCTTCGTGGATCTTCAGATCTCCTGCCACATCGTGTTGACTTTCTGCATGGCCACCTCCATCTCCTCCTCCTTGTCCCACATCTTCTGCTTCCGGGAGCAGAGCTCTGCTACCAGCTCACTGAGCTCCAACAAGTCCTGCAGGGCCAGCTTTTGCTGCTGATGGGCATCTTTGAGTTCTTTGGCCTGGGATTTCAATAACTCGGAGGCTTCAAGCAATTGCTGAAAAAAAAAATCATAATTGTAGATGTTTTATGGTTGCTTAACAAAGGTCTAGAAGGTTTAGTCTTGCACTATATTAAAGAGTTACAAGTGACAGCCAATGCTGGTTACACAGTAAAGTCAAAGATTGGAGAAATCCCCTGCTTGGAAAAAGCCCTGTGCTCACCTCAGCCTAGCCAGACATGCAATGGGAAGACCACCTGGGCTCAGGTGCTGAGCACCAACCCCACACCAAGCAAGACCCTGCAACTGCATGGAGTAGCTTCCAGCAAGACAGCTGGCTCTGGCACACCAACCTCTGCCTGATTTCATCTATACTACTTCAAAGGTGAATAAAGCATTTGGGCACTCAATCTAGTTACTTAAACATAAGCGGAAATAGAAATAGACACACACACACACACACACACACACACACAAAGTACTTAAGATTTAAATCAGGCCAGGCACGGTGGGTCATGCTTGTAATCCCAGCAGTTTGGGAGGCTTAGGAGAGAGGCTCACTTGTGCCCAAGAGTTCAAGACCAGTGACTGGGCAAAATGGTGAGACCTCATCTCTTAAAAAATAAAAAATAAAAAAGAAAGGAAGAAAAGAAAATCAAGAAGAAAAAGATTTAAATCCAAGTTTCCCTGGATGGAGAGCCACAGCTGGACTTACCGTGAGATCAGCTGCAATGACAGCCCAACCTTACCACTTGCTGCCCTGATGACCCTGACCTCCCTGCAGCCAATCTACTCAACAATCTGGCTGTTTAGTCACGGTCACACTTGCTGGACTAAGACTGGAAGTGAGGAGACGTGGAACAAGTTGGCAGGGCAGATCCCCCACGGGGAGGAAAGGCCTCCCCAGGCCTCTCTGCCCAGCTCAGAGTTACTGTGACTACATTAAGCAATGAGACGCCACACAGCCCACGCTGCAGTTCCAGACAAGTCCTGCAGGGGAATGACACCACAGATGATCGTAAGAAACAATTTGGGTTTAAAATCTGGCACATTTTAGAGGACAGATCACAAGCTATAGGTCCAAGGACTTAAGTGTATAAATGAATGTATTTTAGAATACAGAACCTAATTGTGTTATTACTATACTGGCATTTGAACATAAAGTTTCACATATCTTATTAAAAACCAAATTTATGAAGGAGTTATGGGGGAGTTACCCACATTTTAACAAATGATCTCTTTTGCAGCTCCCTGTTATCACAAAGACACCCCTTCTAAGAGCAGGGGGGCACGGTGGAGAGAGAAGGGGGAGTCATTGGTGTCAGGCACAGCGTGTCACTGCAGATATCACAGACATAGTTCGTCATCAAAATTGGCAGGGGTGGAGGAGTTGCTGCTTACTTTGTGGGGTTGAACTGGAGAAGACAGATGACTGTGAAGTGGGTGCCTGCCGCAGGCAGGACGCTAGTAGGCAGCCATGACTGGGAGCCAAGCTCAGCCAGCTGACACGAGCTATGCAGCAACCAGCTGGTCCCTAGAACCAGGCTTGGCCCTGGTGTCCAGCATGCAGCAGGGACAGCCCATGAGCAGGAGTCCCAAAGAGGTCTTTAAACATCTGTATGAACTCAACCTCACAAAACTCTGCAAAGTCTCGTAAGACTTTCTCACCCAGAACCAAGTCACCTACCTTGCACAGGTCCTCATTCTCCTGCCGCACCAAGCTGCCTCTCTGGCCCCACCAGCTGCTGCATAAAATCTTGCCAAAGTGTCCTTGTCCTCAAGTTGTCACTCAAGCCTGTTTGAATCTGAGCAAAAGAGGAAATCATTTGTGCTCCTTTCTGTGTAGTGACTATATGTAAACTTTGTTAGCTGACTTACCGCAAGGATTTAATAATTGACAACACTTTTCTTTTAGTACTGTATACTAAATAAAATACACAAGGCAGCAATACTTAGGGGCCAGAAAGACTGTTTACTACAAGTCAGTTATGGAATCATAACTTACAGTAGAAATGGGCATGTCCAAGACTCAATTTTTCCTTTGTCATTTACAGTCGAATAAATGTTTTGTTGCTAATTTTCCACACTCTCTACTGGGAATGTTACTTTTATAATCGGAAAAATAAATATTGAAGTCATGTGGCATATAAGGATGTTTCGGACAACATCAGACAGCATATATAACAGTAGTCCCATAAGATTATAATACCATGTTCTTCGTGTAGCTCTTCTGTGTTTAGATACACAAATCCGTACTGTATAGGTCTGTAGCTGAGGGGCAATAGGCTGTACCACGTGGCCTAGGTGTGCAGTAGGCCGCTCCATCTAGGTTGGTCTAAGTACACTCTATGATGTTCTCACATCAACGAAATTGCCTGATGATTTCCAAGAACATACCCCAGCCTATGATGGACGCATGACCATACGGAAGAGCACCATGGGATATGGGATACAGTTGAGTTCTGTGCATGACATAGTTGGAGCCCTGAGGAAGGGGGGAGCTGTGGACTGAACTGTGCTCCCCCCATTTTTAGACACTGAAGCTCCAGTCCCCAATGTGACTGTATTTGGGGACAGGGCCTATAAGGAGATGGTGAAGATTATGTGAGGTCATAAGGGTGGGCCCTGATCCAATAGGATTTGTGTCCTTATAAGACACCAGGGAGCTTGAGTGCTGCCTTCCCCCACCCTGTGGGAGGACATAGTGAGAAGGTAGCTGTGTACAAGCCAAGAGGCCTCTGGGACTTTTAGCCTCCAGAACCGTGAGAAACTACAATTCTGTTGTTTAAGCCACTCAGTCAATGGTATTTTTTTAGGGTACCCGGAGCCAACTAAGATGGAAGGATTTACCCTCCTGGGGAGAAGAGGCAGTGGGCCAGAGGCCTCCTCAAGTTTCCCTGGCTCTCCAGAGAACTCCCTTCCTTCTCCTCCTCCTTGTGCCAAAACATCTTTCTAAGGGCAGACCTGATCGCACTGTTCAGAGGTCCCCAAAGCCCACAGAAAATCTCAATTCCCGGACCTCATGAGTCCCATCTCACTAGGGGAGCTCCCTCTCTCTTCTCTGCTCTCCTCTCAGGAGGGAAAGTTAAAGGCTTCGTTGACCACCCTCTAGGGAGATGCCATGATGGGGTGCTGAACCCTGGTGATGAGCTGGGGGAAAGCCAGCACGTCTCTTCTGTGCCTTTCCCAGAACTGAACACATATTGTTAAGATGATCTTTAGGAATGGAAGAATCAAACTGGGAAGAATCACATGCCTGTAATCCCAGCCTGCAAGGAAGGCTGAGGCAAGAGGATTACTTGAGTCCAGGCATTTTGAGTCCAGCCTGGTCAACATGGTGAGAACCACTGACCAAAAAATAAATAAATAAACAATAAATAAATAAGGAAGAACCAGGCGACTGTTCCAGACTCCTTCGATATCGGTATTGTGTCCCCACTCTGCTCTTCCCAGGACAGGGCTGTGCCTTCCCCTTTCCTGGTGGCTTTAAACCCAGTCCTTCTCACTAAAGAAAAGAGAAAAGAAAAAGTGTTCAAAGCACTTTGAGTCATGCAAGGTGTGCAGAATGCATTAAGCCGAGAAAGACAGGAACATGAAACTTCACATATTCAGTCAGTGTGTGACTTCAGTCGCACACTGCATACCCATGCCCCAGCGACTGTTTAAAGGCATTTTGTTCCTGATTAGCTTTATCTTCCTGCTACTGGAATTTGTGATACAAAAGACAATACAGAGCCAATGAACAGTTTATGTTATTTTAATGTATATTCCTCTGGCCAGGCCAGCCAAGGTGGGAGGCTCCCTTCAGGCCATGAGTTCAAGACCAGGCTAGGCAACACAACAAGACTCCATCTCTATTTTTAAAATTCTTGGTAAACAATTTAGAAACTACCCCTTCTTTTCCTTTAAAAACCCATTTGTAACTGCTGCTCATTAGAGTGTATATTAAGGCAACTTGCATCTCCAGGGTTGCAATTCTCAAACTTGGCCAAAATAAACTGTTTTTTTTTTTAATTTTTTTTTTTTTGAGATGGAGTCTCCCTCTGTCACCCAGGCTGGAGTGCAGTGGCACAATCTTGGCTCACTGCAACCTCCACCTCCCAGATTCAAGCGATTCTTGTGCCTCAGCCTCCCAAGTAGCTGGGATTACAGGAACCCACCAACATGCCCGGTTAATTTTATTATGTTTTTATTTTTTGTAGAAACGGGGGCAGGGTGGCTCTCACCACGTAGACCAGGCTGGTTGCAAACTCCTGACCTTAAGCAATCCTCCCGCGGAGGCCTCCCGAAGCACTGGAATTACAGGCCTAAGCCACTGCACCTGGCCCAACCGCTCCACCTATATTAATTTTACCTCTGCTTCTTCCTTTTTTATAATTTTTGTTTGTTTGTTTGTTGTTTGAGATGGAGTCTCGCCCAGGATGCAGTGCTATCTCAGCTCACTGCAACCTCTGCCTCCCGGGTTCACGCAATTCCCCTGCCTCAGCCTCCCAAGTAGCTGGGATTACAGGCGTGCCCACCATGCCCGGCTAGTTTTTGTATTTTTAGTAGAGATGGGATTTCACCATGTTGGCCAGGCTAGTCTCGAACGGCTGACCTCAGGTGATCTACTCGCCTCTGCCTCCGAAGTGATGGGATTACAGGCGTGAGCCACCAAGACCCACCCACTTTTTCCTTCCAGATCACAAAAGTGATGGAATCCCGCCACTTCCTGGGTGCCAGGTGGGAAAGTGGGGTGATTGCAGTGCTGCTGAGAGTTGGGTAGATGCCCGGAAGGCCTCTCAAAGGCGGCCCTGTTTGCAAAGATCTGAATAAGGCACCTCCAGAGCAGTTGGCCTGGGGCAACTGGGGAGGAGGCAGCGGCACAAGTTCGTGGTCAAGCCACTGCCAGGCTGAGAGCTTACTTACAAAGCAATATTCCTCAACCCACAAAGGCACAGTAGCTGCTCCAACCTAGCTCAGAGGACCCCCCAGAAACGTCTCAGCCCAGGCACTGCCCTCTGACTGCACGGCCTTCCCGCTGCTCCTGCATCCAATCAGAGGGCCCTCTCTGAGCCTGCTGCCTTCCCACCAATCCTGCATCCAATCAGAGGGCGTCCCCACTAGGTTTATTGAGCAACAGCCAATTGAAACTGGGATCCGAGCCTTGGCCCGCCTCCCCAGAGCTCTGGACCAATGGTGGCCTGGCACCAGCGGGCCAATCCCAGAGAGCGTGCGGTGGGAGGCTGTAGTTGGGCATGTGCAGCTGCAGCGGCCATTGCTGTCAAGTGGTAGCGTTGGACTGCAGCAGCAGCAGAGCTCAACATGGTAAGGCCTGGTCACTCCTGACCCGCAGATGTCCAGGCTGGAGGGTGGACGAAGTTGGTCTCTTGAGGTGGCTGGACGGAGGGATGCTGTTGCGGGTGCAGAGAGGAGGCCAGAGAAGGAAACGGGGCCCAGGGCAGGACACGGGGGTCGTCTACTGGGTCTGCAGGCTCCAGGGCAGGGAGGGCAGCTTTTGTTTTAGAGGAAGCTGCCAGCCTTGAGTCAGTGGACGGGGAGCATTGACGGTGTCCCATCCCCCAGAGAGACAAGAAGACAAGAGGTCGTTGCTCCCACTTTCCGGTCTCCAAACGTCTCAGTGCTACTGGAAACCACTGAGGAACCCCAGGAGCCTTAGCTGATGGAGGCTGGGGCTGTGGACATTGGTCAGATCAGGAATTAAAGCCCAGAAGCTGCTAAAACATTGCCTCATTCACCTAAAAGCAACACGGTGGGTGGGCTCGGTGGCTCACGCCTGGAATCCCAGCCCTTGGGGAGGTTGAGGCGGAGGATCCCCTGAGGTCAGGGGCTCTGCACCAGCCTGGCCAATATGACAAAAACCCTTCTCTACTAAAAATACAAAAATTTCCAGGATGGTGGCGTGGATCTGTGGTTCCAGCTACTCAGGAGGCTGAGGTGGGAGGGTCAGCTGAGCCCAGGACTGACTTCCAGGCTGCAGTGAGTCATGGTGGTGCCACTGCACCCCAGCTTGGGTGACAAGAGAGACACCCTGCCTCAAAAAAAAAAAAAAAAAGATAATTAAAAGAAACCAAAACATTCACATAAAGAACAGATTTCCAAGTCCCAAGTCTGAATAGCTATGGCCGTGGTCTGTCAAGTATCTTTGTTTTTTTTTTTTTTTGAGATGGCTCAACAGCTCTGTTTGTCAGTGCTCAATAAGGTTTTGTATACATACAAACATAGCTCAGCTGCAATCCTTCCAAATACTAGCTCTAAAACCTGGAGACACCTTGGCCTTCTCCCTTACCACAGGACAGTGTAGTGATAGCATGGACTTCAGGCTCCAGAGGTTGAATTCCAGCTCTAACACTTTTGAGTGGCCCTGGGAAAGTCATGGAATATCTGTTTCCTCATTTGTAGAGTGGAAATAATCAAAGTACATACCTACCTTATACAGTTATTGTGAAGACTGAATGAGTTAAATATGTCAATGATAACGATCCACATCAACATATACATACACACACACACACACACACACACGCAAGTTTTGATCATTGATCTTATTCCATTTGCCACTTTGAAACATAACTTTAGCACTGTGTCTCTTGAGTTTGTTTCTCCCAAGGAGCTGGGACTACAGGCAGGCGACAATGCCTGGCTAATTTTTGTATTTTTAATAGAGATGCTTTTGCCATGTTGACCAGGCTGATATCAAACTCTTGACCTCAGGTGATCCAGCCACATCGGTCTCCCGAAGTGCTGGGATTATAGGAGTGAGCCACTGCACCCGGCCTGAGGAACATTTTTTTTCGATACATTATTCCATTTAACTATGTGCGCATTTTGAAACCAAAAATACACTGCTTTAATTACTATAGTGTGCCTCCTTATAAAAATATATGTACATTTAAAAATAAGTCAGTGTTTTAGGCTTTGCAAGCTGTAAGGACGCTGCTGCAACTACTCAACTCCACTGTTACATACATAAAGCTGCCACAGACAACAAATAAACAAATGGACATGCCAGTGTTACAATAAAATTTTACTTCCAAAATAGGCTGAAATTGGCCAGAGAGGGATGGTTTGCTGACTCCTGCTTTAGACTAATCTAATAAAGGTAAAAAAGAGTGACACACAATTGAAGCATGTAAAGAAAAGGACCTAATCTTATTGAGGATCTTCTATGTGCTAGACCTTTTGCAAGATCCTTTGTCTACAAAATGCATCCAATCTTTTTAACAACTCCAGTAGATAAGCATCATTATGAACATTTTACAAAAATTAAGAATTCCAAGAGGAAAAATAACTTATCTAGGTCATACAGTTAAGGAGCCAGGCTTTAACTACAGGAGGTCTTTCTCTTCCAAATCTCCATGATCAACATTTATGTTTTTATCAGTTCTTCCCTTATAGCCACAAAATACCTTCCTATCCCTTTTTGGAGTGAGGCATAACCATTTGTGCATATGACATAAATATGTTGATTTCAATTCCACCCACATTTACCTAGTATATAGTATGTGCCAGGCAGGCATTGTGAAATGCGCTGGAGATTCAAAATTGTAGAGACCATCTCTTTCTATGATTTGTCAAAACTGTCGCTTGTTAATATCAGGCTCTGAATTTCAAAGTATGTCATGTTCTTTTCTATTTTGCTCAAACCGCTAATGGTGTTTTCCACCATATTAATGATGTGTCTTCCGTGGCCCCTTCTGCCCTTTGTAAACAACCACAGGTGTGGATTTTGTTTTGTCTGTGTGCAAGGCTTGCTGCTGAGTAGCTTCCCCATTAGACTGCTGCCCACAGCACCAGCTGTTGTTACAAACTGCCGATTCCCAGCCACACAGCTTTTTGTTTCCCCTTTCTTCAGATGGTATAATTTACTGTGTCCTTGAAGCCTGCATCCATAAGTTTGGGTCAAAATACCTTCTCATCCTCACTGGACCAACATAATACCAAGAATGCTATTTCTCTAAGTGTTTTTCAGACAGGTTTAAGAGTAAATATGTGAATATACGTGCCGCTTGTGTCCAATTTTTAAAATATCTGCTTCTCTCCAGCATTTTCCTGTGTTACTTAAGAGTTTAACCAATAAAAATCTCCTATATTTCTTATCTAGTTATTAAAATTATATCTCCAAGTTAAAAACCAAAAAACAAAAAAACAAAAAACAGTTTCTATACATTTTTTCTATATTGTGTGCTTAATAGTTTGTGTGTGTCCTAAAACAGGTGTTTTACATGCTTATTTTAATAGCTTTGAAAGTCTATCATAGTGAGTAGAGTTCTTGCTGTTATCCGAAAATAATGTGGGAAAATACTTTATTTTTGAAACTTTGTTGAACAGATTATCTCGACTAACTTTACAGGATGAGAGTTTTCAAAACTATACTATTATGTCAATCACAAAAATTATATTTTTAAATCTTCCTACCCTATATTGATAATTGGTACTTTTTGTAATCTGAGCTATTGCACACTTTTTTTTTTTTTTTTTTTTTTTTTTTATCAGTCTCACTTGGTCACCTAGGCTGGAGTGCAATAGTGCGATCTCAGCCCACTGCAACCTCTGCTTTCTGGATTCCAGTGATTCTCCTGCCTCAGTCTCCCAAGCAGCTGGTATTACAGGCACCCAAGTAATTTTTGTATTTTTGTAGAGATGAGATTTCACCATGTTGGCCAGGTTGGTCTTGAACTTCTGACCTCAGGTGATTCACCCTCCTTGGATTCCTAAAGTACTGGGACTACAGGCATGAGCCACCACGCCCGGCCACAAACAACTGTTTAAAAAAGTAAGTTTAAAATAACAGGAAAGCCTTAAATTTCAGAATTTGAGATAAATCAAGGAATGAGCCACAAGTAAAAATCACTTACTTTTCAAAGATCACAAACCATCTGTTCCACCAAAAGGAGAGCAAGTGGCAGAGCTGCCTGATCCCCCTGGAGAAGGCACCAGCATCACCAAGCTGGTGCCACAGGTATGCGTCTTCTGCAGTATTTTTAAAGGCAGCCCACAGTCAGTATTTGCTGGAGAAAGGAATGAAAATGCTAAGTCCAAATATTTGACACAGAAATTAATTTGATTACCAAAACACATTTGGGTATAATGAGGGAGTCCCAAACTGAAACTAATATAAATCCAGATTAGGAAAACAGAGCAAGAAGTGATAAGGAAAAAACAATAATTATCTTCTGACTCCACAGCCTGACCCCAATTATATGGTCTATTATTATATGGCCTCCTATGATATGATCTGAACATTTCTTGAAGGTGTTCCCAATCCTCAATATGCCCTCATGCCTCTACAAATTATTCCAAAAAAATTATCACATGAACTACATCTCAAAATAAGAGATTCTTCTTCTATTTGTGTTTCTCCTAAAAAACCGATATAGGTTGAATACACTTATCTGAAATGCTTGGGACTAGAAGTGTGTGGATTTCAGATTTTTTCAGATTTTGAAATATTTGCATTACACTTAAGAGTTGAGCATTCTTTGGCCAGGCGCGTTGGCCTCATGCTTGTAATCCCAGCACTTTGGGAGGCCAAGACAGGCGGATCACGAAGTCAGGAGATCGAGACCATCCTGGCTAACACGGTGAAACCCCGTCTCTACTAAAAATACAAAAAATTACCCAGGCATGGTGGTGGGCATCTGTAGTCCCAGCTACTCGGGAGGTTGAGACAGGAGAATGGCATGAACCTGGAAAGCGTATATGTAGTCAGCCGAGATGATGCCACTGCTCTCCAAGCTGGGCAACAGAGCAAGGCTCCGTCTCAAAAAATAAAATTAAAAAAAAAAAGAGTTGAGCATTCCTAATTGAAAAATCAAAACTCCACAATACTCCTATGAACATTTCCTTTATTTTCATTTATTTTTACTTATTACATCTGAGATTAGTGAGATTATTTCCTTTGAACATCATGTCAGCGCTCAAAATGTTTCAGATTTCAGAGCACTTTGGATTTTTTGCTTTGGGATGAACAACCTGTATTCCAATCAAGATCTTGGGCTTTTTTTTTTCCATTTTATACAGCACAAATTCTTGACAGGTTTGTGATACTACACTCATAACAGCTTTCAACATAAAATCAGCCAAAAATTTCACCCCAATGAAAGCTTTCAAAAATTACATAACAGTTTTATACCTGTGCAACTTATTATAATCCTTTATATATATTTTATTTTTCCTTTTATAAAGACTCAATGACACAAACTATCATTAGGAAAATATTGTTTCTAGTGAAGAGGTGCAAAATGTACTTTAATCTCCCTTACTGGCATATCTAAAACATGGAGTGAGTTTATGGATTTTCTGTACACAAGCCTAGTAAGAACTGATGATGTCAACAGAAAATCAGAGTGATTCACTTAGAAAGTTGTCAGGCTAAAAATACAACTTAATGGCCAGGCGCGGTGGCTCAAGCCTGTAATCCCAGTACTTTGGGAAGCCAAGGTGGGCAGATCATGAGGTCAGGAGTTCAAGACCTGCCTGGCCAACATGGTGAAATCCCATCTCTTCTAAAAATACAAAAATCAGCCGGCTGTGGTGGCACATGCCTGTAATCCCAGCTACTCAGGAGGCTGAGGCAGGAGAATCACCTGAAGCCAGGAGGCAGATATTGCACTGAACTGAGATCGAGATCATGCCACTGCACTCCAGCCTGAGTGTCACAGCAAGAATCCATCTTCAGAAGAAAAAAAAGTAGCCTAGATAGATGAAAATTCATTTTTAAATGATTTAGATTAGAAAAGTAAGTAAAAATGGATCTGTCTGGTATTTGTTTTGAATGCCTGTGCTTCTAAAAAGCTTCATTTTTTTTAAGCTGCATGCCCCAAGAAATATATTCTTCATTCAGGACATAAGTCCAAGAGGATAAATTTCCACTGGTAAGAAACCCAAAAAGGAGAATAACTGAAAAATTAGCAACTTTGTTAGCAGAACATTTTTACCAAGATGTTTTTAACAGGCACACTCTTATTAACATGGTGATAGGTAGTAATTTATAATGGAATAAAAATTTACAGACCACTTGAATGTTCACCTAATTTTCAAAACTTTATTCAGTTTGTAACTGGTGAATTTCAATGTAGCAACATCATGTTATTAATACACAGAAAATGCATATAAAAGTACAATCCTTACTTGGGCCCTGGAGTTTGAGACCAGCCTGAGTAACAGAGCAAGACATTGTCTTTCAAAAAGAAAAAATAAATAAAAATACACTGAAATTAAATGTTTAAAATATGCAAACCAATTTCTACCAAGTTCTAAATATACCCTTGCCTTCTGAAGGCTTTTTTTTTTTTTTTAATACTACACCCATTTTCAACAAGCATTCCTTTAGTATTTCCATTTTTTAGAGGAAGATTTAATTTTATCCCATGGGACAAGCCCAGATCAAGCCTTCAACTTGTCATGACAATGTTTATTCAGGTAAAACAAATTGTCCTCTAAAAAGTATTTTCTACAGCTCAAATTCTCCAATTACACAAATTATAACCAGTATTAACCATTTTATCATTTATATTTGATACAATAGAGGCCTATGAAAATAAAATACTGTCCTTAAATTCTAGTGTGGACTAATAAGTCTTTCATTTGGTGTAAGTATTTAACTTCATAGTCTCATAATCAATTAATCATAAATATCTTCCATTTTGAGCATTTCCAACTATAAAAGTAAAGCATAAACTTACACTGAATTCATTAAATGCATATTAATTCAGATGCATTTTTCTACATATGGCATCTTTTTCTAGCCTTATCTTTTTATTACAGCTCAAAGTTTGTTACAAATCCAGGTATTTGGTATGTTGTGTGTAAACTCTTATGGAATGATGATTTTTAATCTTTTGGGGGGGGATCACAGATGACTTTGAAAATCTGATGGAAGTTATGACCAGATACGTATAAAATGGTATTTAAAACTTTGAGGGAGTGTGTTTAATAATCCCTTAAAGGTTTATGCTGGTTAAGAACTCCTCCTACTTTAAAAAAAGTGCAGTGGACCGGGCACAGTGGCTCACACCTGTAATCCCAGCACTTTGGGAGGCCAAGGTGGGTGAGTCAGCAGGTCAGGAGTTTGAGACCAGCCTGGCCAACATGATGAAACCCCATCTCTACTAAAGATACACCAAATTAGCCAAGTGTGGTGGTGAGCACCTGTAATCGCAGCTACTCGGGAGGTTTAGGCAGAATTGCTTGAACCCGGGAGGTGGAGGTTGCAGTGAGCTGAGATCACACCACTGCACTCCAGCCTGGGTGACAGGGTCAGACTCCATCTCAAAAAAAAAAAAGAAAAAGTATGCAACAGCATATATAGTATGCTACCTTTTATTAAGGTAGAAATTAAGAACACATATAATGTGATTATATTTGCATGAAGAAACCCTGGGAGAATAAGTGAAAACAAATATGGTTACCTGTGGGGGCAGAATATAGAATTCATCAACAGAGTGGGAATAACACTTCTCTGCATAAACCTTTGTACACTGTTTTGACTTTCAAACTCTGTACATCTATTTTAAAACATTAAACTACAAAAATAATGGTAAATTCTAAAAAACAAAATACCTCCTATAGAAAGCTTTTACTTGCTTGGTCAAGACTGTCTTTAGCAAAGATGATGCTAAGTATCAGTTTTCCACATTCACAAAGCATATGCAAAACAGGAAATCAACTAATTTATACTAACAGTGATGATGATAAAGTGTTTACAGTTAAAAATGGGGCCATTTTGCATTGTTACAGGTTCATGCAAATTTATGTCCATAGCCTGCAACATGAATTGACTGGAATAAAAATCTGGACAATGACTGAAAGAAAAAATAAGGTCAAGTATGCATAGGTAAGGGCTTTGCAAAGCACAGAGTAAGTGCTCAATAAAACATAGATGAACAGAGCTATACAGGGGAACAAGTCTGGGAAGCTCAGAGCAACATAGCTGCTTGATCCTGTTTCAGAGTGTTGGAGATGGTGGGACCAGCCATGGCAGCAAGTGTTGCTGATGGGGAGACTCTATATCGAGAAAATCTACTTAGTTAGAAGCATCTCATTAATGCTTTTTGCAGACTCGCCCTCTTTTCTCATTAGTATTGTATGTTCCTGAACTGGCTTGGCTACAAATACACCATTTTCAACCTAATATATATAAAAAAGGAGGTCCTAAAATGATGTCTGTTTCCATTTAGTTAGCAAATTTCTACTTCAGGATATTATTGTGAGAAGTAGTTCCTCAAAAATATTTCAAAAACTGCACCTGAGTAGACATATACCTTAAAACTTCAATATGCTATAGAAACTACTACAAACAAAAGCGATTATGCTAAGTCTGAGAGCTTTCATTTTCCCTGACAGCTCAGATTCTAAACATAACAAGCCAAGTTTAATAGGTCTATGAAAAATTGTTGATTAAAATTCCTTATACTGGATTCCACAGGCAATGCTTACTACTTACAGGCCCCTGACAGGTCAAAGTGAAATGAGAGGAAAACAAATCAATCTTTGATTTACTGTTAAGGACAAATATGAGAATAATGTCTTCTCAAAGTATCAGTGACTAAAATACAAACTCTCTAAACAGTAGTTAACATTAGCACCAGTTGCTTGGGCCCTGGCAGAGCAAGCCTGAACAAAGGCTGACTTTGCTAAAAATCCATGTCAACTTCAAGTGGATCTTTGCTGGTGCTTGGCAGTTTTTTCATTCTTCACTTGGTTAGTCCCCAGAAAAATCTCTGGAGTGGTAACTCCAAAATTGCTGCAGCAATTGAGCTTGACTTTCAGCAGCCCCCTGGCTTGCTTGCTTTTTTTTTTCCAACTGGTTTTCTGTATTGCTAAAAAGATCCAGGCCACTTACCATAAGCTTATCCCACTCATGTCTCTTCCAACTCAAGAATCTTGGAATTCAGCCTCATTTTGTCATTCCTTCCTCTTCAGAGGAAGAAGAATTTCACCTTATATTAAGATTAGCCTTTCCACTTCTGCCTCAAATCTGTGCTCTCCTCTGCCTCTTCATCATTAGTGTCTCCCTCTCTATTAATTTCCTTCTGTTTTCAAATATTCACAAGTCTTAAACAAAACCTTGATGGCCCATTAAAATATCATCCCTTTTGTCAAATCTCATGGCCCCTTTCTAGATCCAGGAACCACATTCCCACCAGCTAAGATAGGCAGGACTGGCCTGCAGCTATGGGGTATGGAGATAAAAGGGAATGGGAATGCAAAGTGGCCAAGTCTTCGGCAGCAAAGAGAAAGTAAAGGAGAAGTCCACAGAGGAGGGGCAAGAGAAAGTGAGTAAATTCAGGAGCACAGCAAGGAAAGATTTCCAAAGGTGGGGGTGCACACAGCAGGGGAGTCTTTTATGACATAATCACAAATGATAAAGGAGAAGATTTGTTACAGAGTCCAAAAATGCCATTACTATTTCCTCATCCCCTGCTTAACCTTTTGCAGTTGGTCTCTGAATTCAGCACCGTCTAATGAGTAGACAATCTGAATGGTCCACCAGTAATCTAAAACCACTGACCCTTTCCTTAACTTCCTCACAGGTTGTGCCATCACTGCCACCCTTCTTGGGATTCTAATTCCTCAGTCCTGGTGGCAGATGGTAAATCTGCTGGGAATCCTAGTTTCTTTTTTTAAACAGGGTCTTCCTCTGTCACCCAGGAGAGAGCGTAGTGGCACAATCAAGTTGGCTGCAGCCTCAACCTCCCCGGGCTCAGATGATCCTCCCACCTCAGCATCCCAAGTAGCTGGGACCACAGGCATGTACCACCATGTTCGGGTAACTTTCGTATTACTATTTTTTGTAGAGACAGGGTTTTGCCATGTTGCCCAGGATGAGCTTGAACTTCTGGGCTCAAGCCATCTGTCTGCCTTGCCCTCTCATAATGCTGGGATTACAGGCATGAGTCACCGTTCCTGGCCTGGTTTCTTTCTTTTTCACGTGAACACTTACCTCTGTGTGCAGTGCTCACTGTGCTGGTGAGTGAAGCCAGCAAGGTCCCTGCCCTTCCTGTCTCTCTTTTTGCTGGTCAACATCTTCACTTGTTTAAATGGGACCTTGTCCAAGATTAGACTTAGCTCCCGTTGTCCAAGACCTCTACCTGGAATGCTATATCTGTAAACCTTCAGAAATCACATCTTTCCTATCATTCAGGTCTCATTTCAACATCACCTACTCAAAGAGGCCTTCCTCGGTTGCCAATCTATAAAAGAATCTTCCCTAGCATCACTAAGCCAGAGCACACCACACTGTTTTATTATCTGAACAGCACTTACCACTCTCTGAATATATTTTACTCATGGAGTGATTTATTGTTTGCCCTTCTACCTCCCCACGTCCGACTGAATGCCATCTCCCTAAGAACAGGGATCCACCTGCCTTGTTCACCATGACATCCCCAGCACTTAGGAGGTATTCAATGAATACTTGATGGTTTGCTGAATACACAGATCAGGGCCCTCCCTCAAATCCAACTCTGCCTCTCCATGGCGACTCCCACATTTCTGTTTACAGACCCATCCTTGCTGCTAAGATCTAGTCCCACTTTCCTAACTACCCCTCACCTTTCCCACTGACATTTCAACTTGAACAGCCTCCTGTCACCTAAAACTCAACACATCCACCTCTTACTTCATTGTCTTACCTCAACCCTCCTGCTAGGTTAACCTTTAGCAAGTACAGCTGCATTTATGTCACACAATTCTAAATATACCTCTTCAAAGACATCCAAGATAAAAATCAATGATTTTAAGCTTGGCATTCAGAAGCATTATCCAATCCAGTCCTCTGAGAAAATCAATGGATACCTTAAAGACAAACAAAATGCTGTTTTATTGTAATTGAGTACTTTGAAAAGACTGCAAAGAAAAGCTGATAAAGCACCTGTGCAACACAAGTAGGGCTGAGGTTTGCTCCAAAATGGTAAATCTGCTGGGAATCCCTGCTTCAGCAAAGATGCTCTTCAGGGAAAGAAGCTGCTGATTCAGGAAGGAGATGAAGAGCTGGGAGGAGGGAGAAGGAGTTTGTCATCACAAGGGGCTTTCTTCCTGCCAACCACTCTGGTCCAAGTTAATATCGTCTCAAGACAGATGATTGGACCAGCGTCCCAACCTGTTTCCCCACTTCCACGGGCACCCCAATGGTTTGCTCTCTGTGTAGCCAGTGATCTTTAAAAATGTAAATAAAGCCAGGCACCATGGCTCACTCCTGTTATCCCATCACTTTGTGGGTGCCAAGGAGAGAACATCACTTGAGCCTGGGAGTTTGAAACCAGCCCGTTTCTACAAAAAAAAAAACAAAAAAAAAAAAAACAAAAAAAAAAAGCCAAGTCCAGTGGCATGTGGCTGTAGTCTCCGCTACAAGGGAGGCTGAAGTGGGAGGATCACTTGAGCCCCAGAAGTCAAGGCTGCAGTAAGCCGTGATTGTACCACTGCATTCCAGCCTTGGCAACAGAGGAAGATCGCATCCACACCCCCAACCCCAAAAAAGTAAATAAAACCATATCTTCCCTTGTTTAAAACCCTGGAGCTATTTTTCAAGACAGTTACAATAAAATCCAAATTATTGACAGGGCCTCAAAAGGGCCAGTATCTGCTGACCTCCTCAGCATCATCTGCCTCAACTCAACCCTCTCTCACTACATTTTCAGCCACACTGGCCTTCTGTCACACCTCCAAAATACCATGCTGCTTCTTAATGTTGGGCTTTGGCACTTGCTGTTCCCTCTCTTCTTGGACTACCCATCTTTCCAGTTTGCCTGGAACTGTGCTGGTTTTAGCACTGAAAGTCCCATGTCCTGAGAAATCCCTCAGTCCCAAGCAAACTGGGATAGCTAGTTACCCTGTCAGGATAGAGGGCTTATCTTTCAGATTTCAGCTCAAGTGTCTTTCCTTAGAAAGGCCTTACCTGCCCCCCAAACTAAAAGAGCTCACACCTCCAACCCAGGTCCACTCCCTATCATGTTATCCTGTTTTATATTCTCCCCAGCACTTACCACTGGCTAAAATTATTTTGTTCTGGTTATTTTCTTACTGTCCAACTCCCCACAGTCTTAATATAGGCTCCGCAAAACAAACGCTTATTTACTCTGTTCCCCAATAAGGCAATATAGTAGGCACTCAATTAATACAGAATGAAGGAAGGGTAGCTTAGTCATTTGGATCATAACTGGAAGGAAATAATAAACCTTTAAGGGAGAAAGAAGGAAAGACACCTAGAGTGTCCATTACTACACTGATAGTATCTTTAGAAAGTAACATAAACAGGAAAAAAGCAATAAAATTGTCACTGAATCTAACCACTTCTAAAAGAGAGTTTATACTGAGTATATGGGGGCAGAAGACAACTCAGAGTAAAACACAAGGATGTTAAAAAAAAAAAAAAAAAAAAAAAACCTCAAAAAGGTGAAAAAAGAGCCACTGCCGGGTGCAGTGGCTCACACCTGTAATCCCCCAGTACTTGAGAGGCAGAGGCAAGAGCATAGCTTGAGCCTGGAAATTTGAGACCAGCCTGGGCAACATAGTGAGACCCCATTCTTTAAAAAAAAATAAAAAAGGAGTTATGGAAGATTCTCAAGCATGTATGTATCCAGTGTAGAAGTAACCAAATCAGGCCAAAAGATTCCATGCCTCAGCTGTTAGCTATTCCGTCGTCTGAAAGGCCAGATATCGAAGTGCCTAGAATTTCAAAGGGCCTGTGACTCCTCATGGGTAGACTGTCACATTGGTGGCCCCTAATGAATGATGCATCCTTGTGTTCATGCCCTTGTTCAGTTCCTGTTCCACACAGCGTCTGGACCTGGTAACATGATTTTTTTTTTCCATGTTAGAAAGCAACATGCAGCTGGGTGCAGTGGCTCATGCACTGGAGGTCAAGGCAGATGAATCACTTGAGTTTAGGAGTTCGAGATCAGCCTGGAGAACATGGGAAAACCTAGCCTCCACAAAAATTACAAAAAATAGCCAGGCATGCACCTGTAGTCCCAGCTATTCAGGAAGCTGAGGTGGGAGGAATGCTTAAGCCCAGACTGGGAGTCTGCAGTGAGCTGAGATAGCACCACTGCACTCCAGTCAGCGCCACAGAGACACACCGTCTCAAAATAAAAGAAAGCACGATGGAAGCAGAGGCCTGATACTCCCTTGTCCTCTTGAAAAGCTCCTTCCTGGAAACCAGCTTCCATGATGTGAAGAGCTTCAGCCTAGATTACTGGATAATGGGTTCCCAGTGGAGAGAGACCCTGCAGAATGAGAGGCCATCTTCAGGGTCACAGCCCAAGCTAGCCTTCCAGTTGAATGAAGCTGCAGATGTGACTTCAGCTTCACCATGTAGAGGAGAAGAATCACCCAGTTGAGCCCCACCCACATAGAACTCGTTGCTTGAAGCCACTTAGTTTGGGGGTTTTCACTGAGTGGAAGTAGATAACTGAGATATCCTCAAAGTCAGAGAAATTCTTTGCTTCAAGTG
Source organism: Piliocolobus tephrosceles (assembly GCF_002776525.5). Taxonomy (NCBI): domain Eukaryota; kingdom Metazoa; phylum Chordata; class Mammalia; order Primates; family Cercopithecidae; genus Piliocolobus; species Piliocolobus tephrosceles. The sequence goes on from NC_045452.1 coordinate 48,668,705, forward strand.
CTAGAGGTCATTTTATATTAATAACAGTTTAAGTTCGTGAAGCAGGATAATCGCCACGTTCCACTGATTTACATCATGCTCCTAAATGTATTTCTTTTCTTTTCTTTTTTTTTGGAGACAGGCTCTCACTGTATGGCCAAGGGCAGCATGAAGTGACACAATCATGGCTCACTGCAACCTCAAGCAATCCTCTTGCCTCAGGCTCCTTAGGAGCTGGGACTACAGGGGTGCACCACCATGCCAGGCTAATTTTTAAAAATCTTTTGTAGAGACAGGGTCTCACTATGTTGCCCAGGCTGGCCTAAATATATTTCTGTAATCTACTTTTTATGACAATCAGTTATCTAATTCCACACTTAGTTAATACCATTTTGAGAGGTAAGCTCAGCTAGTTAGACTTTGCTCTCTGATCTTAGTCATTTCAATCCATTAGTTTTCCCCAAGTCTTAGGTACCAAGAGACCTAGTTTGTAGATTAAACTCAGCTGATTGTTGCATGAAAAATGGCATACTGGAGGAGTACAGATGGCGTTCCAAGGAGTTTTTTGAAGTTTAGGGTGTTTTATTTGTTTGTTTTGTTTTTCTAATGATAAAACTATGGTTACTCTTGAAAATCTGGGGCAAAAAAAAAAAAAAAAAAAAAAGCCATCATTATTTTATCTTTTAAAAGAGCTAATCAGTTAATGTTTTAAGTTCTAGCATTTAAATCAGGTCAGACATGTTGGTTCCCACCTGCAATCCCAGTACTTTGGGAGGCCGAGGCGGGTGGATCACTTGAGCTCAGGAGTCTGAGACCAATCTGGGCAATATGCATGGCTAATATTTTTTTAAAAAATTCTGTAGCAGTAGGGTCTCACCAGGTTGCCCAGGCAGGCCTCAAACTCTTGGCTTCAAGCTATCGTCCCACCTTGGCCTCCCAAAGTGCTGGGATTACAGGTGTGAGCCAGGCACCTGGCCTGATAAGGTGGTATTTGAGCAGAGACATTTAACAAGTGAGAGAAACAGCCATGTGGTTATCCAGAGTCCAATATTCCAGCATAAGGGACTGAAGAGGAACATGTTTGGTGTGTGTAAGCCAGCCAGCTGTGGCTAAGTGGCATAAACAAGAAGGTGTGGTAGATGCAGCAGGTGTAGATGCAGCGGGTGTAGGTGCAGCAGGTAGTAGGTAGTAGGTGTAGATGATGTACATGCAGTGGATGTGGGTTCAGAGGCTGTAGGTGCGGAGGGTGTAGGTGCAGATGGTGGAGGTGTAGATGGTGTAGGTGCAGTGGATGTAGATGTAGAGATTGTAGGTGCTGAGGGTGTAGGTACAGTGAATGTAGGTGCAGTGATGTAGGTGCAGAGGGTGTAGGCACAGAGTGTGTAGGTGCAGTTGGACCCAATCATTCAGCATCTTTACAGAAGTAATGGGACATGGGATACATCTGGAAGATAGAGCAGACAGCATTTGCTGACTAAATATGGAATTCGGCAGGCAGGAGTAGGCGGAGAAGGCGGAGTCCAAAGTGATGCCAAAAGTCTCAGCACAGCGCTGGAAAGACATAGATACTAGTACCTGAAATGGGAAAGATTTTGGAAGCAGCAAACCGAAGATAACCTCAGGAGTTTGGCTGGGGGCATATTGAGCTTGAAGTGACCATCAGTTTTCAAACCAGAGAAGTCTAATATTCTGTGCACATACAAGCAGTCACATCGATAAAAAAAAAAAAAAAAAAAATCCGACCCCCTGGCTTCAAAGATTATCACTATTTTTTTTAACCTCTTTGCCTCTAGGCAAATGATAACACAAGACAAGTAGGTATTAGTAGACACAGGAAGCTGGGAAACGGGAGAATATAATGGACACTTAATGGATAATATTAAGTTAGTGCAAAAGTAATTGCAGTTTTTGCCATTGAAAACAATAGCAAAAAACACAATTACTTTTGCACCAACCTATAGTTCTGTCCAGATCATATACTATGAAACAATAAGAGGGTACTAGGTCCCAAGAGAATTCAGACAGTTAAAAGGCAGAAATGGAGATGTGAAGAAGCAACAAGGTATTTTTCGTTTCTGCCAGGAGTTGGGAATGGGATGAACAAAAAGTAATGCTAACAACAGACTTCTGCCTAGGGCCAGTATTAACACAGGTCAATGTAGTGATACCTGAACCTGAAGAAAAGGATTTGTTTTTTCACTTGTTTTATGAAAGTCAGTTATTCTGGTGAGAAAATAATCATAAACTCAAAAATGTGAGGTTATTTTAACAACGCTAATAAGATCATAGCCCACCTTAATATTTGTGCATAAAATTTAAATAATAAGCCAATAAAGTGGACAGCCTTCACAAAAATCCAAATGGGGAAAATGTAATGTGTACTACCTTCTCATTGAAATCCAAATAAAGTGCAGCAAGAAAGTACTGTTGCTCTCCAAGCGCACTGCAGTAGTGGACAGCTACCCTACACACTGGAGCTGTTCAGACACAAAGTTCACAGATCCACCCAAAGTTCTCTCTCTGCAATAATAAACCATAATATTCAGATACAGAGGAGCAAAAGTGTTCACAATTTCCAAGCTAAAGCTGAATATAAAGGAAAAAGTTGGTGAAGGTTGTAAAACTATCAGTGCTCCAATGTATAAATCACTTTTTAAAAAATCACAGTGATTAATCATAAAACTACATTTAGCCTTCCAGGGAACCATTAAAATGAATTCATAGAACATTCTAACCAACCAGATCCTACTAGTAAATATCTATTAAGCTCCAAGCAGATATGAAAATTCTCAGTGAGAGATATAAAAACCACTAGAAAAACAAGTATTCCATTAACAGTTAAGGGGGAAAAAAGTTCACATAAAAGTGACATGAAATATTCAGGACCAGGTGCAGTGCCTCACACCTGTAATTCCAGCACTTAGGGAGGCCAAGGTGGGCAGGTATCTTGAATCCAGGAGTCTGAGACCAGCCTGGGCAACATGGGAAAAAACTCATCTTCAAAAGAAATACAGAAATTAGCTGGGGTGGTGGCGCATGCCTGTAGTTCCAGCTACTCAAAAGGCTGAGGTGGGAGGATCGCTTGAGCCTGGGAGGCAAAGGTTGCAGTGAGTGAGACTGCACCACTTCATTCTAGCTTGAGCGACAGAGCAGGACTGTTTAAAAAAAAAAAAAAAATCAGGCCAGGTGTATGGCTCACACCTGTAATCCCAGCACTTTGGGAGGCTGAGGTGGACAGACCACCTGAAGTCCGGAGTTTTGAGACAAACCTAGCCAACATGGTTAAACCTCATCTCTACTAAAAATACAAAAATTAGCCAAGTGTGGTGGTGGGTGCCTGTAAGCCCAGTTACTTGGAAGGCTGAAGCAGGAGAATCACTTCAGGAGGTGGAGGTTGCAGCGAGCTGAGATTATGCCACTGCACTCCAGCCTGGGCAATATAGCAAGATTCTGTCTCAAAAATAAAATTCAGAATAAAATGTGAAAATGGACAAAATGGTACAGTAAAATGGAAAAGAAAATGAACTAATTTATCCCAAACAAATCAAAAATGGTTTAAAGGAATAAATGTTAAAATCACTTTAGGAATCATTTCCTATACTGTCAGTAACATTGCAACAAAGATGGAAGGAAACCTACAGTACACAAATCAAAACTCAGTTTTGCCTGAATTCCTGAGCTAAAATGCTATTAAAACATGTTCTCACTTGAATTTGCCCAGGCACAGTGGCACACACCTGTAATCCCAGCACTTTGGGAGGCTGAGGGGGGCAGATCACCTGAGGTTGGGAGTTTAAGACCAGCCTGGACAACATGGTGAAACCCCATCTCTCCTAAAAATAAAGAAATTAGCCAGGCATGGTGGTTCATGCCTGTAATCCCAGCTACTCGGGAGGCTGAGGCAGGAGAATCCCTTGAACCCAGGAGGCAGAGGTTGCAGTGAGCCAAGATTGTGCCACTGTACTCCAGCCGGGCCTGGACGATGGACTGAGACTCCGTTTCAACAAAACAACTATATATATATATAAAATTTAAATAAATTATATATAATATATTAAATGTATATTCTTATATATATTCATATATTAAATATTAAATATATGTATATATATATAAATGTGTATATATATACATATATTCACTTGAACTCAATTCAATCCAAAATGGGAATGAGCACAATTTCTTCATTCTTCTAGTAAAAAGTAGATCTGGCTATCCGGCTATTTCATATTCTCCCCGTATCAATGGATGGAGCCTCTTACAGCACACATGGGTATTAGTTAAATCCATCCATCTACTCACCCGTGCCCTTCAATCCCATGATAAATGGATAAGGAAAAGACTTACAAATTTGAATTCATAGCTTTACCCTCCTATCTAGGTACTCAACAATGGTTATGCACAAGGAAAAGTACATGTATAATCTTAAGAGTTTCAGAGATGATGATGACTCTACTACTGCCCACCACCATGATAGTTCAGGGCCAGGGCAATCAAGGAAGAATCAGGAGACCATTCAAATAGGCAAGCATCTATACATAGCCAGTTATTTGCAAAACTGTAACTTTTTTTTCTTTTTTTGAGATGGAGTCTCACTCTGTCACCCACAGTGGAGTACAGTGACACAATCTTGACTCATTGCAACCTCCTTCTCCTGGGTTCAAGCAATTCTCATGCCTTACGCTCCTGAGTAGCTGGGATTACAGGCATGCACCACCACACCCAGCTAATTTTTGTATTTTTACTAGAGACAAGGTTTCACCATATTGGCCAGGCTGGTCTCAAACTCCAGACCTCAAATGTTCTGCTGGCCTTGGCCTCCCAAGCTGCTGGGATTACAGGCATAACTGTACCTGAACTTTTTGGCAGTACTTGACAACTGTGCCTGAAACAATTTGAAGCAATGATGATTGCTCAGAGCAGCCTCTTTGGCATTTGGATGAAACAATTCAGTGTTCAGGACTGCCTCTTATTACCCACCCACTGGAGTACACTGAGCATCCCCACCTGGCACATACTAAATGATGGTTGCAGCCTCTTCCCAGTCACTGTGACAACCAGAAATCCCCCCTCTTCCAGAACCACTGTTGACAAGTTTTCTACCCTTGTCTTATGATATATAACTACAATTTACTCCCTTTTTGACAGTGATATGGCATATGGTCACATGACAGAAATATGGCATTACACCTATGTTTACTAAATAAAAAGAATAAGTGAAAACTTGAGCTATACTATATAATGCCAAATACTGATATGACAACCAAATTATCCACATGTATGTCCATTTATTTAAAACTTTAGAAAGCAGAATTCCTTTTAAAATTGTCTCCCTTACTTATGACACTAATAAAAGAGGAATCCTAAGATTTTTGGAAAGGGAATACAGAAAATCATAAGGCAGCTATTTCAGGGGTACCAGAGACTTACACTGCAAGTTGGCCAAATATTGTAGATGCAAACATACTATTGTGTTAAAATCTCTTGCTCATCTGGGGAATTGAGAATGAATAAATATGGGTCCAGGTTCAGCAGTCCACAGAAGGGAAAGCAGGTTAGGGAGAGCCACAAGTACAAGAGGGGAATTTTGGGCTGGATGTGGTGGCTCACACCTGTGATCCCAAAACTTTGGGAGGCCAAGGCAGGAGGACAGCCTAGGAGTTCAAGACCAACCTGGACAATACAGTAAGACCTTGTTTTTACAAAAAAATAAAAGAATCAGCCAGGTGTGTTGGTGCACGCTTGTGGTCACAGCTACTCAGGGACTGAAGTGGGATGATCACTAGAGCCTAAGTGGTCAAGGCTGCAGAGAGCTAAGACTGCATCACTGTACTCCTGCGGGACAGAGAAAGACCCTGTCTCAAAAAAAGGGTGGTGGTGGGCAATTTCAAATGTACAATTCTTGATGTAACTTAGGCAGAAGAGATTAAACAAATATTTGAGTTTCTTTATAATAGTGGTTCTCAAACTTCAGCTTGCACTGGAATTGTGCTAGTGTTAAAACAGATTACTGAGCCCCAACTCCAGAGTTTAATTCAGTAGGTCTAGGGCAAGGCCTGAGATTTGCATCTCTAACAAGTTTCCACATTATGCTGATGATCCAAGTACCGTATTTTGAGAAGCACAGTTTTGCAAGATGTTTACTACCCACTAATGCTCCACTTCCTTCTAAAAGTGATCAGATGTATATGGAAACAATATAATAATGAATATGAAAAATTAAAAACAATTTTCCAGGCCTTAAACTTCTGTTCTCTATTCTCTTACCAATGTAGGAAACCGCTATATGGATAAGAACATACAGAAAAATCAGTCTAGGCTCATCTTTTAACTAAGCTAAACACTAGCTATATATAACTGAAGCTAAGGGGAATTTGAACATTGGTTGGGTACTTGAAGATATTAAGAATTATTGGCTGGCACGGTGGCTCACATCCCAGGACTCTGGGAGGCCAAGGTGGGTGGATCATTTGAGGTTATGAGTTCAAGACAAGCCTGGCCAACACAGTGAAACCCCATCTCTAATAACACAAAAATTAGCTGGGCGTGGTGGCATGAGCCTGTAGTCTCAGCTACTCAGGAGTCTGAGACAGAAGAATTGTTTGAACTCAGGAGGCAGAGGTGGCAATGAACTATCATCACCCCATTGGACTCCCGCCTGGGCAAGGGTGGGACTCTGTCCAAAAAAAAAGTACTATTAATTTTTTAGGTGTCATAATGGTACCATTTTTCTTACAGTTGAAATGGGAGCTGAGTTTTGCTTAAAAATAATCAAAGAGAAACGTGAAAGGTCTTATAGATGAAAAAAACATTATCAAAAATTAGCCAGGCATGGTGGTATGCACCTGTAATCCCAGATTCCTCCTGCTGAGGCAGGAGAATCACTGGAACCCAGGAGGTGGAGGTTGCAGTGAGTCGAGAGGGCACCACTACACTCCAGCCCAGGTGACAGAGTGAGACTCTATCTCAAGAGAAAGAAAAAAAAAAAAGAAAGAAAGAAAAAAAGAAAAAGAAAAGAAAAATCTTCCCCAGGCACAGTGGCTCATGCTTGTAATCCCTTTGTGAGGGATTGTAACCACATTGCGAGGCTGAGGTGGGCGGATCCCTTGAATCCAGGACTTCGAGACCAACCTGGGCCACATGGCGAAACCCTGTCGCTACTAAAAATATAAAAATTAGCCAATCATGGTGGCACATGCCTATAGTACCAGCTACCCAGAAGGCTGAGCTGGGAGAATCACCCGAGCTTAGGAACCAGAGGTTGCAGTGAGCCCAGATCATACCACTGCACACTTGCCTGGGCAATGGAATGAGATCCCATATCCAAAAAAAAAGAAGAGGAAAAATCTTTATTTCCCCACCTACCCTACCCTTGTCACCATATTAAAGAAAGGTATGAGGGGCCGGGCATGGTGGCTCATGCTTGTAATACCAGTACTTTGAGAGGCTGAGGCAGGCAGAACACTTGAGGCCAGGAGTTCAAGACCAGCCTGGCCAACATGACAAAACCTCGTCTCTACTAAAACTACAAAAATTAGCCACGCGTGTTGATGGGAGCCTGTAATCTCAGTTACTTGGAGGCTGAGGCAGGAGGATCACTTGAACCCAGGAGGCAGAAGTTGCAGTTAGCAGAGATCACGTCATTGCATTCCAGTCTGGAGAGCAAAACTTCATG
>NC_045452.1:48676758-48714647 GCF_002776525.5 Piliocolobus tephrosceles
GTGGCATGATCTCAGCTCACTGCAACCTCTGCCTCCCAGGCTCAAGTGATTATCTGGCCTCAGCCTCCCGAGTAGTTGAGACTACAGGTGTGTGCTGGCTGATTTTTCTATTTTTAGTAGACATGGGGTTTCACCATGTTGGCCAGGCTGGTCTTTACTTCTTGATCTCAAATGATCCACCCACCTCGGCCTCCCAAAGTGTTGAGATTACAGATGTTGAGCCACCATGCCCAGCTGGTTTTTTCTTTATAAAAACAATTTTGAGAATCACAGCTCTACCCTCCGTGTGAACCTTTTCTACATAAATATCCTGAATAGGCAGTCATTAAACCACTGTCTGACCTACTCTACTGTCAAGAAATCTATCACCTCTGAAAGTCCTTTATTCCATCATGAGTCTGCTCTACCTCTAACGAGATACTGACATCTATCTACCTGTTCCTTACAGCCTCACAGAGATCTCCTTTTATGTGACAATCCTTCAAATATTGGAGAGGAACCAGAAAATCTCAAGTCTTTTTTCCTCCCGGCAAAGTATCCCTAGTTCATTTACTATTTCACTTTGGAAAGCTTCAAGTCATCTTGCTTCCTTCACACTTTATCTTCAGTCACCATATCCTATCAATTTGTTTTCCTTCAAAATATCCTTATTCATTTCCTTCCCAATCCCACTATAACTACCCTAAACCAGGTCTTCACATCTTTGAGGCCACTTCATCCTCCTATCACTAGTCTCCATCACTGTGTATCTACCAAACCCCGATTCTTTCCTCATGGCTGCTAGACTCATTTTTTAAGCACTCCATCCACTGCATCCTCCTTCTTTCCAAGAACTTGCAATGTACATCCCCTTGACAAAGGAGCGGTACCTTTCTTTTCGTCCAGTAATCTCACTCCTGTAAATGTATGCCAAGGGAAGAGTTTAAAAATATTCTACATTATGAAGATGCTCGACACGATTATTTATTCTGACAAAAGAAATTAGAAAGGTATAGTGGCTCATGCCTGTAATCCCAACACTTTAGGCCTGGGCAACATAGTAAGACCTTGTCTTTACAAAATATTTAAAAATGAGCCAGGTTTAGTGGCTCATGCCCGTAGTCACAGCTATTTGTGAGGCTGAGGTGGGAGAAACCCTTGAGCCCAGGAGTTCAAGGTTACAGTGAGCTATGCCACTGCACTCCAGCCTGGGCAATAGAGCAAGATCCTGTCTCTAAAAGGGAAAGAGAAATAATACATTACTAAATACATTAAGGTACTAAGGACTATGGCGCCACTATTACTAACATGACTATGTGGAAACATGAAAATTATTATGCAATGTTAATTATGTATTCTGATTTTTTAATTCACATCCACTATGGTTGCAACTGTATGGAAAATGATAAATCAATAAGGACAGATTGAAAAATTAACATTCCAAAATAAATATAACATTACTGTGGATTTGTGGGGACTTTCCCATGCAAAATTCTCTGGTGAAAATAAGTTGTTTGTTGATAGGTGTAACTGACCAGGCCCTTACAAAATACACTGAAAATGTGAAAATATTTTAATAGAATTTAAATCTACTATTCATTTATTAGACTAAGCTGGGTAATTAAGCTATACAACAAGGCAATAAGGCAATAACTAGTTACTACAGGCCTCAGAAAGTAATGTTTAGCTAATTCTACCTTATTTCACATTCCTGTTACCCTTAGTCATTTCCCAATATGTAAGTCCCTTTAGTCACTTATTCTTCCTTGTCTCTATGCTTCTTGTTTCATTTAATTGACCCTATCCTTTCCAAATCTCAATTGCAGTCTCCAGAACCTCTGTTCTGTGGTAGCCTAAACATACACCTTCATAGTCTACAAAATATGCTTTCTCTATCTTCTTAATCATCTTCTAGCTCACCTTCACCACCAAACCAGGACACTGCTTCCTCTGAATACATTTCCGTATCCCACCTTAACAACCAGAAGTAAGCACTGCCCTATACCAAGCTTCCCACTGCTAATGTGGAGCAGAATATAAGCCCCTTCTTTGAGAAGGTAAATACAAAATCAGAAATAAATCCAAGGAAATCAGATTTAAAAGATAATATATAGGCCAGGCACAGTGGCTCACACCTGTAATCCCAGCACTCTGGGAGGCCGAGGTGGGTGGATCACCTGAAGTCAGGAGTCTGTGACCAGCCTGGCCAACATGGTGAAACCCCGTCTCTACTAAAAAATAGGAAAAATTAGCCAGGCGTGGTGGTGGGCACCTGTAATCCCAGCTACTCAGGAGGCTAAGGCAGGGGAATCACTTGAACTCGCTAGGCAGGGGCTGCAGTGAACCAAGATTGCACCACTGCACTCCAACCTGGGTGACAGAGCAACACTCCATCTAAAAATAATAATAATGACTCCATCTAAAAATAATAATAATGCTAGTAACATATAGAAATCAAATGGCTCTTCTATTTAATCAGGTGCCACAGGAAAAAAAAAATTGTCTTGTTTAAGAATGTTTACAGGCCGGGTGTGGTGGCTCATGCCTGTAATCCTAGCACTTTGGGAGGCTGAGGCAGGTGGATCACAAGGTCAGGAGTTCGAGACCAGCAAGACCAACATGGCAAAATTCCGTCTCTACTAAAAATACAAAAAAATTAGCCATGCGTGGTGGTGTGCACCTGTAGTCCCAGCTACTTGGGAAGCTGAAACAGGAGAATCGCTTGAGCTCAGGAGGCTGAGCTTGTAGTGAGCTGAGATAGCACCACTGCATTCCAGCCTGGGTGACAGAGAAAGACTCTATCTCAAAAAATAAAATAAAAAATAAAAAGTTTACAAATACTTTGTGAGCTACAGAAAGAACATCATTAGCCAAATTACTGCTAAAAGCTCAATTTGTTAGGCTAAGATGAAAAACCCTCACATTTTTACTGCATTTTGCTACAGTTTTTCTCATAACTATCCCTTGCTTTTCTGAATACAATACAAAAGCTATCTTCAACCCTATTTCCAAACCATTAGTCCTCTTTCCTTGTGTAAAAAACCCTTTCACCTTTGTTCATACTATCCAGCTACACTACCCTCTATTTTATCTTCTCATATCTCTGCTATCACTTGGAAACTCATCCAGATTGAGGAGCTGAGAACTCTGCATCATGTCCTGACATCAACGTCTCAGTGACACCAGTGTCTACGCAAATGAAAGCAACATTTCAGCTTCACAGTTCCTTGACTTTGAATCAAAGAACCTTCACCTTCACCCCACCTTAGATACCCACTCCCACAGACACACACTAGATTCTGTCATAACCTGAACTGAACCACACCAAAATCTATTACTATTTTTTTCTTTTTTCGTATTCTTTCTTCAAATCCAACAGTGCAAAGATAAAAACCTAACTCAGCTCTATTTATAATGAGTTTCAAATTCAACAAATGTTATCTACAAAAGGTGTCAGGTACTAAAAAAAAGGCTTTTATTTTTGTTTTTGAGACAGGATTTCACTGTCACCCAGGCTGCAGTGCAGTGGCACAATTACAGGTTACTGCACCCTTGACCTCCTGAGCTCAAGTGATCCTCCCTACCTCATCCTCCTGAGTAGCTGGGACTACCTATGCATACCACCATGCCAGGCTAATTTTTGTATTCCTTGTATAGATGGGGTTTTGCTATGTTGCCCAAGCTGGTCTTGAACTCCTGGGCTCAAACAATCCACCTGCCTTGGCCTCCAAAGTGCTGAGATTACAGGTGTGAACTACCACACCTGGCCAATGGATATCTAAATAAATGTTAGTGAAGAGTGGCGGAATGTGGAAGAAGCAAATGAAATCTTACTTGTAAGAAGGACTCTGCCCTGATGATAGTATCCAGTAAGTTGGTAAATTCTTTTCCAGCTTTATAATTATACACCTTCTACCAAATACATTCTAGAGCAGAAACAGTAAATGTAAGCACCTAGCTGTGCCACAATAAAAAAGTGCAAAAACATAATTATCACTAAAGTGACAAGTAAATGACAAAGTAAAAAAGCCATTAGTCTCATACATCCTAGCTAACTCATGATGTAGACTAGAACAGATGATCAGCAACTTGGTAATATAGGGAAAAGCTTACAGTGAAAACATAAATGGGGAGAATTCACATATAATAAGCTTTATATCACATAGCAATCCAAGGAAATATAAACATCTGAATTGAAAGTTTTAGAATACCCTAAACTTCAATTAGGGAAGGCTAGGTGTAATGTAAGAATGATAGAAATTTAGTAAGTGGAAATCTAATAAACTATCATACTCCGTTTAAAAGATTCAGAGTAGAAGGAGGAGAATTGGCCTGGAATCAACTAAAAGCAACTTTAACCATTAGAAGAATCAGGAGTTGCTCATCCAGTAATGAAACACTCAATTTGGTGAACAGAAATATCATCTCCCCACTGCCCTCCACCACTGGGGGAATGAAATGCTCATGGTTTACTATGGCCTGGATGAAAGACTTCTCGCTGCCCTTTCCTTTAATTCTATAATTAAGAAACCTTCCAATGACAAATTTGGCTCTGATACATGCTGGTAGCAGGGAGGGAATATTCTAGTTGGCAGATACGAGCATTTTGCTTACCAGAAATAATTAATATTATTATTAGCTGGCAATCTGGCTTGTATGTTAGTCTCCTCTGAGTTTCATTACAATTAACAGGATGACTCTGGGGGCCTAACAGCAAGTTTCTGGACATACAAAGATGAAGAATCCTTGGATTGTGATACTCATCAAACTAGAGTCACCCAGACAGTTTTGGTGGCCATCCAGCAGTGTTTTCTTAACAAAATCCCTCCCCCTTCTTACTCCCTTGAAATTACAACAGAAACATTCATGCTCTAAATACATGATTACTACAGACATAATGATAGCATATGAAGGTGTTTCTCATCTGGAATTTGGCACCTTATAAAAGAAACCCATTTGTAAACTACCTTGTCTCAACCTCACTCAATTCTTACCTTCTTGTATTGTTTGTCTCAATCACTAGTAAGACCTCAGCAAGACTGGCTCATCTCTGACACAGTTAATGTAATGAAACAGCAGAGTTGTTTAGCACTGAGCCCATCTGAGAGGGCAGCTGCAATGACAACACAACTTATCAACAGTTAGGCATCTGAAAAGTGGATAGGGGAATCATCATACAGAAAATACATAACAAAAATAGTCTGGGCATGGTGGCTAATGGCTATAAATCCAACACTTTGGGAGGCTGAGGGAGGAGGATCTCTTGAGCCCAGGAGTTTGAGACCAGCTTGGCCAATGTATTTTTAAAATACATACACACACATAGATAGATAGATAGATAGATAGATAGATAGATAGATAGATAGATAGACAGACAGACAGAAAGAGAGAGAGACAGACAGAAACAGACACACTAAGAGACTGAAACTCACTCTGTCAACCAGGCTGGAGAGCAGTGGTGAGATCTCGGCTCACTGCAACCTCTGCCTCCCAGGTTCAGGCAATTCTTGTGCCTCAGCCTCCTGAGTACCTCGGACTACAGGTGTGCACCACCACGCCTGGCTAATTTTTGGGTAGAGATTTGATTTCACCATGTTGACCAGGCTGGTCTCAAACTGATTCACCCACCTTGGCCTCCCAAAGTGTTGAGATTGACCAGGCTGGTCTCAACTGATCCACCCGCCTTGGCCTCCCAAAGTGTTGAGATTATCAGTTTGAGCCACCATACCCAGCCTGATATAATTTTTTTTTTAATTAGCCAGGCATGGTGGTGCACATCTATAGTACCAGCTACTTGGAAGGTTGATATGGAAGGATCATATAAGCCCAGGAGTTCATGGCAGCAGTGAGCCATGAATGTGCCATGGCCTGGGTGACACAGTAAGACCCTGTCTCAAACAAAAAACAAAAACAAAAACAAAAACAAAAACAAAGGCCATGAAGGAAGTTCAAATAGAAAATGCAAACAAACACATGGTCCAGTCACATACCTCTAAGCAATGGATATTCTGTAAAAGTTGGAGGAAGCTTTGAAGCTGTTCCAGTGGAAATGATCCACTTCTATTCAGACAATCAGAAAGACTCATCTTTTTTCCACATTCTTTAGTTTAGCTACTGGAATTGAGCACTAGCATAACTGACAGAAAATTCCACTTCTAAAAAAAAGATAATAAAACAATCTATTGATAGACTAAACAGATTACACACCATAAATATAAAAGCAGCTATTAAAGTGTTTCAATTAAAGGAATCTGAATGTGGCTTACATAGAATCCTAGGTAACTGACATGTATTTAAATATCTGTCATCTCCTCTTAAGATCTGAATGGTTATTATTTTGATTTGACAAAAGAAATCCATGCAAGTTGTTTGGGCTTTTCTTACTCACTCTTTTTAGAGGACAAACATTAGCTGGACCTAACATCAACTTCAGAGGTTGTGGAGCCAGGTCCCTGGGTTTCTTTGCTTCTGGGCAAGCAGAGCCGTCTTCCATATATTCTCTGAATTCTTCAAAGAGATCTATAAATTTGGATATAAAGTACAAGGGAGTAGGTATCCATAAATTGGAGCAACATAAAGTCTAACACTCCTCATTAACTGAAAATATAGTATGAAAAGCTGGACATTTTATTGAGTGAATGGAGAGATCTAATCCCTCTGGCAAGTCAGTTAAGAGTGCTTCTGCCATTTTTGTTCACATGTAATACTGTAATAAATTGACATGTAATACTGTACATCTCTGTAAAAAAATGTTAACCTATTTGTTTAAAGGAGTTGTTAACAATTCATGCTCCCTTGAACCTCTTCATTTTTGCTTTTAGGACAGGAGGATTCATTAACACAATTACTAAACACATACAATCAGTTATTAAAATAAATATTATCAAGCAGTAACCAAAAAATTCAACTTAAGGTTATCATACCCAAACTGAAATATCCGGAAGCCAATTTAAGTGCCTCCTTGGCAAGACTGTACGGGTAATACCTTTTCCTTGCGATAGCAAAATGTATCCATTTTTTTTTAACTCACCTAGTACCAGCTTTTATGCTTTACAGATAAAGCAGACAATGAACATACTGCATAGAAATCTTGAGCTCTTAATTAAAAGATACACACAGAGTTAAATCTAAATCATTGGCTACAATGATCTAAAATGAAGTTTTATCTAAATCATTTGCTATGATTATCTGAAACCACTTTTACATGTTATATTAATCACGGGACAAAAACTCTTACATTATCTTTATTTTCAGAACTACAGCCAGTGTTGCTATCTGGTGCAGGCAATCTGCCTTCAGAATGCCATGATACTATGTGTTTGCTCCCAAGCAAACAGGAGGGAGATCCAGGCCCCCCTTTCAAAAGCAACAGCCTAGAAGACAGAAGGAAAATCAGACACTGAGACGATTCATTTTAGCAAGAAGTGAACCTGCCACCCCAAAGAGCATAAAACAAAACCTTAAAATTAAGCTGTATTTTATATATTATTCATAAAACTTAATTGCAGTATTTTTAAATAAAAAATTACAGAACTGTGTTTCTGAAAATGTTACAATAAAATTTCTGTGTGTAAAATGTATCTATTTTACGTATACATTTGTGTGTATGTGTGAGAGAGGGGGTTATGAATCAGGAAGCATATGTACCAAAACATTAGAAGTAGTTATCTTTGTGTAATGAGATAATGAATGATTTTCACTTTCTTCTTTATATCTTAAAATACCATCTCAAAATTTACAATCAGAATTCATTATAAGCTATTGTATTTTTATTTATTTATATATCTGTTTATTTATTTAGTGAGACATGGTCCCACTCTGTCACCCAGCCTGGAGAGTGCAGTGGTGCAATCTCAGCTGGCTGCAACCTCCGCCTCCCAGGCTCAAGCAATCTTCCCCAACTGAGCCTCCTGAGTAGCTGAGACCAATCAAAGTTAAGTTTTCTTCAGTTTAAAGTAACTTATTATAATTATGTTGTTTAGCCTCACGGTAACCAGAAAACAAAAATCAGTAATAGACACTCTAAACATAAAAAGCAAGGAATTAAAACACACTACCCAAAACAATTGCTTCACTACAAATAAAGACAGGAAGGAAAACCAGGAGGAAAGAAAAAAAAGGAAGAAAGAAAAAGAGATCAGGGAAGAGAAAAAGGGAAGGGAGAAACAACGAAAAAGTAGCAAAACAACAAGTAAACAAGTAAAAAATGGCAGTAGTATGTTTTTACCGTTAGTAATAACCCTGAATGTCAATGAATTAAAGAATGACTGAATGGATTAAAAGACAAGACCCAATTATATACTGCCTACAAGAAACTCAGTTCACCTATGAAGACATACAGAGACTGAAAGTGAAGGGATGATGAAAGATATGCCACACAAATGGAAACAAAAAAAGAGTAGCTATACTAAGATAAAATAGACTTTAAGTCAAAAAAATGAAAAATAAAGATCATATATAATGAGAAAGAAGTAAACAGCAGTCTAACAATTGTAAGTGCATATGCAATCAACACTCAAGCACCTAAATACAGAAGCAAATATTAACAGACCTTAAAGGACAAATAGACTACAACATAGTAATAGAGAACCTCCACCCTCCACTATAACAAACACCCCACTATCGTCAATGAACAGATCATCCAGACAACAAAATATCATCAGTTAAACTTTACTCTACATGAATGGACCTAACAGTTAAACTTTATACCAATGGACTTAACAGTTTTCCACTCCACAATTGCACAATGCACAGTTTACTGAGTAGCACATGGATTATTCTCCAGGACAGACTATGTGTTAGGCCAAAAAACAAGTCACAACACATCTTTAAAAACTGAATTCATATCAAGTATCTTTTCTGACCACAGAAGAATAGGATTAGAAATCACTAACAGGAGAAACTTTAAAAACTATACAAATATATGGAAATTCAAATACATGCCCATGAGCAATGGATAAATGAAAAAATAAAAAGGAAATTAAATATTTATCGAAACAAATAACAGAAACACAGCATAACAAATCCTGTGGGATTCAGCAAAGGCAGCCGTAAGAGGAAAAGTGCGTACCTGTAAACGCCTACACATCAGAAAAACAGAAGGATCTCAAATAGCCAACCTGACTGTGCCACTCCAGTAAAGAGCAAGCAAAATCAAATACTAGAATTAGTAGAAAAAATATCATACACATTAGAGAAGAAATTTTAAAAACAGAAACAAAAAAACCAAAAAGTCAACGAACAAAGAGCTGGGGTGTTTTAGAAAACTCAAAATTGGCAAGCTTTAACTATACTAAGGATAAGAAAAAAACAAAATCACAGATGAAAAAGAAGACATTACAAATGGTAACAGAAATATGAAGGCTTACAAGAGATTACTAGAAACGTCTATATACAAACAAATTAAAAAATCTAGAAGTGAATAAATTTCTAGACACATAATGAATTCCCAAGATAGAGTAATAAAAAATACCTGAACGGACCAATAATGAGTAATGCAATTAAAGCAGTAATACAGAGTCTCCCGGCAAAGAAAAACGCAAGAATCATGGTTTTACTTTCGAATTCTACCAAACATTTTTAAAAGAGCTAATACCAATTTTACTCAAAATATTCCCCATAAAATGAAGAGAAAAGAAGACTTTGAAACATGTTCTATGTGGACAGCATGACCCTGGTACAAAACCCAGAGCAGGACACAACACAAAAAGAAAACCACTGACAAATTCCCCTATTGAACAAAGATACAAAAAATCCTCAACAAAATACTTGAAAATTGCATTTGACAACACAATAAAAAGATGATCTGCCATGATCAAGTGGGATTCATCCCAGGAATATGAGGATGATTCCATAAACACAAATAAATAAATGTGTGACACCACATTCAGATAATCAAGAACACAAACCATATAATCATTTAAGTAGATGCTGAAAAAAATCAGCATTGCTTCCTGATAAAAACTCAACAACATGGCCTGGAGTGATGGCTCACACCTGTAATCCTAGCACTTTGGGAGTCCGAGGCGGGCGGATCACGAGGTCAGGAGATCTAGACAATCCTGGCTAACATGGTGAAACCCTGTCTCTACTAAAAATGCAAAAAAAATTAGCTGGGCGTGGTGGCGGGCGCCTGCAGTCCCAGCTGCGCGGGAAGATGGGGCAGGAGAATTGAGTGAAACCAGGAGGTGGAGGCTTCAGTGAGCCGAGATCGCGCCACTGGACTCCAACCTGGGTGTCAGAGCGAGACTCTGTCTCCAAAAAACAAAACAAAACAAAAAACTCAACATGAGTACACAAGGCACGTATCTCAGCACAATAAAGGCCATATATGACAAACCCACAGCTAACATCATAATCAATGGGGAAAAGTTAAAAGCTCTTCTCCTAAGATCTGGAACAATTGTGGCTACTTTTACATCACTTTTATTCATCGCAGTACTGGAAGTCCTAGCTAGAGCAATTGGACAGGAGATTGCAATAAAAGGCATCCAAATTGGAAAAAGGGAAGTCAAAATGTCTCTGTTTGCAGGTGACATGAACGTGCATATATATATAGAAAGAACCCTAAAGATTCCAGAAAACACCTACTAGAAACAATAGATTTAGTCAAATTGAAAGATACAATCATCAATACAGAAAAATGAGTATCACGCCCATGCACCAATAGTGAAATACCTAAGAAATCAATAAAGTTATTTCATTACAAAAAAAATTATATCTAGAGATAAACTTAACCCAAAAGGGAAAAGATTCCACAATGAAAACTATAAAGCATAGATGAAAGATATTAAAGCAGACTCAAGTAAATGGTAAGGTATCCCATGTCTATGCACTAGAAGAATATTGTTAAAATATCTATATCATCCAATGTGATCTACAGAATGAATGCAATCCCTCTTAAACTACAAGAGACATTCTTCATAAAAATAGTAAGAACCATCTTAAAATTCACATGGAAATGCAAAATATCTCAGACAGCCAAAAGAATCTGGAATAAAAAGAAAAGCTGGAAGCATCGCACTGCCTGATTTCAAAATATACTACAAATCTACAGTAAGTATGTTTCTATCAAAACAGCATGGTACTGGCAATAAAAGGGGTGAGAGAGAGACAGAATAAAGACATAGACAAGTGAAACAGAACAGAAAAATCAGAAATAAATTCATGCATTTATTGTTAACAAATTTTTGACAAAGGCACCAAGAATACACATTCAGGAAGGACAATCTCTTCAATAAATTGTGCTAGGAAAACCCAAAACCCACTTGCACAAGAATCCATCTAGGCTGTTATCTTACCATACACAAACATCTACTGAAAATGAAGATTTAAATGCAGGACATGAAACTATGAAACTACTAGAAAAGAAAACATAGCATAAATGCTTCACGAAATTGGTTAGGACAAGGAATTTTCAAATAGACACGAAAAACACAAGCCACAAAAGCAAAGACGTAATTACATTAAACTTAAATGCTTCTGCAAAACAGAGGAAGCAATCAGAATAAAGAAACAGCCCACAGAATGGAAAAAAGTATCTGCAAACTACGCCATCAGGCAACGGGTTAATACACAAAATATATGAAGAATTCAAACCACTCA
Organism: Piliocolobus tephrosceles; assembly: GCF_002776525.5. Lineage (NCBI taxonomy): Eukaryota > Metazoa > Chordata > Mammalia > Primates > Cercopithecidae > Piliocolobus > Piliocolobus tephrosceles. The sequence goes on from NC_045452.1 coordinate 48,688,342, forward strand.
AAAGCAAAAATACAAATCCTCTTATCAAAAAAAAAAAAAAAAAAAACTAACCCAAACCTTTCCCCCATCATTTCCCCACCTTCTTTTCCTGACCGTCTTTCCCCCCCTCCCTCTCGCCACCCTTTTTCTTCCTCCATCTACTCCTATACTTTTTCACCACCATTTCCCCCCACAGTCGTTTCACAAAGCCTTCTCTACCCTCCCACTCATCACCCTTTTCCCCATGCAACTACCCACTTCCCCACTGTCTTCTCCCACCATCTTTTCCTCTTTTCTCTGGCCACCCTTTTTCTCCTTCCCGCTCTCATCACCCTCCCTTCCCCCTTCATCTACCCAAAAACTGTTTTCCTCATCGTCTTTCCCCCCGCTCCTCCTTGACATTCTCTTTCCCTTCTGCATCTACCCAAAAACATTTCCCCACTGTCTTTTCTCAAAGTGTTCTCCCTACTCCTGCTCACCTCCCTCTCTCCCCCTCCATCTACTCCCCAAAACTTTCCTCACCGTCCTTTCACAAAGTTTCCCCACTTCCTAATCGTCATTCTGTTATCCTGCTTGCCACACTCCTTTTTGCCCTCCGTCTACCCCAAAACTATGTTCCTGTCTTTTTCCCAACCCTCTTTCCCTGCTCCCGCTCGTCACCCTCTTTTCTCCTCCTCGTCACCCTCTTTCCCCACCTCCATCTACCCAAACACTTTTTACCTACCATCTTTTGTTTCTTCACTGTCTTTCTTTTCTGCCACTGTCTTTTCGCAAAACCTTGTCTTCCTCCTGCTGGCTACCCTCTTTTTCCTTTGCCCACTTACTCTTTTGCTCCTCTATCTACCCAAAAACTTTTCTCCCCACTGTATTTTCACAAAAGCTTCTCTCTCTACTGCTCACCCCTGTTTTCTCCCCCCACCACCCTGTCTTTCCTCCTCCCACTTGCCACCCTCTTTTCCCCCTCCATCTACCCATAAACTTTTTACTCACCCTCTTTCTGCAAAATCTTCCCTCCCTCCCGCTCTCCATCCTGTTTTTCCACGTCTGTCTACCCACTTTTTTTCCCCACCATCTTTCCCGCCGTTTTTTGGCAGCGCCTTCTCCTTACTCACTATCCTTTTCTCCTTTTGGCGCTAATAACCCTCCTTAATCCCCTCCATCTTTCCCAAAACTATTTTCCTCCTCCTACCGCTCCAGGTATGAAGCAATCTCCTTTGCCACCACCAACGGCAGCTAGGCGAGCGATGGTGCTGCGGTGCTGCGGCTCTAACCTTTAGCATACAGCCATTCCTGGTCCTCTAAGCCAGGCACCCAGCAGCTGAACACGAAGATACCAGAACTTGGAAAAGCATGATTTCCCTTCGGCGTCTTCATACGCTGAGTTTATGCAAATGAAGGTTCCTGGACTGCATGTTCTGATTGGATGAGAAAAAAACCTCCAGGCTTACTCTGATTGGACTTTATTATCATGTTCTGATTGGATGAGAGCAAGTCTTAAGACAACCAATCACAGCACGAAAATAAAGTCCAATCAGAATAGGTCTAAAAGTTTTTCTCTTGTCCAATCAGAACATGTAGTCCAGAAACGGTATTTGCCTAACTTCAGTATATAAAGCATGCTGAGGGGGCTCAGCGTCATACTAGGCTCTTTTCTGTTCACTGGTGAGTAGTTCCGCTCCTGGTTTGGAGAACTAGAAGGGGCCGCCACTTGCTGCCCCCTGGAGGCTGCGGCCTGGCCCCCTGCTTGGTTGTGGTTGGTGGTGGTGACGGACAGGTAGGAGAGTGGCCTGCAGTGGGACCTTCTCCTGTCAGGCTTGAGGACGAGCAGAAGAGGCACCACCGCATTCTGGAGGCTGGATCCTGCACCACCGCAGCTGGGCTCGCTGTGGTTGGTGGTGACATCGGAGACTGCAGCTCGGCCAGGGTGGTAGAAATGTGGTGGAGTAGGTGAGTTATTTGGGGCTGTACTGCCCACCTCTGAGGAAAGGGTTGGGTGTCCTGTTGGGGCTCACTGCCTGATGCTACACTGCCTGTGACAGTGGTGTGATTTTGGGCACTCTCCAGGGTTGCATTGCTGGTGCTGGGATGGGTTGGTTGGCTATCAGGGGCTACATTGCCCGTAGTGATGGGGGTGATGGGGGGGAAGATAGGTTGTGTACACGAACGTGTACTGCTGGTGGTGGAGGGGACGGGTTAGGGGCACTATCTTCTGCTGCACTGCCTGCGGGAGGGGGAGGGTTTGGTGGAGTTTATTGAGGCTACAATGCTGGCAGTTGGGGGTGACTGAGGGGTGTTGTCAGGTGCTTCACTGGACGTAACTGGGGGTGCGCTATCAGGAGCTGCACTGCCTGTGGCGGGTTTGGGGTGCTATCTAGTGCAGCAATACTTGTGGCTGGGTCAGGTTGTGGGCATTATTGGGTGCTACACTGCCCCCTGTTGGTGGAGGGGTGGCTTTGGGAGGGTTTTGGGGTTACATTTCCTGCAGCTGCAGGGTGTGTTGGGACTGTACTGCCAGTGGCAGAGAGCAGGTTAGAGGTGTTATCGGTGGCTCCGTTGCCAGTGGCGTTGGCAGGCTGCAGAGGTGGCAGTGGCAGGAACAACAGTGGCCCCCTTCCTTGCTGGTGGCTTCCAAGAAAGGGACTATTTTCTTCCAGGACTCTAGACTCTAAAGGGAGATTTCTTCTTGCTTGTGTGATCTTGAGCACGGCAGGGCCCCCACAACCACCGTGGTTCCCTGGTGCAAGCCCTCACACTGTGTTGTAGTAACCACCCAGGACTACCAGGCAGAGAGTAGTGGGCACCACGGTGGTGGAGGGGGGACAGGGCATTTTGTGGGTGGAGGCATCAGGAATAGTAACCAGCACTTGGGTTGGGAGGGCTGACTGGATCTGTGTTTTTCCTACTCGGGCTCCCCAGAGAGTGCAGTCCCAGTGGGCCCAGAAATTCCTGGCCAGCTGGACTTGGCCAAGGGCCGGTTTCAGTGAAGGCACTCACACCCACCCCAGGCCCCAGTTCTTGGCTAGCTTTTGCCAGAAGGAGAGGCTGGACTTCGGAGGGCGGGAATGAGTGCCTTCAATGAACTGGTCCTTGCCACCCAGTGGCCAGCATGACAAAGTGAGGCTCTAACACTTCCACTCCCTGCATCCTGTTCTGGTCTTTTCTGGCTTGACTTGACCAGCTGCTCCAAGCCAGGCTGGAAGAGGAGAAGAGTCACTTGTGATATACTGGAGACTGCAGATGGCCTGGCTCTGCAGTGTGCCCCATGTGGTTGGTGGTGGCGGCAGAGACTGCAGCTCAACCAGAATGGTGGGGTGCAGAGGGCACCCACAGGGGCCAGGTGATGACAGGAGCCTTGTAGGGTGGGTTGGTGCATTGAGGGCAACAGCGGTTGTATTGGCATCAACACTAGTGGTGATAGCAGCGGCAACTCTGAGGGCCAGGAAGGGGGAGTGGGGAGTAGGAGTGCTGCAGGGCCCATCCCATCCTGGGGTGGGGAGGAACCTGCAGGTGCTATAACGTTGGCCTTGGTGGCAGTGGTGGAGGTGCACCTAGGGCAAGGCGGAGTCCTTCCTCTTCTCCTGCAATCTTTGGAGGGTGCCCTCCTGCTGGTGCCTGAGTCAGGTGTGAGTGGCATCATTGTTTCATTCTTAACAAAATTTAGGGGGTGACTATTTGTAAATCTTTTTGCTTGTTTTTTGTTGTGATACTCTTGGAGTTACTCAAATTTCATAAATTGAGGAAGGGTAAAAGGTATCCTAATAGGCCTTCTAATTCCCACACCGTTCTTTTTCCTTTATTCCAGTCTGCATTTTCTTCTTCCCATCTTCTTGTTCCTCTTCATTTTCTTTTGCTGCTGCTTCTATTTCATGTTTCTATTCTTGTTTCTCTTCTTCTTTTTGTTTATGCCAAGCAATGGCCTTATCAAACAACAAACCAAAACTGAGTGAAAAATAAACTGCTTGTCACTGTGTTGTATTTTTAAAATAACTGGTCCCTTAACTATGTTTTAGAGATGAGGAAAAAAATCAGTTGTATAATTAGTTACTTGAATAGTTATGCTTTAATGATTGTGTTAACCTACTTATGTCTGGTGTTCCATTATTGGAATACTAAGCATATAGGAGTTACTTATATCCTACTTCTCAAGGTCACAGACAAGGTAAACCCCCAAAGGATAATAAAATTGATAACATTATGGATATTAGTCATGTCTGTTTCAGGTGCAGGTGCTTGAATTCAGGTTCAATGCTAGGAATGCAGCGGTTGTTAGGATAAAATAAATAATTAGGTTAAAGATGGTAATGTCTGATAGTAGGATGATGGCTAGGGTAACTTCATATGAAACTGTTGGGCGACGGCTCGTAATGTGCCAATTAGTGCATAGTTTGGATTTGATGCTCACCCTGATCATAAAATAGAGTAGACGGCCAGGCTCTATGTGGCCAGAATACATAGGAGGACTAAATTTAAATTAATTAAGGGGTTTGGTATGTGGAGTGGAATTCATAAAAGAAGGGCACTAGAAAGGGCTAGGGTTGGAGCAGTAATGTAAAGGGTAACAGTAGACGTTGAGGGTTTTAGGGGCTCTTTGGTGAAAAGTTGTATTGCATCAGCAAATGGTTTCAATAGTCCATAGGGGCCTACAATATTGGGTCTTTTGTGTAGTTGTATGTAACCTAGAATTTTTCATTCAATGAGCATAAGGAATGCTATAACACCTAGAGTAGGTGCGATAAGTAGTAGCTTGATTATAGGCATGTTGTTAAGAAGAGGAATTGAACTTCTGATTATAAAGTTTTAAGTTTTATGCAATTACTGGGCTCTGCCACCTTAACAAACCCCATTCTTGGGTAAGATATGAGGTGATCGTTAGATTAAGATAGTATTACCTATAGGGTGAGGGCACTCTATGCAGTGGGCCCTGTTTCTCTTGTTCTTTCATAAGGGGAGAAAAAATAAAATAGAAACAGACCTGGATTACTCCAGTCTGAACTCAGATCTCATAGGTCTTTAATTGTTGAACAAATGAACCCTTGATAGCGGCTACATCATTAGGATGTCCTGATCCAACATCAAGGTCATAAACCCTGTTGTTGATATGGACTCTAGAATAGGATTGTGCTGTTATCTCTAGGGTAACTTATTCCGTTCATCAAATTATTGGGTAAATATATATATAGTAATTCGCTTAAACTGGTTTAGTCTTAGCATAGATTGCTTGAAGGTTAGATTGTGCTCCAAGGTCACCGCAACCAAAATTTTTAATGCAGAGACAGTAGTCTAAGGCCTATGGGCTTATTTGAGTTCTGTTTGCATTAATAAATTAAAGCTCCATAGGGTCTTGTCTTATTTCTTCATGTTCGCCTCTTCATGGGTAGGTCTATTTCACTGGTTAGATGTAGGAGACAACTAAACCCTCATGGGGCCATTCATGCAAGTCCATTCATACAAGTTATTTAAGGAACAAGTGATTATGCTACCTTTGCACAGTCAGGTATTGAACATACTGTTTTTATGATATTGAACATATCACGACCATTGAACATATGTCACTGGGGAGGTGGTGCCTCTAATGCTAATAATGCTAGAGGTGATGCTTTTGGTAAACAGGCCGGGTAAAATTTGCCAAGTTCCTTTTACTTTTTTAACCTTTCCTTAGAGCATGCCTGTGTTGGAATAACAGTATAAGTAGTAAATTTGTTGGGCTGTTCATTAACTGTCAGTGGGTTATTCCGGTCTGATGTAGGCTTATGCAAGCGGGAATGTTTTCATGTTACTTAAACTAACATTATTGCTTCTATAAAATAATAGATTAGTCCAATGTGATATTAGGAGTTCGGTGGTGTGATTAGAATTTGGGATGGCTGAATGTTGCAAAGGTAAAGTAAAAATACAGCATTACAATATTGTGGGACCACCGTCATGTATGTGGTCTGACATTGATTGAAACACTGTTGTATGGTACATGACTATATTCTGGGCAATAAATTTACTAATTTTTTTATTATATAAATCTCAAAAAATGTTTTAAAGTTTGTGTGTATTTCTAGGTTTTATACAAAACAAGCAAAACAGGAGGTAACTTTGCTCCAAGGCTCAGGAATGAGTGGGTTTGTGTCCCAGCAGAACTCACACCAGGAGACACACTGTGGTTTCGTCATTAAGGCTAATCACATATTAAGTTCACTTTACTTCTGTCTGTAGCACATTGTTTGGAAATGCTTCATTGTCTTTAGTAGGTTCATGGAACTAAAACTAAGGAGGCTCTCGCAGCACAAGAAGTAACAGGTAGCAGAACTTCTTGTTTTCTGACAAATGCAATTGAATATATTATTTGATTTTTTTTGTAGACCTTGATTTCTTCACCCTTAAAAATGGAATAATAGTGTGATTCCTGTCTCATTACTGTCATGCTTAAATCATACCATTTTATGTAAGTGCCCATTAATGTGTCTAGCAGATCAGTAATACTTAAACAGTGAATTCTTCACATATTTTGTGGCTGTTATAGGTGGTTTTAAGCTCCCAAGTGTAAGTTTGTCTAAAAAGAGAGTCAAAATAAATAGCAGTGTCTCAGAGTATCATCTGAACAAGAAAGGAAGGTGTTATCCATCCCTTGAAATGGTCTCAGTCCTCTTTTATTGTTTAGCTCTCATGTGAGTCCTCACAGATAACTTCAAGAATTGCTACAACGCAAATTGAGTATTAATTCTCATTGAGTTTTAGTTCAGTAGATTCTAGGTCCTAAACTTTACTGATTTGCTTGCTTTTAAAAATTTTCCCATTTAGAAAGATTCAATTTAAATCTTCCTTCAGTAAGTAATTAACTATTAACCATAATACTATAATAAAGTCATAAATAACATTTATTACTTTGATTTTCCACTCATATTGCTTGCGGTCCACAAGCATACAGCATTTTGGTCTTTCCAAATATCTGAAGGTAAGATAATTAAAATCAAACTAAGAATCCTACTCTGAAGCCATATCTCCCTAAATAGATTGTATATTTATTGAGGGTAATGAGTATATTTTCCTCTCCAGAAGAACAAAACAAATGCAAGGTTGGGCCAAAATGAATTCAGTGGGGGATGGAGAGGGGAAGGAGTCAAGGTTCTTCATCCTTTTCCATGCTTTGATAACTCTATCTGTGGGATTCTAGTTAAAAGAAAATAACTAGCTGAAATAAGTGCTTGAAAGGTCCACTGTATTAGGAGACTAGGAATCCTTAGCTTGAAAAGATATAAATGGAAAGAAAACATAATACAAAGAGACAAAATACATGAAATGTGTATTATGGTACACATGTGCTTTGTGATCATGTTTCTCTGTCATAAAAAAAAAAAAAAAATCTGTAAAGCTTTACCATCCCTCATGAAGGGGGAGCTGCCTAATGCCTGAACTGTGTGCCCAACACCCAGGGGAGCTGCCCAGTGCCCAAGCTGGGTGCCCAAGGGAGCTGCCCAATGCACTCTCTGACCTCCATCCTTGCTTTGAACAAGGGTCTGGCCTTCTTCCAGAGGCCTTAGCACCTGATCCCTGGCTCCATTCTTCACGGCTGTCAGAGAAACCAAGGCTTTCAATTCCAACCCAGCCTGGGCCTGCCCCCCCAGGTGCCGGGCAGCGCCTCAGCTCTCTGAGTCTAGGTGTGTGCAGGGGTTGCTGATCCCAACACTGTCTCTGGGACCCTGCATGAAGACCCTGGGCAGCAAGAGGGTTTGGGGAAATGAAGGATGTCAGGTGCTGGGTTGTAAGGGGAGGAAATCATGGTGTGGAAAGAAGGAAGCTGGGTGATGACACAGGGAAGGTAAACAGCTTCTCAGTCTCCACATGTCTCGAGCGTCACTGCCCTCCTGTCTCCCAACACTCCCCCGTGCCATCCAGACCCTGCACTTACCTTTCTCAGTGCTTAGGGAGTCATTGGCGTGGTACCCTGCATTGACGAGGCCATGGTTGGCACCCACGGCCATCATAGCCCAGTGCACAGCCACACAGGACACCTTTGGAATGTGCAGCTCCCAGCCCAGCTCCCCAATGAAGGACAGCCACATGGTCCAGATCTGGGGGACAAAGTCATGGCTTAGATATAGCCAGGTAGGATGGCTGAGGTCCAGGCCCAGTCCACCACTTCCTGGTGGACAACTCCTACTGTCACCATGACTACCAGCTGGCCCTGGGTACACAGCCAGACTGCCACCAAGAAATGGAGTCTTCCAAGGAGAACTCCCTCCAGCTGCTCTGGAAATCTTTGGGGAGAAGTAGGGGGTCACCTTTGGGAGGGGGAGATGACAGGTTTGCCCTTTGCGGACCTCAGATCTTCTACAGGACTGGGTTAGTTTCCCGTCTGTCATAACAAATGACCACAACTGGTGTCTTAAAACAATAGCAGTAAACTCTCTCAGTTCTGGAGGCTCAAAATCCAAAATCACTGTGCGGGCAAGCCATGCTTCCTCTGCAGGTTCTTGAGAGGACCCTTCCACTCTCCAGGGAGAATCCTGAGCACCTCCAGATACCCCTTGGCTTGTGGCTGCATCACTGCAATCTCTGCCTCAGCCCTCACAGCCTCCCTTCTATGTCTCTGTCTTCCAAGGACATTTGTCACTGGATTTAGGACCTTCCCTAGCCCTAAATAATATCATCTGGAGAAGCTGATGTTAATTACACCTGCAAAGATCCTATTTCCAAATGAAGGCACATTCACAGGTTCTGGCGAGTTAGGATGTGTAGACATATGCTTTCAGGGTCATCGTTCAGTCCACAGCAGTGACCTGGGGCAAGCTTCTCACACTTCCTTGTCTGTAAGATGGGGTTGCGAGCCAGCTTTATCTGTTTCAGAAGCTCTGAGACATGTCTGCAAAGGGCAGGGGGAAGGTGGAAGCACGGCTCAGGGGACACTACCCTGGCTGTGCTTGGTGGGGACAGAGGCATCAGGGAAGAGGACAGCCAGGTGCCAAGCCTGTTGTCTGAAGGGCCCATCACCTACCATTCTGGTCAGCCTTGGCCCAGCACAGGGCTCTGAAGACAGCCATAGCCTCTGCCCTTCAGGGCTTGGTTCGGCCGTAAGCACAACCATGTTCTGGGTGGGGAAGGGGCTGGAAAGCAAGGCCTCTGCCTGGGGCGCCAGACCAGGCTGGTAGGCAGAGCAGAAGATTGCCATCGCAGAGGGGCTGTACAGGTGAGGGCGCAAAGGCCCAGCACTGGGCAGTGGACATGGTGGGAGGCAGGAGAGAAAGGCCTGTGGGGCTGTGGATACCTGACTGTGAAAGACACAATGGCCCCAAGCCCAGTGGAAATGACAGTGCTGATTATCATGTGCTCATGGGATAAGCTTCATCTCATCCCCCTATGGCCCATGCAATGGTGGGAACACTGTCAATAATGTCCCTGGGCTGAGGCAGACACAGGCTGGGCAGACCCAGCTCTGGGAAGATAGCTGGTGTCTTTGGGAGGGTGTGTCCCACACACCTGCACACCAGGCTAGTACTCAGCGCATGGAGGCCACAGGCAGCCTGGGGGGCTCCTTGCCCCGGAGGCATGATTTTCCTTGCACACTTGGTTCGGGTGCATGCTGTGTCCACACCCAGAAACTGAAGTCTGTGTCCTCACCTTCAAGCAAGCCCTTGAACCCACTGACTCCCATGGGAAGGCCTGAGTGCTCAGCCCTGGGACCACAGAGCTCACAAAAAGAATGCAGAGAGCTGGGTGGATTGCAGGATCCCAGACAGCAGAGGAGTTGATTCCACCACTGCTCTGAGTGGAAAGGCCTGCCCAGTACAGCTCCTGCTGGGATATGCCTGCCGGAAGAAGGGCGGAGCCTGCTCGCCCATCCACAGGAGCAGCTCCTTACAAACCTGACAGTTTAATCATATGATAGCTGAGGGGCTGGATTCTAAAAGCTTTGGAAACAGTGCAAATTTGCCGTAAGTTGCCATTTGCCCATGCCTCTTAAAAAACGCAGAACTGACACATGTCCCAACCTGCAGGACAGTTGAACAGACCCTGGAAGGAGGAGTGGGAATGGAGGAGACAAGAAAACACGAGAAATGGAGACAAGACAAATAGCCTGATCAAGTCTCGTTTATTGAATGTAGGGTCATGCCTTATATAGGCTGGCAGGGGAAGAGGTTGGGCCAGGGCGATGACGGGGGGCTGGGTCTTCTCAAATTACAATTGCGCATGCGCCATGGGTTTGTACTTTTCCCGGGCATGGGATCGCGCCTGCGCCATAGGCTGCATATCTCACTGGGCGCGAAAATGTTCGCGCAGGCGCGGGAGAGGTTGGCGCGCGCATGGGAAATGTTTGCGTGTGCAGGAACAGTTTAGGTGCACCCGGGAAAAGTTTTAGGCACGCGCGGGAAAAGCTTTAGATGTGCGTGGGAACAGTTTATAATGAAGAACCCGGAAATGTGCCATCTTGTCTCCACTTTGCGGAGATCAAGCAACAGAGGTTGGCTAACTCCGGGACTCATGGCTGCGGACAGGTCCCCCTTTTTTATATATAATTATGGCTAGAAGATTAACCCTCGGGAACTGCGTCGCTCTTAGGTTGGAGTAATACTTCTCATCACTGGTACGCGTCATGGGATTAGGCAGTAGCTTATGACGGCCCTCCTGTCTCAGGTTAGTGAGAAATGATACTCTCTTACCCGTCATTGGCTGTCCAGTTCAGCCCATAGGGAAGGTGGTCATAATTGGTGTGAGTATGAACCACCATGATCTTCTTGTTCCAGACGATGACAATGGACCTGTATAGGTTTCGCTTGGATAGCCTCTACTTGTTGCTTAAGGAATGTCAGGAGCTTACTGAAGACCAAAGGTCCTACAGAGAGTAAGAGCAATAGGCAAAGCAGGGGGCCCAGGAATGGCATAAGATAGGGAAGAAGTCCATGGAACCCAGTCCAAAATGGGTTATCGGTTATTTCTTTTCGTCGTTTTTCTAGGTCTTCTTGTAGACGCCTGATTTTATCTCTGACGATCCCGGATTTGTTGGCATAGAAACAGCACTTCTCCTGTAAAGCCAAGTAGATGCCTCCCTGTTCTGCAGTTAGTAAATCTAGGCCTCTTCTATTTTGGAGCACTACTTCTGCCAGAGAATCTACCTGATCTTGTAAATCTTGTATAGTACTTGAGATGGCCTGCATATCTGAGATCAATTGGTGACACAATTTGGTGTATTGAGTGACAGAGACCCCTAGGCCTGTAGCCCCAGTTGCTATGGCAGTAGTTATGCCTAATCCTGCAAGTAAGAGGATAAATTGTATTGCCCTTTTGTTTCTTCCTAAAAAGTGATCTATAGCTGGGATAGGTACAGGTTCATCTCCAGGGATGATGTCTATGTCTGGCAAAAGTGTGGCTAAGACACAGCGTCCTGTCCAGTTAGTAGGTAAATAGGTATAAGCCCTATTATTGCCACATATAAAAACTGAGCTGTTTGAGGCACACAACGATTGGGAAATATTTGCTATGGTGGAACAATTATTGAACTCATTGAATCCCACATCGAGGTCATAAATGTTATTAAGGGGAGGGAAGTAGATGCAAGAGGAACTAGGAAATTCTAAAGGTTGTACTTTAAGGGGAGGAATTATGGTGCAAGGGGTATTGGATGTATAATTTGAGTCATTGCTGGGTATGGCAAGAGGAACGGGATCTCCTGATTGCAGACACAGTGAGCAGTCGTTAGCTAGACTAGAGTTGGAATTGTTAAGCAGATTATGAGTAGCCGTGAGGAGGGCAAAGGTCTGGGCATCAATATTCTCTTTCCCTCGGGCTTTGGGCAAGGCCCAGGGGTGGTAGTGAATTTCCGGGTACATGGACCTTTGCAACTCTTCAAGTTTTTTGTATACCATAATTTCTTGGACCTTGTCTTGTGGTCCTCCTCCATCAGAGATATGAAGAGGGGGGTGAATATTCCAGCAGACAGGCTGTCCTACAATTCCAGTACAGCCAGCCAATATAAGGTTATTGGTATTTCCTATAACTGTAGGGATATTACTGGCCCCTATGGTAGGGGTTCTAGACCTTGTTAAGATAGCAGTATAATATGTTTTACTGCCAGAGGTACATTCTTGATAAGTAGTATAGCAGGAACTATGCATAGCAGCCTTAAATGTGTCACAAGGGCAGGTTGTGGTATCCCCTTTGCTAAATATTCTTGGGGTTGACGCACACCTCCACTTAAAGGATTTACTAGGCAGGTATGCTGTGTGAGTGTAGCAGGACACAGTTGAGAGGTACTTAATTGGAGGGGAGGTCACATATCCCCCATAACAATCACAGGGCTTACCGTATCATTGTTGTATATATGCACGGGCCTCATGGGGATTACTGAAGCTGGCATAAACCTGGAATGCTCGGCAAATCAGCACCATGGTCCAGAGGGACTTGTAGTTGGAGTTCATCTCTGCAATAGAGGAAAAGAGTACTCTCAGGGAGAAGATTACTCCCTGGATTGGCTATTGTTAGGTACCTGTCTTACCAGTCACTCTGGTAGCCATCTGGCTGCATCATGAGTTTGAGAAAAAACACAAACTGAGCCTCTTCCACAGATTAACACTGGGTCTGGACCATGCCATGTGTTGTCTAAGGGGTCTTTCCACTTAACCATGGCAAATTGTTTTTTGGACTCGGAATGCCAAAATCGATCAGCTGCTGATCTGTTCAGGTTATCCAAATTTAAAAAATTTAAAAAAAAAAAAGTCCGTGATTAAGGCTATTTCTAGGGGTGCCCTTAGTAGGGTACCATTCTCCCTTTTTTATTTTGTCAATGGTGGTTTTTAAGGATAGGTGTGCTCTTTCAACTATTCCTTGTCCTTGAAGGTTATATGGAATTCCAGTAATGTGTTTTATTTGTAATTTAAGACAGAAGTCTTGAAAGGCTTTGGATGTATAACCAGGGCCATTGTCTGTTTTTAGTTGTTTAGGCTTTCCGACTATGGAAAAACAGTGTAGTAAATGAGCTATGACATATTTGGTAGCTTCTCCTGTTTGTAAGGTGGCTAGTATAAATCCACTAAATGTATCTATACATACATGGACATATTTTAAATTAGTGAATTCTGAATAATGGGTGACATCCATTTGCCAGATCATGTTGGGAACTAGTCCTCTTGGGTTAATTCCTAGTGAGGAACTGGCAGAGGTATGTTATACAGGTCTGACATTGTTTAACTATTTGTCTTGCTTGTTCTCTAGTTATTTTAAACATCAGTCTCACAGTTTGAGCATTAAGATGGTGTAAGGCATGAATAGCCTGTGCTTGGGCTAGGTTTGTATTTGTAGCTATGGCTACCGTCTTGGTTGCCATATCAGCTAGTTGGTTGCCCTGGGATAGAGGTCCTGGTAATCCTGAATGAGCTCTAATGTGTCCAAGAAAGAAGGGTGTTGTTCTATTATGTATTAATTGTTGACATTGTAAAAATAACTTGGCTGTGTCTGACACACATTTGATTTGTGCTACGGCCTCCAGTAAAGGTATTGAGTGAGCTAAGTATGCACTGTCAGTATAAATATTAAGGGCCTGATCAGGGAAGGCTGACAGCACCCCGATTAGGGCCTGCAATTCTACTAGCTGAGCCGAGGCATGGCTGGTTTTGAATTTAACAGTGGTGTCAGCAAAGGTATATGCAGCAGTTCCTGTGGATGACCCATCAGTGAATACTAATAAGGCATTGTCTAAAAGTGTTGAGGGTTTGTAACTTATCTTTATGGATAACTGCCTTTTGATTGGTAATTTTAGGTCCATTTATTTGAAAACCTAAATATGTGTAAGGGTCTTGTAGTTGTATTTTTTCTGGAGCTATTTGTAACCCCACTATGGTTAGTTTTTGTTTGAGTTGAGCAAAACACTGTAAAACTTGTTCTCCTACTTGTCCTGCTATAAGAATGTCATCCATATAGTGTATAATATACATTTGTTTCCATGTGTCTCTAACTGAGTGTATGGCTGTAGCCACATATTTTTGACACAAGGTGGGACTGTTGGCCATACCTTGAGGTAACACTTTCCATTGGTATCGCTTCATTGGTTCTCTAAAATTTATAGATGGTAAGCTAAAGGTGAATCATTTTTGGTCAGTAGGATGAAGGGGAATTGTAAAAAAGCAATCCTTAAGGTCTATGATAATTTTAAAATATCTTTGAAGGATTGCAACTGGAGAAGGTAGGCCTGGCTGTAAGGTGCCCATAAGAACCATAGTAGCATTTACTGCTCTCAAATCTTGTAAGAGTCTCCACTTTCTGGATTTCTTTTTTATGACAAATATGGGGGTGTTCCAAGGAGAGTTGCTTTCTGTAATGTGTCCTGCCTCTAATTGTTCCTGCACTAACTGTTGGGCAGCGACAAGCTTCTCATTGGTTAGTGGCCATTGATCAACCCAAATGGGTTCATCTGACTTCCAAGTGATTGGGTCAGCACTTTTTTGGGGTGCAGGCATGTCAATGGCCACAGTTAAAAATGTCCAAGCCCCCTTCTATCCAATTTCCCTATGGCTGGGATTGGCTGTAAAATGCCATCTTCTCTTTTTCCTAACCCTTTCCCAGGGTGGTAGCCCTGAGCCAACATTTGTGCAGTGACTATATCATTTGGGCTACACATCATGACCCTCATTTAGGAGAGAAGATCTCTACCCCAAAGGTTAACAGGCAAATCAAGGATCACAAATGGCTTAATGAGACCAGAATTACTTTCTTGATCTCTCCAGGTGAGATATTTGGAACTTTGTCTAGGATTATTACTTTGCCCGATTCCTCGTAAATTTGTTAAGGTCTCTGAAGTGGGCCAACTGGCGGGCCAATCTTGTTGTTTAATAATAGTTACATCGGCCCCTGTGTCTATCAGCCCTGTAAACAACTTTCCGTCTAGCCATAAGGTGAGAGAGGGTTTTTGATTGGTAATGGGCTGTACCCAGTAGATGTCTGAGGATCTGAATCCTCCCCTCCCCCTTAGGGGCGATTGGACTTTATTAGCTGTTTTTATCGATGGTAACAGGAGTAACTGCGCTATTCTATCCCCTTGAGGAATGATAATGATGTTGTCGATAGCCTTGGCCATGATTTTGATTTCTCCTATATAATCACTATCAACTATTCCCGGAAAGACCTGTAGGCCTTTTATAGTGGCACTGCTTCTCCCTAGGATTAATCCAAACATGTTTGAGGGTAGGGGCCCATATACCCCAGTACCTAAGGCTTGGGGTCCCATTTCAGGGGTTAATACTGTGTGGGAGGTGGAACAGAGGTCCAATCCTGCACTTCGTGGGGTTGCTCTACTAAGTTGTGAAATGGATTGTGGTTGGTTGGTACAAAACTGACTGCTCCATAAGCTTGTTTCGGGGCCTGGGGCCGGCCCCTCAATCCGTTTCCCTGTTGAGAGGTGTTAGGGGATTTCCTTGACTGTCAGTTCTAGATTTACATTCGTTGGACCAATGTTTTCCTCTTTTACACCTAGGGCAGAGGCCTGGAGGTTTTGCCTCTAGGGTCTTAGCTAGCTCTCCCTTACAATCCCTAGCGAAGTGTCCCATTTTTCCACACTTGAAGCACCCGTTGCTATTCTTATTTTTACTAGCGAGGAAGTCTTTTATGGTTTGTCCACTAAAGGCAGCAGCCATAGCCAAGCCCTGTTGATATGAGGGCCCTATGTCTGAACAGAGGCGGATGTAACCTGTTAAGTCTGTTTTCTTTCTATAAGGTCTGATTGCTGCCTGACAAGCCGGGTTAGCGTTTTCATAAGCTAGCTGTTTTACATAATCCACCCCTGCCTCGGCATTTCCAAATATCCTGCTGGCCATGGTTAAAAGTCTGTGTACAAAGTCTGCAAAAGGCTCATCAGGCCCCTGTTTGACCCCCATGAGCGAGGCTCCTGGATCCCTCTTAACAGGGAGTTTTCTCCAGGCTTTGGTAGCCGCTGCTTGGATTTGAGAAAACAGTCCGGGATCGTACTGCATCTGGGCATCGGTTTCTGTGTAGTTACCCCAGCCACTTAGCATATCAAAATCCTAACCATTTCTGGCTTGTTGGTTTCTCTTGGCCGTATCCCTACAATTTTCATAAAATTCTGGCTTCCAAATCAGATGGTCACCTCTGGAAAGAACTGCTCTAACTAAGGTATTCCAATCTATGGGAGTGAGCCAATTTTCGGCCACAGATTCGACTATGGCCAGGGTGTACGGAGCAGTAGCTCCGTATTGTGAGACAGCAGTTTTTAGTTCTTTTATTACAGTAAATTCAAACCCATTGTGGTGTCTCCAGGCTCAGCCCTGCGCATCTGTAGTTTCAGTTACTGGAAAAACGTATCGAGGAGAGGAATCCTCCTTATCCCTACTACCAAGTGACCTTCCTTTTGGGACATGCTGTCCAGGTCTCTGAGGGTGAGAGTGTTTCTCTATTCCTTTAGGGTATTGAACGCTCTCACTTCCTGTCCTGAATTTCTGCAATCTAGTGATTAAAGACTGATGTAGTTCTTCGAGCTTTATTTGCTCTTCAAGTTGTGCAATCTTTTCTCTAAGCTCCTCTTTTGGGTCTATTACTGCCATAACTGCGGGGGCAGAAGCCTTAATATAGGGAGGAGGATAAGTAAGAATTTGTGGCCAGTCAGAATTATGATATTTTGCTGCCTCTTCCTCTAAATTATCCCAGTCTACTTCCAAAGGGTTAAGGTTATTTTTACTTTTGTTTTCATTAGTTGTAGGTAAAACTGGGTATTTTCTGGCCTTTTCCTTATTTGATGTTTCTACATTTGTTATTGAGGGGACCCCAGCCTCTTCCTCATCGCTTTGTAGTGATATAAGGTCTATTTCTTTAGTAGGTATGGATTTTTCGAGGTCGATTTGGGAGCTTCCTCTTAATATTTCCTCAGCCTGAGTAACCACCACCATTACATCAGGATCTTTTTCTCTTTCCTTTTTATCTATTATATCTCTGATTAAGTTTCAATAGGAAAAGGCTGTCACCAGGACCTTCTCTGGTCCAAAAGTACTGTAATAATCTTGAAAACAGTCTCCCACTCTACGCCACCTTTTTATGTCAATGGTTCCCTCTTGCGGAAACCAAGGGCAGGTATCTTTTACAAAATAAAAAATTTAAACAAATCATTACTTTTAACCTTTACTCCTCGTGCTTTTAAAGCCTGTTTTAATTGCCCTACATAAATTTGATGCTGGCTTAATTCTTGTCCCATAATCAGACACTGTTACTTACCTCTGGTTCCAACGTGGCAGGTTCCCGCGACGTTCGGAGGAATTTCTTCCACTTTTACTTTCCGCTGACTTTAGTGCCTTCTTCCTCACTTTTTACCCCATGTCCAGGTCCCTGTCCAGGCGCCAGGTGTCCCAACCTGCAGGACTGTCCAACAGACCCTGGAAGGGGGAGTGGGAATGGAGGAGACAAGAAAACATGAGAAATGGAGACAAGACAAATAGCCTGATCAAGTCTCGTTTATTGAATGCAGGGTCATGCCTTATATAGGCTGGCAGGGGAAGAGGTTGGGCCAGGGCGGTGACGGGGGGCCGGGTCTTCTCAAATTACAATTGCGCATGCGCCGTGGGTTTGTACTTTTCCCGGGCGCGGGATCGCACCTGAGCCTAGGCTGCATATCTTCCTGGGCGCGAAAATGTTTGCGCGCGCACGGGAGGGGTTGGTGCGCGCGCGCAGGAACAGTTTAGGCGCGCGCGGGAACAGTTTATAATGAAGAACCCGGAAATGTGCCATCTTGTCTCCCCTTTGCAGAGATCAAGCAACAGAGGTTGGCTAACTCCGGGCCTCATGGCTCTGGACAGACACAGAAAGTGTACTGTTGACATTTCCCTGCTTTAGGTCCCTGACAAAGATGGCCTTGTCAATGGGATTCTAATTTTAGACAGCCTATGGAGGAGCTTGGGGCTCAAAACCAATCTCATTTTGAAACAGGAAAAATAATTTTTAAAGTGCACCTGTTCATGGTCTTCCAACTGTGGATCTCTTATTCAGACAAAGACCCGTCACTCAGCTCAGTGAGAGGGTAAGGGTTCACGGGTGGAAGGGAGGGAGTGGTCCCATCCTTCCTGGCTCCAGCAGCTCAACGAAGATGGGGTCAACTGGGTCTGAGTCTCCATCGTACTCCATGCACAGCCTGGCCCAAGAAAGAGTCCCTGAATGAAGGAGGAAAATGGGCCACACCTGCTTTCCGGCAAAGTGAGGGAGTCTGGGGAAATCCAGGGGCCTCTCTAAGTTCAGAATCACTGGTTGTTGAGGCATCTTGCATTTTTTTCCACCAAAGTAGTGAAGTGGGATCAGTCCCCAGTTCTTCCAAGTGGGGACCCACAAGTAGAGGGACAGGTCGATCAAGGACATCTGGAACATGGTCTCCCTTTCAGCCAAGCTTGGGTGGGAACAGCATCTCCCAGTACCCATGGGGGTCAGCCCACAGCCTCAGTGCCCTCCTCTGACCCGTCAACCAGGGATGGTGTGTGTGTACCAAGCATGTGGTCCTGGCACGTGGTCCTTGGCCACCCTGGCTCAGGTGGGCTCTGAAAGCCCCAAATTACAAGATGGAACTCCTGGCCGTGGATGGAGTCACAGAATTGTGGAAGATCAGCAGGAAGGGACTAAAGGTTTTGTTTAAATCCTTTCCGTGTCCTGAAAACTCCACACAAAAACACTGCTTGAAACTATTAAACGAAGTCAGCAAAGTTGCAGAAAGCAAAGTAAAATGAACTCTCACATATGTGGTCACATGATCTCGACAAGGACGCTGAAGCCACTCATGGGGAAAGAGTCTCCAACGAGTGGTGCTGGGAGGATCCAATAGCCACGTGCAGAAGCGAGAAGCTGGTCGCTTAACTTACATCATGTCCAAAAATTAACTAGACATGGAACAAAGACATAAGGGTAAGATCTGTAGCTGTACAACCTCTGGGAAGAAAGCATGGGGAGTTGGAAATGGCAAGGGTTTCCTGGAGAGGACACCAAAAGCACAAGTCACAAAAGCAAAGGTCAGATGGAGGTACATTCATCACAAGCGCATTTGCGCATCAAAGGACAGTAATAGTGAAAAGGCAACCCACGGGATGGAAGAGAATATTTGCAAATCTTATGTATGATAAGGGCCTTCTACCCAGACAGAATAAAGAACTCTTAATGACTTAATAAAAAGTCAAATATTGCCATTAAAAGTGGGCAAAGGGTGTGGTGGCTCACACCTGTAATCCCAACACTTTGGGAGACCAAGGCAGGCAGACCATCTGAGGTCAAGAGTTTGAGACCATCCTGGTCAACATAAGGAAACCCTGTTTCCACTAAACACACACACACACACACACACAAAATTGGGCATGGTCGTGCGTGCCTGTAGTCCCAGCTATTCAGGAGGCTGAGATGAGAAAATCACTTGAATCCAGGAGGCGGAGGCTGCAGTGAGCTGAGATTGCACCACTTCACTCCAGCCTGAGTGACAGGGCAAGACTCCATCTCAAAAAAAAAAGAATGAAGTGTGGACACACGCTACAACATGGATGTGCCTTGAGAATATCACACTTAGCAGAAGTTGTCACAAAAAGAACACATATTTTATGATTCTACTTACGTGAAACGTCTGAACTAGATACATCTACAGAGAGAGAAAGTAGAGTAGGGTTGCCCTGGGCTGGGGATAGGGCGGGGTATGGGGTATCTTTTGCTGGGAGATGAAAATGTTCTAACTAGATCATGGTGATGGTTGCACAACCCTGTGAACTCACTAAAAATATTGAGTTGTACCCTTTAAATGAAAAAATCATATAGTATGTGAATTAGATCTCAATACAGCAGTTTAAAACACACACACACACACACACACACACACACGACTCCCTATTTCCTTCCCCAGGTTTACAGATGCCTGGGTGAGGTTTTCAGAGTCTTCTCTTCTTCACTGGATGTTCTACTTGGTCTTTCCTTCAGGGCTCAACATGCCCCCCGCTGCTGAGCGGATGTGCCCACCTCATTGTTACCATGGGAAAAAAAATAGTCATGACAGCAACAACCACAGCTTCCTGAACAACTACCATGTGTCAAGAAGCTGTTTCATCTCCTTCCAAACTGCCTTTGAGTTTCCACGAGGGAACTCATATTACCCGTCATGTACTCAGGGAGGCCAGGGATGGTGGCACAGCTGGGCAGTGGCAGAGCTACGGTCCAGCCAGGCTGTGCAGGGGTGCACTGACCCTGAGAACTGGTCATGCAGATCCCTACCTCGCTCCATATTTAGTGATGCTTCATTGGCAGACTGGATTGAAATCAGCCATGGAGAAACTATTTACATCAGGAAAAAATTGGCCAATGCTGCAGAGCCAGCTTCCTGCCCTCCATCCCATAGAGCTGGTTGTTAAGCTGTTACCAGCACACCACTGGGACTATCCGCTTCCTGAGTCCTCCGTGGCTTCTACAGCCCTGCCACGCATCATTGTCCTTCAGCACAGGGCTCCCCTTTGTCAATTTCTGCTGTACCTTTGTTGATGCTACCAGGGCTGCTGACCAAAACCCTCAGCAGCCTTCGGCACTGGGCTCCTCTAGAGGCTGGAGAAGTTGCCAGCGCTGAGAACAAGCACATGTTTCCTGCTTTACGACAGCTTCAGGCATGTTTGCGGAGGTCAGAAGAAGCCACAAAGCCAAGTTGGCATCTCCCATGAGCTCCCACATCCTTGACGGCCAGAGTCCCACAGGCTTTAGAAGCTGTGGGTGTGGAGGTGCCAGAGGGAGCCCTGAGCACTCATCGGGAGGCAGTGATGAGTGACTCGGGCACTGAGCCGGCCCTGCTGCTCAGGCGCTTCATGACACACACACCTCCTTCCTGCAGGAGCTCTCTCTTCCAACACCTTGAACAGACGTTCTGTCACTAGAGCAAGCTTTGGGGGAGATGGTGGAAATGAATGCTTTCTTCCCTTCAGGACTGGCTACAGAACCCAGTGTGGGACCCAGCGGGGCCCTTGTCCAAAGACCATGAAGAGTTTCAAGGCACTGACAGCAGAGCATGAACCCAAGCTGGGCCCTTCAAGGCATGGGGTCCCGGGCAACCACAGGGTCAGACCCCAGTGAAGCTGGGCTTGCACCTGTCCCAGAGGCCCCAGGAAGGAATACCCTCATGGATGCCTCCTAAGCTGTCCCTGGGTTCTGAGACTCTGGGCTCAGGCCTTGGCTTTGCTCCTATATCAGATTAGCAGTGAGACGTCACGCATCTCCCTGGGATGGCGTGGGACAACAGGTGTGCTCTACCTGTGAGTGCTTTACAACATGGCTGGGTGGGCCAGGGCAGAGGCTGACCTTGCTCCTTCTGGGACAGCTGTTGGGGAGAATGCCCCTGTGTGGTGCAGGCTGCTGCAGGGGAGGAGGCCCCCCAAGACTCCTCACCTTCACCCCCACATGTGGGAGCCACGTCCCTGGGCAGGGGTGATGGGCTGCCAGGTGCCTCCTGTGACCAGCCTTGCCTGCCCACTTTGGAGCAAGAGGAACAGCAAGCAGGCTTCAGGCCATGGCCCTCCCAGCTCTGGTTCCCTCTGCTTGTCCCTTGGAGGGGCCCACAGGGGACTGATGCCCAAGAGCCTCTGGGCACCTTGTCTTGGATCTGCTTTGTGCTGGCTTCCAGGAAGGAGGAGCCCCTTCCCCCACCACATCTCATGCCAGCCTTGGAGCAGCTCCGGATTGCTGAGCTGGAGGGGGAGGCTCAGAACAGTGCGGACCCACCAGGCCCCAGCCCATCACCTTAGCCCCCACCTCACCCCATCCCCAGCAGCACTACTTCAGCTCAGGCCTGCCTGCTGGCAAAAGCTCCATACAGAGGGAGGAGGCAGGAGAGGAAAATGCATGATTCCTCCTCAAAATGGAGTCTGCCAGAAACAGCATGAATGCAGAGCCTGAAGAGACTCCTGGGGGAGGGGAGCCTCTGTGGGGCCAGCCGAGGGCTGGCCCAATGGGGAGGCTCATCTGAGGGATGAACAGAGGGATGGACCACCGCGGTGGACCCCAGCTATGCACCGCATTGTGGTGGGGTGGGAAGTGGAAAGTGTACTCATCCCCCAGCAGCCTAAGGTAGGCGTAGTTCTAGTCCTAGTAGTCCTAGTGCACTGGCTCCTGTAAGCCCGGTAGTAGTCATACTCCAGGACCTTGGAAGAAAACACGTGTCCTCGGCCTCCCTTCCTTGTCCCTTCCCTCTTCCCTCCCCAGAGCAGGGTCCCACTGAGGCTATGATGGAGTTAGGCCTGGCCCTGCCCTCGAGGAGTCCCTGCAGTGAGTGCAAGTGTGTTGTGGACACGGGCAGGGGGCTCCCATAAGGTCCAGGCAAAACAGCAGTACAAAGGAGGCAGAAGTCTCACCTCGTGGGTCTGAGAGCCCAGTCGGGGCCCAGGAGGCTGGAGAAGCTGGATGCTTCCCCAAGGTGGGAAACGACAGGGAAAGATGGTCACACAGGACCTCAGCCAGGGCTGCTCCCCAGAGCCATGGCAATTCCAGGCCCAGCTCCTGCTCTGGGCCAGGGCCTGCCGAAAGTGCCTTATGCTCCTACCAGGGCATGCTCCTTTCTACAGATGAAGAAACTGAGGTGCAGAGAAGTGACATCTCACCCAAGGGCACAGACAAGTCCAGGACTGGGCAGTGGCGCAAAGCCAGGCAGGTGCGTGGGCTCCAGAGTCCAGCTTCTCTGCCACTGCCTTGGCATCAGTGGTATCTGTTCCCCTCTCAGACATCCCACGGCCCCATGGCCCTCCTCGGCCTCTGATCCTGCAGACAACCCCCCCCCCCACCACCCCAGCTGCCCTCCTAACTACTGGCATGGCACAGCTGTGAATGCAGGTGCAGGCCATTATTTGCCTCTCAGGGCTGCCAGTCCTGTCTGCCGGCCCCAGCCTCACCTCCTCTTCACACACAGGTGGGAGCCAATGTGAGGTTGTAATGGAGTCAGGCTTTGCTGGCATCTGTGTGGTGGAGTCCCCTGCTTCCCCAGCAGGGACATCCCACCTGCTGTATCCCTGCCAAGGTATCCTGGACATGCACTTTGGCTCCCGGGTGGGGGTGCAAAATCTGCCCATCTTGGGAACTGGGGTGTGTTCCTGACTCTTGCTTTCCTCTCCTCTCTTCTCCTGTCCTCACCCAGGGACAGGAGAGAGGGGTTTCCAAGGCCAGATCTGACTGGAAGACAGTGAGCTGGGCTTCAAGGCAGGGTCTGCCCAGACCCCCTCCTCCCCGCAGGGTTCATGAGGACTGCATGTCCCTAGGGGCAGCAGGAGAAAAGACAGTGATCAGCGAGGCTCTGAGGACACTGATCCCAGAGCCGAGGCCCTGTTAGCCAGCTCTGGTTCCCATCTCCCCTCCCGATGCCCTGGAGCTCTGGAGCCTGTCCTGGGCTGCGGGTTGTCATGGGGATGGAAGATGGGTGCACCAGAAGGGACTGGTGAGATGTAGGCCCGGGAAGGGGATTTTGATTTCCCTAAATCTGGATCAAATGCTACCCCTCAGCTGGCCATAAGGTCTTGCTTTGCCTGCTCCTAAGGGCCTGGGTCCCAGGTTTCACTGCAGGACTGCCTTTGTTCCTCTTTCTGAGGATCGAGGTCCCTGGGAGGCCCCAGAGAATGCCCAGAGTCCAGGTCACTGTAAAACCGAGCACCCTGGGTGCATCAACTCTCCCACTGCCCGCTCTCCTGACATAAACCATCAGTGGCCAAAAGTAGATGCACAGAATTAGGAGAAGTTGCCCCATTCCTCCTGCAACCTGGGGGAGTCTTCTTGCTATCTCCCCACTGCAGGACATAACCTTCTGCTCTGCCCACAGCCCTTCCCACTTGGGCCATGGAAGGCCTGGCCGGGGCGGACAGGGAGTGGTGACTGTGTGAATGGCACAAAGAATGCACTGAGCCTTGGGGGCAGGTCAGTGGGGCTCGGCTTCCTGTGTGCATAATAACTGATCACGACAGTGGAGCCACCTGGGGAAGTGGGGTACACAGAGGGGCAAGGGGGTTGACAGGGCAGGGCCTCCCAGTGGCACAACCCAGCAGACACTACTCACCAGAGCTGGGCCTCAGGGATGAAACCATCCCAATCGTTCCCAGCCGTACTGCTCCTGGAACACGCAGCCTTGTCCAAGGAGTTCCTGAGCAGGAGTGGGGAACAGGCACTCATCACACACGGCCTGATAACCCTGCACAGGGCAGTGTGCCACATTTGCCACTTTACACCCAAGGGTGCAGATAGCAAGGAGGCCGTGACTCTTGGAATCAGGCCCCCAGCCCAGTGTGTGCAGTTACCCTCACTGCCTCACCCTGAGAACCCCATGCATAGAATTACCATCTCCTCGTCTGCTCTCACCCCAAGAACCCCATCTACAGAATTACCACCTGTTTCATCTGCCCTCATCCTGAGAACCCTATCCTATAGAATTACCACCTGCCCTGATCTGCCTTTGCCCAAAAACCCCATCTATAGAATTACCACCTGCCCTGAGCTCCCCTTGCCCCAGGAATCCCATCTACAGAATTACCACCTGCCCTGAGCTCCCCTTGCCCCTAGAACTCCCATCTATAGAATTACCATCTGCCCTGAGCTGCCCTTGCCCCAGGAATCCCATCTGTAGACTTAACCACCTGCCCCATCTGCCCTCACCCTGAGAACCCCCATCTGTAGAATTAATCACCTTCTCTTATCTGTCCTCCTCCTGAGAATCCCCATCTATAGAATTACACCTGCGCCATCTGCCCTGACCCTCATAACCCTCATCTGTAGAATTACCACTTGCCCTGATCTGCCCTTGCCCTGAGAACCCCTATCTCTAGAATTAACAGCTGCTATGGACTGAATCACATCCCTGCTAAATTCGTATGTCAAAGCCCTAACACCAATGTGACTGTATTTGGAGATGGGATCTTTAGGTTAAGTGACGTCATCAAGGTGGGTCCTAATCCCATACAGCTGAAGCTCTTATAGGAGGAGGAAGGAATGCCAGGGCACTCTCCCCGCTGCATGAGGACAGTGAGAAGGTGGCTACCAGCCAGGAGAGCCCTCTCCAGGAACCCATGGGCTGACACCTTGATCTTGGACCTCCAAGTCTCCAGAAATGTGAGAGAAAAAAAGTCTGTTGACGCCTCCCCACCTGCGCGTTTTGCTGTGGCTATCCTGGCAGAAAGAGGCACCATATGACTCGGCAATTCCACTCCCAAGTATGCATAAGAGAACCGAGAGTAGGGTTGCAAACAAATTCTGTTCACACATATTCATTGAGCTCTGTGCACAACCACCAAACAGGGGAGAGGACTCACGTGGTCCTCAGCTGATGAGTGAATCAAGAAAGCATGGTCTGCATACACCGTGGAATATTATTCAGCCATAAAAAGCCATGAAATTTGGACACATTTTATGACATGGATGAACCTTGAAAAGATGTTACAGGAATGAAGCCAGACACAAAAGGTCATGTGAGAATGTTGTGGAACTGGGTATTGGGAATGGTTGCACAGCATTGCTAATGCACTTAATGTCACTGAATTGTACATTTTTGAGCAGTTAAAATCACTGATTTACACAGCCAACAGACACATGAAAAAAATGCTCATCATCACTGGCCATCAGAGAAATGCAAATCAAAACCACAATGAGATACCATCTCACACCAGTTAGAATGGCAATCATTAAAAAGTCAGGAAACAACAGGTGCTGGAGAGGATGTGGAGAATTAGGAACACTTTTAAACTGTTGGTGGGATTGTTAACTAGTTCAACCATTATGGAAAACAGTATGGCAATTCCTCAAGGATCTAGATCTAGAAGTACCATATGACCCAGCCATCCCACTACTGGGTATATACCCAAAGGATTATAAATCATGCTGCTATAAAGACACATGCACACATATGTTTATTGCAGCACTATTCACAATAGCAAAGTCTTGGAATCAACCCAAATGTCCACCTGTGACAGACTGGATTAAGAAAATGTGGCACATATACACCATGGAATATTATGCAGCCATAAAGAAGGATGAGTTTGCGTCCTTTGTAGGGACATGGATGCAGCTGGAAACCATCATTCTTAGCAAACTATCACAAGAACAGAAAACCAAACACCACATGTTCTCACTCATAGGTGGGAACTAAACAATGAGATCACTTGGACTCGGGAAGGGGAACATCACACACTGGGGCCTATCATGGGGAGGGGGGAGGGGGGAGGGATTGCATTGGGAGTTATACCTGATATAAATGACGAATTGATGGGTGCTGACGATTTGATGCGTGCAGCACACCAACATGGTACAAGTATACATATGTAACAAACCTGCACATTATGCACATGTACCCTAGAACTTAAAGTATAAAAAAAAAAAAAAAGTTTAAA
>NC_045452.1:48714747-48717971 GCF_002776525.5 Piliocolobus tephrosceles
AAAAAACCTAAAAAAAAACAAAAAAAAAGATCTGCTTACTTAATCACAACAACGAATGTAATGAACACACTAGAGAAACAGAGTGGGAGATTTCTTTAAAAATAAATTTGGTTTGGGAAAAAAAGAATCCCTACTCTCGGGTCTAGAAGGGCCTGGGCCTTACCCAGGGGCCACCCCATCTGACTGGAATAAGGCCCCGAGACCAGGGCTGAGAGAGCCTCAGGGGCTGCATCTGGTTCTGGATGAGTATGTTTTTCTTATTTAAAAAAATACATATGCTCTCAAAAAGCATATTTTACTATAGCTGTTTCAAAAGCACAGAATTGAGTGAGCTTATTATAAAGAATAGTGATGAGAGTTTATTCTCCTAAAATAGTAGTCTCACATTTATTCTAGCATCTCCTCTTTTTGGCATTTTGTACATATGGTTAGAATTCTTGAATCCACCATTCGATTTGCCTGTTAGGATATAGATTGTTAGGAATGATAGTCTTGTGTGACCCTTTAGTTTATAATTCTATCAAAGAGAACAAAGAAAACTCATATTGAGCTAACTTCAAAATGCTTAGCTCAATGGGAATCAGCTCTCACAGACACATCCACTGTCCATAGGCTTGTTATGCATGCTGATAATATCATACTAGACTTATATGCATTAGTGGAAATAAAGATTCACCCTGGTGAATCATTTTCAGTCATCACTGGTAGAGGTTAATAGAACTAAAATCAAAGTACCCAATAAAAAAATTATGGTTTTAGATAACCTACATTTTGTATGTCCAATATTTTCTATCAATTTCTCAGTACTTGTCTTGAAAATGGCAGTTACTTTTTTTTCTTTTCTTTCTTTCTTTTTTTTTTTTTTTTTTTTTTGAGATGGAGTCTTGCTTTGTTGTCAGTCTAGGTTCACTACAATCTAGGTTGTGCAATCTAGGTTCACTACAACCTCCGCCTCCCTGTTCAAGTGATTCTTCTACCTCAGCCTCCTGAGTGTAGCTGGCATTATAGGTGCCTGCCATCATGCCTGGTTAATTTTTGTATTTTTAGCAGGGACAGGGTTTCACCATGTTGGCCAGTCTGGTCTTGAACTCCTGACCTCTGGTGATCTGCCTGCCTGGGCCTCCCAAAGTTCTGGGATTACAGGCATGAGCCACTGTACCTGGCTCTACTTACTTCTGCTGTCTGCAAGAGTGAGAAAAACAAATTACTCATTTGTTTCTAATAGTTTCCACAGTGACTAATGTAGCCCTGATGCTAGAATGTCCTTCACATTCACAGTGTTCAAGAGCATATACTGTATACTCTGTTCCATTTTGAGTGAGAATGTATATGCCCTGCCTTAGGTGAAATGCAGTTCTGTAATATGTAAAAAGTGTTATGTAATAAATAAGTGATTTGGAGAATGTTGCATATATTAGAGTACAGTAGAATCCTATGGTATTAATTCTTATTCAAATTTTTCTTATCATATTTGCTATGAGAAAAGGGGAGAAATCCATGTAAATTAAGTAGGCCATGCTGCCATTTAACTCAATGAGCGTATTGTATGGTTATGAGATGGGAATATTCATGTAGACATTTTATTCAATAATCAACTTCCTCTGTAGAAGACAGATTTCCAAACTAAATATAAACCTGAAAATGAAAACATACTGTAGGTTTCCTTGGCAAAACACAGCCAATGTACTTCTGCTATTTGGCAAAATAAATAGCCTTCCATTTCTTATTCTATGTTGGTTTACTAGTACTGTTGGGCAGGAGGGTAATGGCTTTTGGAAATGAAGTTCTGACTCTGATATGACCTCAGTGCATTCTCTTCTTGGTATTTCAAAATGTGCATTAAAGTATTAAAGACTGAAAAATTCTGCATTGTGGAGATCTGGGAAAGGAAATATCTTAGCTGACATGGAGCTGGTTTGTATTTCATCTGACTTTCTCAGGAATCTTATTTCATTGATTATTTGTGCTTTCTCAGTCTTAAGTTTCTTAGTTCTTACCACTTTTAATGTGCCCCATATTGTAAAGCAAACAAGCATGAAGCACACACACGCATAAAAGTGCACGTGCGAGTTAATGAAATATCACACTCCAGCTGCTTTTATGTCTCATTTAAAAATAAGTCTCTTTGTTCACTCACATTACATCATTTC
Organism: Piliocolobus tephrosceles; assembly: GCF_002776525.5. NCBI lineage: Eukaryota > Metazoa > Chordata > Mammalia > Primates > Cercopithecidae > Piliocolobus > Piliocolobus tephrosceles. Next base: position 48,716,898 of record NC_045452.1, read on the forward strand.
CCATTCATATCTTTGTACACCAAGAACTGAAATTTAACTCAGCACTCCAGTAAACCTTTCCATGGCAAGGTTTCAAGAGTCACTAAATAAAATAGAACATTTTTAATCCTTACCTTGCATATATTTTAAGAATAATTTAACACTGTTAACTTCTCTCTTATTTTAGAACACACACTTTGCTTAGGTTTTATGTTTCCATGGCCTACTTATTTTAAAATTCCATCTCTCAATTAACTGTGCAGATTCTTCTTGCTATATATGATCCCTAAGTTTTCACAGTTGTTTGTTCTGTTTTTCCCAAATTTTTATCATTCAACACACTTTCCCTCAGTAAACTCAGGCACTCCAATGGTTTCAAGTTAAATTTCTAACTCTGTCCTTTTTTTCCTACTCTAGAACTATCTTTAAAATAATCAAACATATAGTTATATATATTTACACATAAGACATTCCAACTTTTATCATTACAGCAGCAGTAGGGCTAGTTGGGGGTGCTACTGGGTGCTACACTGCCTGCCGCAGGGGGTGGGTTGGGGCTGCTATTGTGGTTGCACTGCCGGCGGCGTGGGGGTGGGGGGACTAATCAGGGCGCTGACTGGTCCAGCTTCATTGCCGACAGTGGGGGAGGGTGCGAACCGGGGCTGCACTGCCCGCCGCAGGGGATAGGTTGGGGCAGTATCTGGTGCTACACTGCCGGTTGGGGGAGTGGGAAAGGGGGGGTGTGCAGGGAGGTTCTTCCAGGGGGGTGGTTTCGGGCGCTATCGGGTGCCAGACTGCCCATGATAGAGGGCGAGTGGGGTGCGCCATTGGGGGTTACACTGCCCGCGCAAAGGGCAGTTTGGAGGCGATACCTCCCGCCAGTGGCAGGCGGGGTGGTGGGGTGGGTTGTGGGCACGGTTCAGGTGCTGCACTGCGGTCAGTGGGGGGCGAGTTAGGGCCTCTATCAGCTGCTGCACTCTTTGTGGTGGGGGTCCGGTTTGGTGCGCTATCGGGACCCTATCTCGGAAGCAGCATACGGGTTAGGGGTGCTGTGGGGGGATACACTGCCTACCGCGGGGGGGAGGGCAGGGGGGG
>NC_045452.1:48718071-48729074 GCF_002776525.5 Piliocolobus tephrosceles
GTGGGGCGGCACAGCCCGTTGTGGGGAGCGGGTTGGGGGACTTAAGGATCTGTGACTGCACTATTCAACGCGGGGAGCAGGTTGCAGCACTTTCTGAGATGTCACTGGCCAGCGCGGGGGGGTGGGTTGGGGTCCCATCAGTGACTGCTTGGCCCACTGTAGGGGGCAGTTTGGGGGAGTTATCTGGTGCTGCAACGTCCGACGCGGGTACGGGTTGGGGGGCTACTGGGTTCTACACTGCAGCCACGAGGGGAGGGTGTTAGGGGCGCTGTCCTGGGGCCAACAGCAGGCGGCGGGTTAGGGGCACTATCAGGGGTGTGCCCTGCCGGTGGTGGCAGAGGTTGCAGCAACAGCAGTGGTCTCCAGGGAAGGAACTTTCCTCCTCTCCCTGGACCTCCAGACTCTAGAGGGGGACCTGACCTCCTCCTGCTCCTGTTCCTCGAGCGCAGCGAGTGCACAACGTTTCCGCAGGAATCCTGGGCACGGCAGGGCCCTCATATACCCCTGTTGGATTCCCAGGCCCGTGCTCTCTCGCTCTGTGTTGCAGAGACCGCCTGGGACCTCTTGGCATGCCAGACATGGATTAGCAGACACCATGGTGGGCGCGGCTCTGTGGTGTGGGTGGAGGCATCAGGATCCGGAAGCGGCACTTGGGTGGAAGGGCTGACTGGGTCTGAGTTTCTGCCCAGGTGCCGCCGCCATCTGAATATATTTCAAAGACAGTGCTGGCCTGGCAACCGGTGATGCCCCACGCCCACCCCAACCCTCACTTCTACCCAAGTAGAGGCAACCCCAGAGACAGATGCCTGGGTGGCAGCGGTGAAGTCTGGCAGTTGGCCTGGCGGCCAAAGGACGGGAACTGGCCGCTCACCCCATCCCAGTTTCCACGGAGAAACAGCCACCATAGCCCCTGTGCTGTTGGCTCAGGCTAAAGAGGAACAGACCCTCAGTTGGGCAGGCGGTGCACTTGGCGACCCTGAGGTCATCGAGTGCCAGCCCCGCCAATCCCCGTAGGTGCCCAAGCTGCAGCTGCCACCTGCACGTGGGCAGCAAGTGCCTGGCCACCCCCAGCTCACGACGACCTCAGCATGTGGATCCTTGGGCCAGATGCCTCAGTGGTAAAGCCAGATGGCCCACTCTGCAACCAATCAGTCAGCCCTATCGGCACCCAGGCAGACTGCTCAGCATTTGGGTCAGGCTTCAGACCACGTGGAAAAGGAGCGGACCCTCAGGCCTGCTGGGCTGTGCTCTGTGTCCCAATCTTGACACCATCCAGGGGAGTTCTGCTTTCCCGCGCCAGTGCCTCAGCTGTTGCAGAAAACTGCAGAACTGCAAATTGCACACAAGCAGAGATGACAGAGCAACCCCTGACCTTCTGCACCACCCACCCTACCCGCACACCTGCCACGCGGACCCTGGGCCAGTGCCTGGGCGCCCAAGTCAGGCAGTCCGCACAGCAGCGGCACCAGGTGGGAACCTGTTGGTTAATATCACCCCAGTTACCACGAAGAGCCTGCCTCGGCAGCCCCTGCGTTCTTGGAGGAGGCCAAGTCAGAGCACACCAGCGATGAACATGACCCTGAGGACATCAGGTACCAGGCCTGCCAGCCCCCACTGGCATCCAAGCCACAGCTGCAGCCTAGACGTGGTGCACTAGCAGCAAGTGACTGGACACTCCAGACCAGGCGCGCCCCCCAGTAGCGTGAATCCTGAGGCCAGACACTCAGGGGGCAAAGTCGGGCCATCGGCCCCACCAGCGGTCGCTGTTTCATCGGTGTGGGTACAGAGTGCCCAGCGCCAGGGCCCAGGATCCGGAGAGATGTCCAAGAGGAGCTCAACTCGAGGCCATGTAGGCTGTGCACTGGGCGACCCCTGACGCCATCTAGTGGAAGCTCCGCCATCTCGTGCCAGTGCCAGATCTACAGCTGCAAACCATTCGTGGGGCACTGGCAGCGGTGAGGGCGGGTGGGGATAGGAGCAGTTCCTGACTCTCCATGCCTTGCCCGCTACCTGACACTAGCCACACAGACTCCAGGACCAGAGCCTCAACGTGAAGCCAGGCAATCCACGAAGCCACTCAGGTGGCCGGGAGTACCCTTGCCAGCACCCTATCTCCCTTCCGAGGAGAAGCCGGGTGGGCTGCAAGGCCAGACAGGTCCTCCTCCTCAGGCGGGACTGCCCAGCTGCACACGTGCGATCCTGGGGCCGCGCAGGCGAGCCCAGGAGAATCCTCGAGCCTAGTGGTGCCCGCGGAGAGCTGCAGCCCCACCTGCTCGCGCGCACCACCTGTGAGCGGCTTCCAGGAGCCGGCGGCCACCGCGGTACAGGCGCGCGCCCAACGGCTTTGCCCTGCTCACTCCGTCTGAGAGGTCAGAGGCTGGGAGTGTCCCTGCTGAAGGCTGTGGTGGACCGGGCTGGATCGCGGATTTTGGAGTTCATCATAGATTTGTGATCGCAGACTGGGGGTTGGATCGCGGATTTGGAGTTGGATCCGGACTTGGGGTTGGATATGGGATTTGGGGCTGGGTCGGCGAGTTCAGGGGGGCGTGGTGAAAAGGTGACAGGAAGCTGCCACCGCTCAAGAGCGGTGGTTGGGGGTCTGAGAAGTCACCACCATGAAGTTGTTCGGCTTTGGGAGCCACAGGCGCCAGACAGTCCTGGGCTCCATAGACCACACCACTACATGGGTTCAGGGTATGGAATCCGGCAGGCCGAACTGCAGAAGATCCACAGGGTGGCTGTCAAGGGCGACGCAGGGGAGGTGGAGCGCTGCCTGGCGCGCAGGAGCGGAGACCTGGACGCCCTGGACAAGCAGCACAGGTAGCAGGGGCTCAGCCCTGGGTGGGAGGGGGGCCCCAGGCCCCAGACCCAGCTTTCCGGCAGGCCCTGGGACTGGGCCTTGTAGGGCGCGGGGCACTCTCCCAGTGGCGGAGCCAAACAGGCCCTCAGCTGTTTTCCATCCCTCATAATTCCCTGGCTGGAGTAGGTGGAGAATTTGAGTGATTTAACTCACAAAGTTAAGCTATACGGTGTTGTTATTTTTAATGAACACCTTTAAAACATGGTTTATGTACATTATAGGAGGCGCCTAATGAGAAAACTCATTCCCCTATCAAAAATACCGTGAGTTATTTTCAGTAGGTGAAAAGTTTTCAGATAAAACTGACCGTTTTACATCCGTATCCACCTGTGTAAGTAGGTTCCTTACTGAAGGTTCTTAGAGAGAAACTTGGAAGTGGGAGGTGGGTTCTGTGTTCTTGAATGGGAAGGCACGTTTTTCTCAAAATGTGATCCCTTTATGTGTTTATCAATTTTACATAGACCCAATGAAAATATCAAGTTTTTAACATTTTTGTATGACACCTGCTGTCTTTCACTATTGTGATGACATTTTTAAAAAATCTCATAATGGAGTGAAAAAACACTTCTCCTCTAGATAGCAAAATGTGCTATAATTTCGACAATAAATTGTTTACTGACAGCTGAAAAGACAAACGCATGGAACAGAGTAGGAAACCCAGAAACACTGAAATTATGTAAGATAGAAGTAAGGATTGATGAGTAGGAAAGGATGAATTATTAATGAAAAAATGCCTGTTGTTTGAAGAAAACTAATGAAATTTTATGTCACAAACATGAGTTGCTGATGGAATACAGATTGAATTTTTTACATATGCAAATTAGTAAAGTACCAGAAAACACAAATGCTTATTTTACAGGAACATTTTATGTTGACAAAGGCCTTCCTGAGAATGACCTCTTAAGCAGACATTCTGAAGGTTGATTTAGCAAAGTAAAAATTAAAGCTGCCTCTGTTTCGGAAGACAAATTAACAAAATGAAAGAGAGCTTATGTGGAAAAATATTGACTTTATTATATATATATTCAGATGAAAAGTATGTTTTCATTTTATAGGGAATTCATTATATTCCTTTTTTTTTTTTTTGAGTCAGAATCTTGCTTCTTTGCCCAGGCTGGTGTCCAATGGAACAGTCTTGGTTCACTGCAACCTCTGTCTCCCGGGTTCAAGCAATTCTCCTCCCTCAGCCTCCCAAGTAGCTGGCATTACAGGCAGGTGCCAGTATGCCCAGCTAATTTTTGCATTTTCAGTAGAGAGGGGGTTTCACCATGTTGACCAGGCTGGACTCGAACTCCTGACCTCAAGTGATCTGCCCACCTTGGCCTCCCAAAGTGCAGCAATTACAGGCATGAGCCACTGTGCATGGCCTGTATTATTATATATTATATGATATATATTACTGATAATTACATCATATGTATTATAGATGTTGTATATGTCAGTTATATATACACATTAGATGAAAAGTTATATATATATATATATAGATGAAAAGTACATTTTCATTTTAGAGGAAATTCTTTCAAATGCAATCATCAAAAACTCTAAAATTGGGCAAAGTACATTTCTCTAGATCTACAAGTTACTTATGTACACAGAAAAAAGTCCTTTGCATTTCTGGTTTAAGAATTTAAATAAAAAAGGACTGAAACAGTTTTCTATCCACAATATTTGTGAGGATGTTTTATACTCCTGCTTAAAGTTCAAGTTGCTGATTACCTTTCAAATAGATAATTTGGTGGTAAGTACATTTAAAAAATGTGTATGCCTTTTACCCATCAATTCCATTACACTAAAATACCCTTAGGAAATAAAGATACATGCACTTTATTTTTCACAGCACTTACTTTAAAAAGAACCCAGGCCGGGTACGGTGGCTCAAGCCTGTAATCCCAGCACTTAGGGAGGCCGAGACGGGCGGATCACAAGGTCAGGAGATCGAGACCATCCTGGCTAACACGGTGAAACCTGGTCTCTACTAAAAAATACAAAAAAAAAACTAGCCGGGTGAGGTGGCGGGCGCCTGTAGTCCCAGCTACTCGGGAGGCTGAGGCAGGAGAATGGCGTGAACCCGGGAGGCGGAGCTTGCAGTGAGCTGAGATCCGGCCACTGCACTCCAGGCACTCCAGCCCAGGCGACAGAGCGAGACTCCGTCTCAAAAAAAAAAAAAAAAAAAAAAAAAAAAAAAGAACCCAGAGAATGGGTCAATGGATCCTATAAATAAATTTCAGTCAGTTGCATCCATTGGAATGAAATATGTGACCATTGAAGGTGGCAATAGATACAGAAGTATGTTGATGTGTGAAGATGTATTTTTTTTATAGCTAGTGAGGAAAAAAATCAGTTAAATTATACATCTGCACAAACATACTATGGTCTTGTTTTAGCAAAAATTATGTACAAAATAAAAATTTGTAATTTCTGAGCATTTGTATTTTAAGTAAAGTTTTTTCCTTTTTCTTATCTGTGATTGTTGCAGTGAACATGTACAAAATTGTAGTAAAAGTTTATTATTAATGGAATAATCCTTGGGAAGAGAGGAATATGAATCTTGCATTGATAAAAATAATTTCTCACTTTCTATTTTTTATCGCTATTGTGTGTCTTGTTCTTTGAACTTTTAGCCTTTTCAGAAGTAAAATTAGAATGTTTTTATGTTTCCAGATTTTATCTATATATTTTATTATGTACATTTTTCTTACACATTCATTCCATTTATGCAATCATAGATTAATCATTTCATTTTAATGTATTCTTTAAAAATAAAAATACATATAAATAATTACTGTTCCAAAATTATTGCTTTATAGGAGTTTATTTAAAAATATTGAACTCCCCAACTGTATTTATCCATTCTTTCATTTGATTTATTCATGAAACATAACCTGAGTACCTGTTATGTAGCAGACATATTCTACTATCTTTCAGGACCCTTCTATCCTTAAAAACTTCATATTTACCTGCCCTGCCTGTGCAAGCTGAGAGATTTAAAATAGGAATATTGAGACTGAATCTCCTTGAAACTTTATCTCCCACCTTTCAAACAAAAGCATTTCTGAAGTTAGAAAATAGTAGAAGATAACCTTTAACTGCCCTTTCAAAAGTTTGTCAGTCTTAAATACTAATATTAAGCCTTGGAAAGCCTTATTTGCACATATTCTGTAAGTGTAAGAATTGAATAAAATGAGCCATACATGTATTCATTTGAATCATGAGTTTCCTTTGGCTTCAAGTTGTTTGAAAATCAAATAATTAATTTGTTTAAAAAAAAATGCATGATTATTTCAGTGCTCTTTTCCCATAGTCCCTTTAAGAACTAAAATGTATTTAAGTTTCAGTTCCATGCCTGGAACTGCCCTAGACCTGAGTTACCATATTCTACTTAATGTAAGCTCTCATGGATTGTGTGATGCCCCATTATTTTATGTATCAATAAGATAATTTTTAAAATGCTACCAATTATATTTATAATAAATCATGGATTATAAGTGGCATTCCAATGTCAGAGGTGTTAAAATGTGACCTACTCTTTAAACCATCCTGCAAAGCAGGTATAATTGTATCATTTTACCTAATTAAAATGTTTTTGTTAAGTAGTAGTAATAGTAATAATATCTGGCTGGGTGCAGAGGCTCACGCCTGTAATCCCAGAACTTTGGGAGGCTGAGGTGAGAGGATTGTTTGATGCCAGGAGTTTGAGACCAACCTGGGCAATAAAGTGAGATTCTTACTCTACAAAATTTTTCAAATAGCTGGGCATGCTGGTGTACATCTGTAGTCCCAGCTACTCAGGAGGCTGGGGACTCCAGGTTACGGTGAGGTATAGTTACATCATTGCACTCCAGCCTGGGTAAAAGAGTGAGACTTTGTCTCAATAAACATAAATGTTTCAATTATTAAGCTATCATAGGAACTATTCTAAATACTTTACATAGATTCTCATTTAAGCTTCAAGATGGTGTCTTATGAGATAGCTACTATTGTCATCTTTATTAATGAGGAAGTTGAGGCACAGAAAGGCTAAGCAATAGTTGGTAAGTGACAAGGTTTAAAGTAGGACTCAAGCCCTAGTTGAACTGAATCCAAAGCCTGAGCTCTTTCTACTCAAATAGGCTGCTGTTTTCATTAAGGCAGTGAGCAATAAGAGCTAGTAAGTATTGTAATTTCTTCAAAAAATATCATTTGTTTTGAAGGCAGAGGAAAAACATGCTATTCAATTTTTACAATGACATGGATGATGGTAGGTTTTGAGATGTTGCACTACAGTTTCCTAAAAACTCCTCCTACTCTTGTGGAACTGCTCTACATTTGGCCTGTGCCAGTAGCCATGTGAAAGTGGTCACTCTCCTGGTTAACAGAAAATGCCAGATTGATATCTGTGACAAAGAAAACAGAACACCTTTGATACAGATATATTAGAGCCAACTCTTTTAGCATGACATGGATTTGATTTACACATGTAGAATTAAAATAATAAATTGATCTCCTTTAAATATACCTAGTTGGTAAAACCTGTGAAATGTGTATTTTGAATTCTTAGAATTTACAATCTATTTCTTGGTCTAATATGGACAGGCAGTCCATTGCCAGGAAGAGGCTTGTGCCATTACTCTGCTGGGACATGGTGCCAATCCAAACCTTAAGGATATCTAAGGCAACACTGCTCTCCATTATGCTGTGTGTAGTGAGAGCACCTCACTGGCAGAAAAACTGCTTTCCCATGGTGCAAATATTGAAGCACTGGACAACGTATAGTTCAATAAACTTTCTTTCCAAAATATTTGTTTTAACATTGACATAGGTAAGGGTCAATTTTTATATTTGGCAGCTCAACCATTCCCTGAAAGCAAATGCAAATTAAGTTATTTTGAAATAACTTAATTGTCTAAGATTTTATTTTAAATATTGATCCTTTTAAAGAAACATTAAAGGGCACAGCTTTATAAAATGCACTTTGGAAAACATTTGTGAATTTGTTAAAGGTAAAACCTTTTCAACTTTTTTCTACACAGGGTTATTCTTTTCTTTCTTTTTTTTTTTTTTTCCTAACTAATTAGTGTAAAACAACACAGGAAAGAAAATATGCCCTGGAAATAGGCTTTATCTTAAAACTCAAACAAAACTAAAGCAACTTACAGTAAACGGAGATGTTGCTGCTGCTGATAATTTTCTGAAAAACTGATGTATCATTTCTCAGTGGCACATGGCTTAAGAGGGAAACATAGGAAGGGAAAAGAAGAGCAATCAGAAATATGCAGGTCACTTGGAAGTTAGGTAATGAGGGAAAATGACAGGAAGAGTTTTTTTTTTTTTTTTTTTTTAAGTTCTTCTAGTTTATGTGTTGAGACAAGGTGCTCTTTAGTTTTGGGTCTAATAATTTTTGGCTTGAAAATGAGAGTCAGTTGAAACTTGCCTGGAGATTAATTTTAGGAGGAGTCTGAGGAAACCAGATTGGCAGTGAGTATGTGTTGACAAAGTGAGAAAAACTTCAGCAGAAGGTGGAACAAATTATTAACTGACTTATTGCCCGTCCTGGCAGAAGCAGCCTCTTAGATAAGAGTCTAAAGACTCCTCTCAAATCTAGCACATCTTGGTGGGAAGATGGGAGATAAGGAGCTTATAAATAGCAAAATCAAGTGGGAATTTGAGTTTACTTGTCCCTGTTCTACCCATACCCAGGAAACTTAACTGGAGCTTTAATAAATGACACTATCTCTTGCTCTTTTCTCTTTTTGGCCACATGTCCAACTGATAAAGGGAATTAGCCATGCAAGTGAGAAATGAGACTGAAGTGATTGCTGCACTAATTCTCAGAATTGTGCATTACAGTGGCCTGAGGACATTTTGTTAAAAATCTACAATTGTAGGCTTTCCCCTGAGAATTTTGATGTAATAGACCTAATAAGGACTGAACCTGTTTAAAAACATCTTCTTGAAGCTGGGCACAGTGGTATGTTCCTGTAGTCCCTGCTTGAGCCGAAGAGTTTGAGTCCAGCTTGAGCAACATAGTGAGACTCTTGTCTCTAACAGCAACAGCCAAAAAAAAAAAAAAAAACCCTCAAGAGTTTGTATACACTCCTGATTAAGAACCCCCGAATAGATAAGTGCAATGTATAAATTTCTGTATCTCAAAAATGTAAGAAATCTCTAGAAGAGTTTGTGTTTGATAGGTGCTACTTCCTTCAAAGTTTTCCTTTTCAATCTCCTTTTCAAGACTTACCTGTCTTTCTCCACATCTGTGACTGGGATGTGAAAGGGAAATATTATTGGCAATATCTCTCAGTTTACAGAATAACACCTTTTCCTTCCCACCATTAATCATTCACTACCATTCAGAGAGTCTTTAGAAATTTGCTTATGGGTAATCTTTCAATAGCTAGAGGCTGACCCTTTCAGGATTTGATGTCCCTTTGTCATCATGCAGGTGATTATGTGTCAACAAATGTTCATTACAAGTTGGGCTTTCTCAGTTACAATAGTAGCAAATCCTAAACTATTTCTTTTTGAAGTTGTATTATGAACTATCTCAGTATGTTTGTTAAGTTTACAGAGCTTTAGCATAACCAAAATGTCAGTTTTAAACACTGAAATCCATGAAGTTAATGAGAATACAGATAGGAATTCTTACAATAATTTAGTTTTAGCAGTCCTGTGAACCAATGATCTATTTGGCTAACAATCTGGGAAAATTATATACCAATATATTTTAAATGAATAAATGTTGCAAAAATTCTTGAAGCAAGTATTATGAGTCTTTTTAAACATTTTTATTATATATGAGAGCCTGAATTTTTGGTAAAACATATGACACTAGAGAAAGAAAATATTTTACATGCAAATACTTGGATTATACACAACCATTTAGTAATACATTTATAGCAAATATAAAAACAGAAGGGCTATGTTCTAATGTGATACACAGATTTGGTTGCCTCTATAAGTTGAATCAACATATAAAATTTAGAGACTTTTGTAGAAATCTGGACTTCAGGCTTATCCTAAAATGTCAAATCAGGTGTCCCCTGAGTTTTTGTCACTGTTTGGTCTGCTGTGCAGAGATTACCCCTTTGTAGAAGGCATGTATTCTCCAGTTTGCTACTGTGCCCACCTCAGTACTTCCCTTACTCAGGTGACCTTCCTTTGTCATTGCAAGTATTTGAGTTTACAACTCTTATGTTGTAGTATATTTTGATAAAGACTTCAAGGTTTTCAAGTCAGCATGTGCTTGTTTATAACATGTAGTCTATAGAGTTTATAAATCCCTCAGTTATGGAGTTGAATTTTAGAAGTTAGAAGTTTTTAAAACGCTTTTCTTTAAATATACCACAAATAGTCATCTTCCCATAAGAATGCCTAGAATCATGTCATCTGCAAACAGGGACATGATTGTGTATTTAGAAAACCCCATCGTCTCAGCCCAAAATCTTCTTAAGCTGATAAGCAACTTCAGCAAAGTCTCAGGATACAAAATTGATGTGCAAAAATCACAAGCATTCTTATACACCAGTAACAGACAAGCAGAGAGCCAAATCAGGAATGAACTTCCATTCACAATTGCTTCAAAGAGAATCAAATACCTAGGAATCCAACTTACAAGGGATGTAAAGGACCTCTTCAAGGAGAACTACAAACCACTGCTCAGTGAAATCAAAGAGGACACAAACAAATGGAAGAACATACCATGCTCATGGATAGGCAGAATCAATATTGTGAAAATGGCCATACTGCCCAAGGTAATTTATAGATTCAATGCCATCCCCATCAAGCTACCAATGAGTTTCTTCACCGAATTGGAAAAAACTGCTTTAAAGTTCATATGGAACCAAAAAAGAGCCCGTATTGCCAAGACAATCCTAAGTCAAAAGGACAAAGCCGGAGGCGTCACGCTACCTGACTTCAAGCTATACCACAAGGCTACAGTAACCAAAACAGCATGGTACTGGTACCAAAACAGAGATATAGACCAATGGAACAGAACGGAGCCTTCAGAAATAATGCCACACATCTACAACCATCTGATATTTGACAAACCTGAGAAAAACAAGAAATGGGGAAAGGATTCCCTATTTAATAAATGGTGCTGGGAAAATTGGCTAGCCATAAGTAGAAAGCTGAAACTGGATCCTTTCCTTACTCCTTATAC
>NC_045452.1:48729174-48822933 GCF_002776525.5 Piliocolobus tephrosceles
AAAAAAAAAAAAAAAAAAAAAAAAAAAAAGAAAATCAGGCTAGCTTATATTCTGTTGTATTAGTCTGACCTGGGGTAGGGCCAGCACTAATGTTTTGGTTCACTTGGCATTCTGCATATAACGAGAATTTTGATATATCTCAATAGAATCCAAAAAGTGAGATAATAGAACAAAGTCAGAACATGAAATGATCTGTGACTTTTTAGATCACCCTAGTTATCTCGATGCTGCATGGTGATCTCTTTCACTGTATTTGAAAGTACTTGAAAACTTCAAATACGTCCCAAGTTATTATACAGTATGTTCTCAAAAATGAAATGTGGATACCGGGTTGTGGAATATCAAATGCCCATTGGCATCATGTGTAAACCCTTAACAAAGAAAAAAATACGTATTTAATGTAATATAAAAAAATGAGAGACACTTTTAACAAGATTGCTTCCATGTGGACTCAAACTGCACAGAAGTCAAGTAAAATTTGCATATTAATATTATAACTACTTGACATTTAAGTGATTACAGTTTTGAAAGAGGCATGGATTTAAGGTAAAATTAGGGCCCCGCTTATCTCAAATGATAAGGCGTAGTCATGAACATGAGAAATTACAGAAAGCACATGCAGGAAAGAAGTATCACCTTGATGACGATGTCATACAGCTGCTCGACTGGATTATAGAGATGCTCTGAAGCCTACATTAGGTGGAGATTATGTGTGTCCTGATGTAAGAATAGTCTTTGAAATTGCAAATAATATTTCTCATTATAGACACAATTTAATCAGGGAAATAGTAATTGAACTAGAAATTAATTTAAAAGTTATATTGCAATGGAAGATAACTGCATGTTAAACAAAACAGAGAGCCAGTAATATTTGTTTCATGTAATTTCTCCTGAGTAATGAAAATGAGGTAAATCTGAATAATTTACCACATCCATAACATAGGATATAAAACCTCTGCGCAGGTATGGAGATTCATACTTAGAAAGCATACCATCAATAGCAAACCAAGCCTTTAACTCCTAACCCTGTGAATTACTAAAGCAACTATTACAGAGGTCTGGGCAAAGGCTGTGGAGGCTTTGGTGGTCTGGGCTATGGTTATGGCTGTAAATGTGGTAGCACTGTAGACCAGGGTATAGCTGTGGCTATGGAGACTATAGATACGGTTGCGGCCACTCATCCTGTTATGGAAGACATGGGTTCTTTAGCTTCTATTAAAATTCTTCCTTATCAATCTAATATCTGATTTCATGAGTGAACTTCATAAGCCTGATTTCAATCATTGGACCTAACTTTCAAAATTATGCCAAGTCTATTTGTTCAAAATAATTAGCACCTAAGACTTTCAGTACATTTATAATTATACAAGTTTGTCTCCATCATATCTCCTGGATTTCATTAATGAAGTCTCTTGAGACACAGCAAATATAGCTTTTGTTTAATTCATTTGGCTTAATTATATATGTTACTAAGTATAAATACTACTCAACTTTGAATGTGAAAACTAAAACACTATCTGTGTATTAAATATTTATTTCATACATTGATAGATATATGAAAAGGACAATAACTTTAGACTGAATTGAATGATGATTCCTTGAATATATGTAATTTTTTTTCGGAGAGTGTCACTCTGTTGCCCAGGTTAGAGTGCAGTGGTGCGATCTCAGCTCACTGCAGCCTCTGCCTTCAAGGTTCAAGCAATTCTCATGCCTCAGCCTTCCTAGTAGCTGGGATTACAGGCATGTGCCACTACAGTTGGCTAGCTTTTGTATTTTTGCTGTAGAGACGGGTTTCGCCATGTTAGCCAGGCTGGTCTTGAACTCCTGGCTTCAAGTTATCCACCCACTTCAGCCTCCAAAAGTGCTGGGATTAAAGGTGTGAGCCACCGTGCCTGGCCAAATATAAGTGATTTTTATTTCCTAGCTTTTAATTAGATAATTCTTAGATTTAAACTCAACAACAATAAAAAATTCAACTCCAACATTTTGTAACTATATATTTATGGTAATAAATAAAAGGAATTTACATGGTTTTAATTCTATACAATTATATTTATCAATGCAGTCCAAATACATAAGTAATCAATTTCTTCTTTCAAAATGTGTTGCTTAGTCAGCCCTTTTGTGGTAAGAAGGAAAGAGTGCTAGAACAAAATATTTCTCTTTTTTTTTTTTTTGAGTTAAAGAGATTTAATCTTCCCATGTAAAATATGTCTTTTCTATATCAGAAGGTTTTAACATTCTTTTTTTTAAAAAATTTTTTTAATTATACTTTAAGTTCTAGGGTACATGTGCATAACGTGCAGGTTTGTTACATATGTATACTTGTGCCATGTTGGTGTGCTGCACCCATCAACTCGTCAGCATCCATCAATTCATCATTTATATCAGGTATAACTCCCAATGCAATCCCTCCTCCCTCCCCCCTCCCCATGATAGGCCCCCGTGTGTGATGTTCCCCTTCCTGAGTCCAAGTGATCTCATTGTTCAGTTCCCACCTATGAGTGAGAACATGCGGTGTTTGGTTTTCTGTTCTTGTGATAGTTTGCTAAGAATGATGGTTTCCAGCTGCATCCATGTCCCTACAAAGGACGCAAACTCATCCTTTTTTATGGCTGCATAGTATTCCATGGGGTATATGTGCCATATTTTCTTAATCCAGTCTGTCACAGATGGACATTTGGGTTGAATCCAAGTCTTTGCTATTGTGAATAGTGCCGCAATAAACATATGTGTGCATGTGTCTTTATAGCAGCATGATTTATAATCCTTTGGGTATATACCCAGTAGTGGGATGGCTGGGTCATATGGTACATCTAGTTCTAGATCCTTGAGGAATCGCCATACTGTTTTCCATAATGGTTGAACTAGTTTACAGTCCCACCAACAGTGTAAAAGTGTTCCTATTTCTCCACATCCTCTCCAACACCTGTTGTTTCCTGACTTTTGAATGATTGCCATTCTAACTGGTGTGAGATGGTATCTCATTGTGGTTTTGATTTGCATTTCTCTGATGGCCAGTGATGATGAGCATTTTTTCATGTGTCTGTTGGCTGTATGAATGTCTTCTTTTGAGAAATGTCTGTTCATATCCTTTGCCCACTTTTTGATGGGGTTGTTTGTTTTTTTCTTGTGTATTTGTTTGAGTTCTTTGTAGATTCTGGATATTAGCCCTTTGTCAGATGAGTAGATTGCAAAAATTTTCTCCCATTCTGTAGGTTGCCTGTTCACTCTGATGGTAGTTTCTTTTGCTGTGCAGAAGCTCTTTAGTTTAATTAGATCTCATTTGTTAATTTTAGGTTTTGTTACCATTGCTTTTGGTGTTTCAGACATGAAGACCTTGCCCATGCCTACGTCCTGAATGGTAATACCTAGGTTTTCTTCTAGGGTTTTTATGGTATTAGGTCTAACATTTAAGTCTCTAATCCATCTTGAATTAATCTTCGTATAAGGAGTAAGGAAAGGATCCACTTTCAGCTTTCTACTTATGGCTAGCCAATTTTCCCAGCACCATTTATTCAATAGGGAATCCTTTCCCCATTTCTTGTTTCTCTCAGGAGAGTCAAAGATCAAATGGCTGTAGATGTGTGGTATTATTTCTGAGGACTCTGTTCTGTTCCATTGGTCTATATCTCTGTTTTGGTACCAGTACCATGCTGTTTTGGTTACTGTAGTCTTGTAGTATAGTTTGAAGTCAGGTAGCGTGATGCCTCCAGCTTTGTCCTTTTGACTTAGGATTGCCTTGGCAATGTGGGCTCTTTTTTGGTTCCATATGAACTTTAAAGCCGTTTTTTCCAATTCTGTGAAGAAAGTCCTTGGTAGCTTGATGGGGATGGCATTGAATCTATAAATAACCTTGGGCAGTATGGCCATTTTCACAATATTGATTCTTCCTATCCATGAGCATGGTATGTTCTTGCATTTCTTTGTGTCCTCTTTTATTTCACTGAGCAGTGGTTTGTAGTTCTCCTTGAAGAGGTCCTTTACATCCCTTGTCAGTTGGATTCCTAGGTATTTTATTCTCTTTCAAGCAATTGTGAATGGAAGTTCATTCATGATTTGGCTCTCTGCTTGTCTGTTACTGTTGTATAAGAATGCTTGTGATTTTTGCACATTAATTTTGTATCCTGAGACTTTGCTGAAGTTGCTTATCAGCTTAAGGAGATTTTGGGCTGAGACGATGGGGTTTTCTAAATATACAATCATGTCATCTGCAAACAGGGACAATTTGACTTCTTCTTTTCCTAACTGAATACCCTTGATTTCTTTCTCTTGCCTGATTGCCCTAGCCAGAACTTCCAACACTATGTTGACTAGGAGTGGTGAGAGAGGGCATCCCTGTCTTGTGCCAGTTTTCAAAGGGAATTTTTCCAGTTTTTGCCCATTCATTATGATATTAGCTGTGGGTTTGTCATAAATAGCTCTTATTATTTTGAGGTACGTTCCATCAATACCGAATTTATTGAGCATTTTTAGCATGAAGGGCTGTTGAATTTTGTCAAAAGCCTTTTCTGCATCTATTGAGATAATCATGTGGTTCTTGTCTTTGGTTCTGTTTATATGCTGGATGACGTTTATTGATTTGCGAATGTTGAACCAGCCTTGCATCCCAGGGATGAAGCCCATTTGATCATGGTGGATAAGCTTTTTGATGTGCTGCTGAATCCGGTTTGCCAGTATTTTATTGAGGATTTTTGCATCGATGTTCATCAGGGAGATTGGTCTAAAATTCTCTTTTTTTGTTGTGTCTCTGCCAGGCTTTGGTATCAGGATGATGTTGGCCTCATAAAATGAGTTAGGGAGGATTCCCTCTTTCTCTTTTTCTATTGATTGGAATAGTTTCAGAAGGAATGGTAGCAGCTCCTCCTTGTACCTCTGGTAGAATTCAGCCGTGAATCCATCTGGTCCTGGACTTTTTTTGGTGGGTATGCTATTAATTATTGCCTCAATTTCAGAGCCTGCTATTGGTCTATTCAGGGATTCAACTTCTTCCTGGTTTAGTCTTGGAAGAGTGTAAGTGTCCAGGAAATTACCCATTTCTTCTAGATTTTCTAGTTGATTTGCGTAGAGGTGTTTATAGTATTCTCTGATGGTATTTGTATTTCTGTGGGGTCGGTGGTGATATCCCCTTTATCATTTTTTATTGCGTCTATTTGATTCCTCTCTCTTTTCTTCTTTATTAGTCTTGCTAGCGGTCTGTCAATTTTGTTGATCCTTTCAAAAAACCAACTCCTGGATTCATTGATTTTTTGGAGGGTTTTTTGTGTCTGTATCTCCTTCAGTTCTGCTCTGATCTTAGTTATTTCTTGCCTTCTGCTAGCTTTTGAGTGTGTTTGCTCTTGCCTCTCTAGTTCTTTTAATTGTGATGTTAGAGTGTCAATTTTAGATCTTTCCTGCTTTCTCTTGTGGGCATTTAGTGCTATAAATTTCCCTGTACACACTGCTTTAAATGTGTCCCAGAGATTCTGGTATGTTGTATCTTTGTTCTCATTGGTTTCAAAGAGCATCTTTATTTCTGCCTTCATTTCGTTATGTACCCAGTAGTCATTCAGGAGCAGGTTGTTCAGTTTCCATGTAGTTGAGCGGTTTTGATTGAGTTTCTTAGTCCTGAGTTCTAGTTTGATTGCACTGTGGTCTCAGAGACAGTTTGTTATAATTTCTGTTCTTTTACATTTGCTGAGGAGTGCTTTACTTCCAATTATGTGGTCAATTTTGAAATAAGTGCAATGTGGTGCTGAGAAGAATGTATATTCTGTTGATTTGGGGTGGAGAGTTCTATAGATGTGTATTAGGTCTGCTTGGTGCAGAGATGAGTTCAATTCCTGGATATCCTTGTTAACTTTCTGTCTCGTTGATCTGTCTAATGTTGACAGTGGAGTGTTGAAGTCTCCCATTATTATTATATAGGAGTCTAAGTCTCTTTGTAAGTCTCTAAGGACTTGCTTTATGAATCTGGGTGCTCCTGTATTGGGTGCATATATATTTAGGATAGTTAGCTCTTCCTGTTGAATTGATCCCTTTACCATTATGTAATGGCCTTCTTTGTCTCTTTTGATCTTTGATGGTTTAAAGTCTGTTTTATCAGAGACTAGGATTGCAACCCCTGCTTTTTTTTGTTCTCCATTTGCTTGGTAGATCTTCCTCCATCCCTTTATTTTGAGCCTATGTATGTCTCTGCATGTGAGATGGGTCTCCTGAATACAGCAGACTGATGGGTCTTGACTCTTTATCCAGTTTGCCAGTCTGTGTCTTTTAATTGGAGCATTTAGTCCATTAACATTTAAGGTTAATATTGTTATGTGTGAACTTGATCCTGCCAATATGATATTAACTGGTTATTTTGCTCGTTAGATGATGTAGTTTCTTCCTAGCCTCGATGGTCTTTACATTTTGGCATGGTTTTTAATAATATGGAATGCTTCACGAATTTGCGTGTCATCCTTGCGCAGGGGCCATGCTACTCTTCTCTGTATCGTTCCAATTTTAGTATATGTGCTGCCAAAGCGAGCACAACAAAATATTTCTCTAAGTTTCTAGGAGAGAAAATATATGTTTCTTGGCTTTCTTGATTGTATATAAATCTTCTTTGATCTATTCTCTATTGCCTGTCATTTAACTTAGAATTCTCATGAAAATGGTTGTGTTATAAAGTTACTAAAAGTTTTTCAAATTACGTGATTAAAATATATATAGTATTAAAAATAATTGTTTTAATTAGTTTTTTTATGTCACAGTTCCTCTGTGGCATTCAATGATATGCTTTTTTTTACAGTCGTCATCATCCTCATGGCACTAAAGCTTTTTACAATTGGAAATGGAAAACAAACAGCCGGATATAATCAAGAAATGGATTCCTTTGCATTTTGCAGCTTTAATTGATGAGAGTCATCATTCATCCAAAAGACTTATTGTTTTGTTTTGTTTGGTAAAGTAGATTTTTAATCAATTACCATTCACCAGAAAGCAATTCTTTCTTTTTTTAAAAAATTTTACTTTAAGTTCTAGGATACTGTGTGCAGAATGTGCAGGATTGTAACATAGGTATACATATGCCATGGTGGTTTGCTGCACCTATCAACCTGTCATCTAGGTCTTAGGCCCCACAGTCATTAGGTATTTGTTCTAATGCTCTCACTCCCCTCTCCCCCCACCCCCTGACAGGCCCCCGTGTGTGTTGCTTCCCTCCCTATATCCATGTATTCTCATTGTTCAACCCCCACTTGTGAGTGAGAACATGCAGTGTTTGATTTTCTGTTCGTGTGTTAGTTTGCTGAGAATAATGGCTTTCGGCTTCATCCATGTCACTGGAAAGGACATGATCTAATTATTTTTTTCTGGCTGCATAATATTCCATGGTGTATATGTGCCACATTTTCTTTATCCAGTCTATCATTGACAGGCATTTTGATTGGTTCCAAGTCCAACTGCTTCCAAGTGCTATTAAATAGTGATGCAATAAACATATGTGTGCATGTGTCTTTATAGTAGAACGATTTATAATCCTTTGGGTATATACCCAGTAATGGGATTGCTGGCTCAAATAGTATTATAGTATTACTGGTTCTAGATCCTTGAGGAATCACCACACTGTTCTCCACAATGGTTGAACTAATTTACACTCCCATCAACAGTGTAAAAGTGTTCCTATTTTTCCACACCCTGGCCAGAATCTATTATTTCCTGACTTTTTAATAATCGCCATTTTGACTGGCATGAGATGGTATCTTACAGTGGTTTTTATATGCATTTCTCTAATGATAAGTGATGATGAGCTTTTTTTTCATGTTTGTTGGCCACATAAATGTCTTCTTTGGAGAAGTGTCTGTTCATATCCTTTGCCCACTTTTTGATGGGGTTGTTTTTTTCTTGTAAATTTGTTTAAGTTACTTGTAGATTCTGGATATTAGACCTTTGTCAGATGGGTAGATTGCAAAAATTTTCTCCCATTGCCTGTTCACTCTGATTCTAGTTTGTTTGTTTGTTTTTGCCATGCAGAAACTCTTTAGTTTAACTATACCCCATTTGTCAATTTTGACTTTTGTTGCAATTGCTTTTGGTGTTTTAGTCATGAAGTCTTTGCCCATGCCTCTGTCCTGAATGGTATTGCCCAGGTTTCCCACTAGGCAAATAACTTAGAAGCAAGAGCAAACAAATTCAAAAACTACCAGAAGACAAGAAATAACTAAGATCAGAGCAGGACTGAAGGAGATAGAGACACAAAAATTCCTTGAAAATAATCACTGAATCCAGGAGCTGGTTTTATGAAAAAATTAACAAATTAGATATTCCACTAGCTAGACTAATAAGAAAAGAGAGAAGAATCAAATAGACAGAATAAAAAATGATAAAGGGGATATCACCACTGATCCAACAGAAATACAAGCTACAATCAGAGAATACAATAAAAACCTCTACACAAATAAACTAAAAAATCTAGAAGAAATGGATATATTTAATACACATATACACCCTCTCAAGACTTAACCAGGAAGAAGTTGAATCCCTGAAAAGACCAATAACAACTTCTAAAATTGCGGCAGTAATTAATAGCCTACCAACCAAAAAAAAACCCAGAACCAGATGGATTCACAGCCAAATTCTACTAGAGGTACAGAGAGGGGCTGGTACCATTCCTTCTGAAATTATTTCAAACAATAGAAAAAGAAGGAATCCTCTCTAACTCATTTTATGAGGCCAGCATCATGTTGATACCAAACCTGGCAGAGACATAATGAAAAAAGAAAATTTCAGGCCAATATCCCTGATGAACATTGATGCAAAAATCCTCAATAAAATACTGGCAAACCGGATTCAGCAGCACATCAAAAAGCTTATCCACCATGATCAAGTCGGCTTCACCCGCGGGTTGCAAGGCTGGTTCAACATATGCAAATCAATAAATGTAATCCATCACATAAACAGAACCAATGACAAAAACCGCATGATTATCTCAATAGATGCAGAACAGAACAGAGAACTCGGAAATAACACCACACATCTACAACCATCTGATCTTCAACAAACCTGACAAAAACAAGCAATGGGGAAAGGATTCCCTATTTAATAAATGGTGCTTAGAAAACTGGCTAGCCATTTGCAGAAAACTGAAACTGGACCCCTTCCTTACACCTTATACAAAAATTAACTCAAGTTGGATTACAGACTTAAATGTAAAACCCAAAACCATAAAAACAAGTATTTCACTGTTGGTATTTTATGTAATAGAATATATAAAAGATCTAAAAATGTATTGTTTTTTACAAAATTGAATGGCATATTCAGATAATGGCATTAAAGTATTTGTTTGAGCTGGTGAAATTCAATAATATAAGGACAAAAGAAGTGAGAGCTGGACCAAATGTTAGATTATTACAGATTGTACCGTGCTGCCCCCTATAGTACAGGTGAGGAAATGCAGAACAGTTAAGTGACGCCTAGAGTAACACAATCTTTAAGTGTTAGAACCAAGACCAGAAAGCAGTTCGCCTGAATCCTAATACTCTAGTCCATCATTCTGAGTCTCTTTCACTGCATACTTCCAAATCTGAATGCCATCTAGAAAGCTCTTATAATAATACTGTGAATAGTTTCAATTTTTAAAGCAGAGTTTATGGAGACTAATTTCATCTCTTAGATTATGTTTTGTTGCTGTTGTTTTTAAAATTTTTCTTGTTAACTTTTATTTTGTTACATATAATACATTTCTGAATTGCTAACTTAGCTTTACTTGAAGGCAAAAACAGAACGAATAAACCCAATTCTCAAGATCATTTATTTTTATGAGAAATATTTGGGTTTGTTTATACAATGTAAAGATGAAAAATAAACAAACAACCCAAATCTTGGTTATTTCTCTCTGTAGATGCTGCACCTTCACAGGGGAGGGCAAGGTAGATAAAGTTTGGTAATTTCCTTAAAGGAATTTTGACCCATATAACTGAATTTCATATGAAACTGCTCTATTCTCATACAGGTAAATATCCTCCCAGCCTGAGTAAAAGTATTAAAAATTTGCAATTAAAGAAAGATCAATATAATTATAATGAGAAAAAGCACTTGTGGTATTGCTGGTATAATTCAAGATTAACATGTTTTTGTTACTTACGTTTTTATATATTATTGGTTTGTGTCTGAGTTAAAGGAAGTCCTTGGAATTTATGACGAAAACTTTCTTTCCAGGTAAAAGTTACTACTTATCCCAAGTAAGAACTTATTTTCTTCTTCCTTATCCATTGTCATAAGGTTATTAAGCATATATTCCAAAGTGAACTTCCTAAAAGTGAAAAGGAGGAGAAAATAGAAAACATCATTGTTCTGTCACCTTTGGGTCTAATCTACTTTGGGTCTAACAGTCTGCTTTGAGCATAAAACCAATATCACTACAAATGAATATATGTCTTAATTTTACAATGGATACTTTCATTTTACTATTTGTTCACTTTGTAAAAAAGACAAAATATTTTTTCTATATATTTTGTATAGAAAATATATAGATTTTTTTATTTTAGTATTATTTACTGCTTACAGTCATTAACCGGTCTTGTGGAAAATTATCACATGGTCTATTTCTTTATAACATTCTAATTCTTATTTGGCTATTGAGGTTTTCCATTGATATCTTGTTTAGTTTTATATCTCCAGATGTATGCATCGTTTATGCATCCCAAACAAAACTTAGCTATTAAACACTCTTACATTATCAGGCTGATTTATATGAACAAACGGTGATATCCTTAATACAGTCTGAGTTATTTATGATTTTATGGCTTCAAAAGGACTCACTGAGAATTCAGCATATCGACTGTTTTGAGTTCAGATGAGAAATAAGAGTGAACCCAGATATGGATAAAAGAAATGGAGAAAATGTTGAATTAAATCCTACTCTACAAATTGACTTATTGAGCTGTTTTTCTGTCTTAAAAAGGTAGCTCACTAAGGCGTAGTCAGGGTTGTGCACAGATTGTGCTTGCTGTGGTAGTTACTGTCAATTTACTTAGAATTTCTTCAATAAATAGTTTTTAATTCCCTAGTCTATTGCTTAGAAGAACTGAAGCATCCCTTTTAGGAAATTTATCTTTGATAAAATACTTATAAATCTCACAAAAACTCAACAGCATGTTCAAAGTCATGTAAATTAAATAAACTTTTAGTTGTCAAAGCCAAGAGACAGGTGCTGCATGGAGATTAATCAAGAGTAGGCTCAATGTTGTATCTGTTTCACTAACTCAACGAAGTCAGCTGAGGAACTCTATGAAGCCCAGGGCAAATTTCTTTACATATGTTTCTCTATTCTGTGTCATTTCACCATGGCGCCTTTATTTTGAAAACTTTGAAGACAATTTCAGTTTTAGGATACCCTTTTAACATTTCAGAAAGCCATAGGAGTTGGAGTAAATTTTTAAAAATCCATCCCCTAAAGTATTTATCCTTTGAGTTACAGTCTGATTATACTCAAGACCTTTTAAAATGTACAATTAAGTTGTTATTGACTATAGTCACCCTATTGTGCTATCTAATAGTAGGTCTTATTCATTATTTCTAAGTATTTTTGCTGGGTTGGGGAGTTGAGGATGTTCAGTAAGTACAAAAAATAGAAAGTTTTAAAAATGATACTTTAATGAACAGATGAACAGATCTTTAATGATACTTAATGAAGAGATACTTTAATGAACAGATCAGTAGGCAGTGGTTAGAAATTACCTCAGAATAAACGAGTACAGGATAGACATAGAAGAACATCAGGAAACACGTTATAGTAAATATTAAGAAGAGGTAGAAAAAAAAAAGCATTGAGATAAGTGGATGGAAGGCAGAGGGGGTTGGGGAAATGTATGCAATAAACTTCTACCTGGCTGTTTCTATAGATGTTGAGAAAATGGGAAGAAAAATGAAAGCTGAAATGAGAATAGAAATAGAGGTCATATATACACTACTGAAAAAGGATAAAGAAAGAAAGAAATTGACTGGAGTGTGCAAAACAGAGGCAGATGCAATCTGCAATTTTACTAGGACTTTGAATAAAACCAATTATAAAGGAGAGTTTTAGGACTTGAATGGAAAACTGAACTACCGTTCTGATAAGCCTGCATAGGAGATGGATTTTGTGCCCTCAATTTCTGAAATTAATTCTTACATATTTTGCAAAGAAAAGGTTCTGAAGCTGGTGTACAAAGTCAAAAATAGTATAAAAGTTATTGTGAATAAAAAGCTAAAAATCAACATATGCTCTCTTTTTTTGACTCCTTTGGCTATTGTACACAGCAGGGCATTAAAATCATTTTGATTTCAAATGTTTTCCTGTATTGTGAATATAGGCATTTTCTGAAGACCTCACCTTGATAAATAAGTTTGCTTTTAAAACTACAGATTTAACATCTGTAAATTGAAAAAATAGCTGTAAATTCAGTTGAATATGAAGTTATCAGTTTGGAAGATGACAAAGGAAATGATTCATTATAAAAGAAATACCATAAAGTGTAGATGATGTAATACACCTGGTAACAGGCAATTCTGTTGAGCATTTGGGATGTGCGTATTTTGAACAGTCAGCCATTTCCTCTCATAAAAGCAAAGCAGTAAATTCAATCGTGTCCTGAATAAGACATTAAGTAAGCTGAAATATTTTAATGAGAATGAGGGCCTCTCCCTGCATGAGAGACAATAGATAAATGAGTTGTAACATCAAACGTAATACAAATAACTACAGCAAAGGAGAGTATACAGATGACTCACCACATGCTCTGACCAGGGTATATAAGCCTCTTACATATGCTGGCATTTACACTCAATATCTTGCCTTGAGCAGCTAACCAACTCTCCACTCCTGACACCATGAACTACTACGGCAACTACTATGGAGGCCTGGGCTACGGCTATGGAGGCTTCAATGACCTGGGCTATGGCTGTGGATGTGGCGGGTTCCGCAGACTGGGCTACGGCTGTGGCTATGGAGGCTACGGATACAGCTCTGGCTTCGGAGGCTACGGATACGG
The DNA here is from genome assembly GCF_002776525.5 of Piliocolobus tephrosceles. Lineage (NCBI taxonomy): Eukaryota > Metazoa > Chordata > Mammalia > Primates > Cercopithecidae > Piliocolobus > Piliocolobus tephrosceles. Next base: position 48,742,170 of record NC_045452.1, read on the forward strand.
CTCTGGCTTCGGAGGCTATGGATACCGCAGCGGCCGCCCATCATTCTACGGAGGATATGGATTCTCTGGATTTTACTGAAATCCTTCCCTGACAACCTAACATGAGAGGCCATAGGAAGATCACCAAACTTGACTGCAATAACAAAAAGATGAAGTCACCCTGGATCAAGCCAAGATCAAGAGCAGTTAGCATCTGAGAGTTTTAAGAATATCTATCATTCCATAATTCTTTGCTTTATGTCTCTGGATGTGTTTTACTTGTACCTTTATAGCTGTGGGGTTTCTCTCTTCCTTTTGGAATAAATTATGCTGACTTAAAGCAAATACATGGCTTTTATTTTTTGCTTGACTCAAAATGCCAAAGTGGTTATTTATAATTATATCCAGTGAAAAAAGAACAAAGTATATACATATAGAAGTATACTATATATAATAAAATAATTTTGTATATACATGCACCTATCTATATAGCTGTATGTATGTGTGTGCATGTATATATCCACATTCAAAGGTCACAGTTGACCCTTGAATAATGTAGGGGTTGGGGTACTGATTCCCCCATGCAGTTGAAAATCCACATATAACTTTTGACTCTCCAGACACCTAACTACTGGTAGCCGACTGTTGACTGGAAGCCTCACTGATAACATAAACAGTTGATTAACATATACTTTGTATTTTATATGCATTATACACTGTATTCTTACAATAAAGTAAATAAAAGAAAATGTTATTAAAATAATAAGGAAGAGAATTTATATTTACTGTTTGTCAAGTGGAAGCAGCTCATCATTAAGGTCTTTATCCTCATTGTCTTCACACTGGATAGGTTGAGGAGGAGGAGGAGGAGGAAGGGGGACGTTGGTCTTGCTGTCTCAGGAGTGGCAGAGGTGGAACAAAATCTTGAGCCCAGGAGCTTGAGACCAGCCTGCACAACATAAAGAAGACAATGAAATGAGCTCCAATAGCATCTGACTTTAGAGGAACATATAACCTTCATTTTATTTCATTTGTAATATGCAATATGTCTAGCTATGAAGAAATCTATTTAGGATCTGGTGTACCAAGACTTTAGATACAGCAATTTCTTCTCATTAAGTGATGTAATAACTTTTATGGGCCATTGTAACTCAGCAACAAAGCAAACTCAAACAATTTAAAGAATGCAAGGGCCTCTCCTTGTGCCAGGGAACAATGAATGACTTCTGTTAAGTAACTAATTGAAAACACACACACACAAACAGGTACGCAAGTGACTCACCACATGCTCTGACCAGGGTATATAAGCCTCCCTCTACACATGCTGCCATTCACACTCAGGATCTTGCCTTGAGCAGCAAACCAACTCACCACTCCTGACACCATGAACTACTACGGCAACTACTATGGAGGCCTGGGCTACGGCTATGGAGGCTTCGATGACCTGGGCTATGGCTATGGCTGTGGATGTGGCGGCTTCCGCAGACTGGGCTATGGCTGTGGCTATGGAGGCTACGGATACGGCTCTGGCTTCGGAGGCTATGGATACCGCAGCTGCTGCCCATCATGCTATGGAGGATATGGATTCTCTCAGTTCTACTGAAATCCTACCCTGAGGACTCAGTATCAGAGGTCATAAGGAGATCATTCAAAGTAACCAAATATTGAGTCAAACAAGGGCACACTGTATCAATCCAAGATTAAAAAAAAATCATTTAGCATCTAAGATGTTATAATTGTCTATATCATGTCTACTGGCATCCACTATCTGCACTTTACTAATTGTGGAATTGCTTGGTTCCCTTTGCAATAAATTGTCTCAATTTGAAATGGCACACATGGCTTCTGTTTACTTATTTATCTATTTGTTTAAATGCTGACTCTCCATTCCATTGCCTATTTCTTTTCTTGAGTGCTTCCCAATAATCTTAAAATTCTGGTCATATGTTCGTGTAACAATCATAGCTGAGTTTTGAAGACTAGTCTACTTTTCACATTATATGCCTCTTTTTATTTAAGATTTTGGTGAATCTGGAACTTCCTAATTTCTAGCATATCTAGATCTAAATAAAAGTAATCAGTAAATAATGATAAATTCAAATGGTATAAAAAATTAAGAAGAATTAGAAAGACTCAGACTTGTTTACTAAACATAAGAATAGGTTTATACAGCCAGCTACTAAGATCCACACTTTCAGTCAGTCTAGTCAGAGTACACACACTCTCTATTGACTGGGTCAATTGATTCCATTGGAGGGCTACACTACTTAGTTTGACAGAATATGACAATAGCTCTTCCATTTTCCTAATCATTAGTGGCATTTTCCCACAACACAGGTAAAGGCCTTCTGTAGCTATGAATAAATATAACAATCAATTTAACTACTTGGAAAAAGCATTTGATACTTCTAGTACAATGTAGTATGATCAAATTATTAGAACATGAATTTATTGATTTTATGGACTGCTGAAGGATTTAAGAAAATATTCCAGAATATCTTTACTTTCAGGGAAGAGCTTTGCTTATCTTAGGAAGAACACATTATAACAAGACCTTAAGTCCCAAAACAGATGCATATTTGGTAGACTTAAATTGGCAGTATCTGAAACCTGTTTGATTTATTTGCGATTATGTTGCTTTAGCCTGAGTTAATAAACACTGTAATATTCAAATCATCAACTGCCTTTAAAAAATAATCACAAAAATAGAACAAGTTTTAAAGAAAACAGAGAAAAGTTTTAAATAACAATGTGAGAGGTAGTCAAAATTTTTTAAACTAGTACCAAAAACATTAAACATAAAACAAAAAGATTTTAAAGTGGGAATTTATTATATTATTGCATTTTATTTATGTATAGACACCATTTTAAGGTGAAAAAAATCTATATACTGGATGAAAATATTTTTAATACATAAATCTGAAAAAACACCCGTACCCAAATATGTAAAGATCACCTGAGAATCAATAACAGAATATTACTAGCTCAATTAAAAGTGAACAAAATACTTCAACGGGTACTTCAAAAAAATATCTAAATGGCCTATAAGCATATGTAAAGATGTTGAACATTGTTATTAATCAATAAAACCATATTAAAACAATAATCAGGTATCATTATGTATTCACAAGAGTAGTCAATTTTTTAAAGAGTTTGCAAGTGATCAGTGGAGGTAAGGATGTGAAGTAACTGGAACTCTCATACATCCCTGTTGGTACAGTAAATTTAACAACTGGTAAATGTAATAACTGTATCTTGAGATTGGTAGAATCTATGGAAGCTAACTATATATTATATAATATATAACTTATTTATGATAATATATAATTATATATAATGTATAAAATAAGTAGAGATATGATACAAATTAGTAATTCCTATCCCAGCTGTAACAAAGGTATAGGAAAGTCTAGGTCTAAAAATAAGGATCTTAGCCAGGTATGGTGGTTCACTCCTGTAATCCCAGCACTTTTAGGAGGCTGAGGCTGAGTTAGGCGGATCACTTGAGGTAAGGAGTTTGAGACCAGCCTGGCCAACGTGGCGAAACCCTGTTCTACTAAAAATACAAAATTATTTTTTATTTGGGCATGGTGATGCATGCCTGTAGTCCCAGTTATTCGGGAGGTAGAGGTAGGAGAATCACTTGAACCTGGGAGACAGAGGTTGCAGTGAGCCAAGATAGTACCACTGCACTCCAGTCTGCATGATAGAGTGAGACTCCATAAAAAAAAAAAAGAAAAAAGGAATCTTTATAAAAAGGTACATAACAGCTTTCTTTATTCACTATAGCAATTAAAAACAAAAAAACAAAAAAACAAAACAAAACTGAAACCACTAAACTCCTCAAATATAGGCCTACCACAGTAGAATCATAAATCAGTTGTGCTCTATTCATGTAATAGACTGCTTTTCAGAAATTAAAACAACAAAATTCACATTACATGTGACAGAGATCTACCTAATAGACAGTGATACACAGACGAATTGGGGATGGAAATGGAAAGTTTCAATATACTATATGAGACCACCTAAGTGAAGTACAGAACAAGAAAGCCTTATGCAGGATGTTAATAGTTACTCTACATGGAATAATATTGACTGGTAGAGTCAAGGGACAGATTTTGGGAATTAGAGTGTGCTTGTTATAGGTGGTCTATAAATATAAGAAAAATATCACCAACTTGTATACTTAAGATTTAAGTATTTTTAAATATGCCTTAAACAACAGCAACAAAAAGCAAATGAAATGATAGGTTATTTGTTCCTCTAAAGAAAGAAAGCTATTTGAGCTAATTTCTCTTTTAAATTCTTATTGTTGGATACATTCATAGTATTGTTCATTTCTATGAGATGTAAGATTTTTACCTATAAGAACTTTAGAATTCATTCATCTATTCAACATTTATATATTGAGGTTCTATTGCATGCTGGTCATTGAACTACAGCCAGCAAATCTATCTGGAGAAATGCATAATTTGAAAATTGCTTATAAACTCATCAAAAATTGAACAGTATATTCAAAGTAATACAAATTTAACAAGAAATTATATATTTAAGCTTAAAGTTAAGGGCATATGTGGGTGGGGTTTGGGGTCAGCCTTGGGTCTAGGTGACTAAATTCTTAGAGTCAGCTGAGGTACTCTTTGTCTTTATTATTTTCTTCACCCTGTCTTTTTACATTATACATATTTTGGGGGATAACTAAGACATTCACAATGCTGACAGTCTCTTACTGAATTTCCCAGGGTCTTGGGCGATGGCATCTATTTTTAACATCTAACACTTTAATAAATGCTTAACATCTTAGTAAAGATTAGTTAGCTATTTTCCTTTAGGAAAAAAAGGAACATACAATAGGTAAAGGTAATATAAAGGCAAAAATATTATGAAAATTTGAAGATTATATATGTATCTATATATACATATATCTAGATATATACACACATATATATATGAATTTAAGTAAGTGCTAAATGAAAATTGATGGGAGGCAAAGAGAATTCCGTATATTTCACCATCTCACCTAGTCCCAGATGCTAATGGGAACTGAAAGAATACATTGATGTTTTAGACATGAAGTCCTTGCCCATGCCTATGTCCTGAATGGTACTACCTAGGTTTTCTTCTCGGGTTTTTATGGTATTAGGTCTAACATTTAAGTCTCTAATCCATCTTGAATTAATTTTCGTATAAGGAGTAAGGAAAGGATCCAGTTTCAGCTTTCTACTTACAGCTAGCCAATTTTCCCAGCACCATTTATTAAATAGGGAATCCTTTCCCCATTTCTTGTTTCTCTCAGGTTTGTCAAAGATCAGATGGCTGTAGATGTGTGGTATTATTTCTGTGGTATTATCTCTGTTCTGTTCCATTGGTCTATATCTCTGTTTTGGTACCAGTACCATGCTGTTTTGGTTACTGTAGCCTTGTGGTATAGTTTGAAGTCAGGTAGCGTGACGCCTCCAGCTTTGACCTTTTGACTTAGGATTGTCTTGGCAATGTGGGCTCTTTTTTGGTTCCATATGAACTTTAAAGCAGTTTTTTCCAATTCGGTGAAGAAACTCATTGGTAGCTTGATGGGGATGGCACTGAATCTATAAATAACCTTGGGCAGTATGGCCATTTTCACGATATTGATTCTTCCTATCCATGAGCATGGTATGTTCTTCCATTTGTTGTGTCCTCTTTTATTTCACTGAGCAGTGGTTTGTAGTTCTCCTTGAAGAGGTCCTTTACATCCCTTGTCAGTTGGATTCCTAGGTATTTTATTCTCTTTGAATTGTGAATGGAAGTTCATTCATGATTTGGCTCTCTGTTTGTCTGTTACTGGTGTATAAGAATGCTTGTGATTTTTGCACATTAATTTTGTACCCTGAGACTTTGCTGAAGTTGCTTATCAGCTTAAGGAGATTTTGGGCTGAGACAATGGGGTTTTCTAAATATACAATCATGTCATCTGCAAACAGGGACAGTTTGACTTCTTCTTTTCCTAACTGAATACCCTTGATTTCTTTCTCTTGCCTGATTGCCCTAGCCAGAACTTCCAACACTATGTTGACTAGGAGTGGTGAGAGAGGGCATCCCTGTCTTGTGCCAGTTTTCAAAGGGAATTTTTCCAGTTTTTGCCCATTCAGTATGATATTAGCTGTGGGTTTGTCATAAATAGCTCTTATTATTTTGAGGTACGTTCGATCAATACCAAATTTATTGAGCGTTTTTAGCATGAAGGGCTGTTGAATTTTGTCAAAAGCCTTTTCTGCATCTATTGAGATAATTATGTGGTTCTTGTCTTTGGTTCTGTTTATCGACACCAAAAGCAATGGCAGCAAAAGCAAAAATTGACAAATGGGATCTAATTAAACTAAAGAGCTTCTGCACAGCAAAAGAAACTACCATCAGAGTGAATAGGCAACCTACAGAATGGGAGAAAATTTTTGCAATCTACTCATCTGACAAAGAGCTAATATCCAGAATCTACAAAGAACTCAAACAAATACACAAGAAAAAAACAAACAACCCCATCAAAAAGTGGGCAAAGGATATGAACAGACATTTCTCAAAAGAAGACATTCAAACAGCCAACAGACACATGAAAAAATGCTCATCATCACTGGCCATCAGAGAAATGCAAATCAAAACCACAATGAGATACCATCTCACACCAGTTAGAATGGCAATCATTCAAAAGTCAGGAAACAACAGGTGTTGGAGAGGATGTGGAGAAATAGGAACACTTTTATACTGTTGGTGGGATTGTAAACTAGTTCAACCATTATGGAAAAGAGTATGGCGATTCCTCAAGGATCTAGAACTAGATGTACCATATGACCCAGCCATCCCACTACTGGGTATATACCAAAAGGATTATAAATCATGCTGCTATAAAGACACATGCACACGTATGTTTATTGCGGCACTATTCACAATAGCAAAGACTTGGAATCAACCCAAATGTCCATCTGTGACAGACTGGATTAAGAAAATGTGGCACATATACACCATGGAATACTATGCAGCCATAAAAACCGATGAGTTTGCGTCCTTTGTAGGGACATGGATGCAGCTGGAAACCATCATTCTTAGCAAACTATCACAAGAACAGAAAACCAAACACCGCATGTTCTCACTCATAGGTGGGAACTGAACAGTGAGATCACTTGGACTCAGGAAGGGGAACATCACACACCGGGGCCTATCATGGGGGAGAGGTGGGAAGGATTGCACTGGGAGTTATACCTGATATAAATGATGAATTGATGGGTGCTGACGAGTTGATGGGTGCAGCACACCAACATGGCACAAGTATACATATGTAACAAACCTGCACGTTATGCACATGTACCCTAGAACTTAAAGTATAATAATAATAAAAAAAAGAATACATTGAAAAGAGGATAATTGTGTGGATCAGGAAAAAGGAATGAATGGTGTTTGTAAGAGAGGAGAACCATACAATCTGTATTTTTGGTAGCACCTTGGATGTCTAATATGGCAGTAAGGGAGTCAGCGTGTGAAAAACATTTTGAACAGTTTGTAAAGCTGCTTCAGAAAGAGATTTTTTATTACTGTGATTTGACTTTAATGTTTGAGCTATATTCTGTTATGTTGTTAAAATGGTTTTTATTTTTTAAACTAGTAAAACAAAAATAAAAGAATATTGATTATGATGGCCAATGTTTTAGAATAATAGAAGAATGGTGGCTTTATTTTAACTTTTTTAACCCCATGAAGTTCTTTACTGTTAGGTATAGCAGGTGAGCAGACGGCTCCAGTCTTTCAAATGTTTGCTTCTCTTTAAAAAGGGACCTCACCTAAGGTATAAGATACCTCTGGAAGAATATGATAAATTTCAGAGCATTGAATTTAACCAAAGTCTGTTATGCAATCCCAAATGAAGCTAAACAATTCAAGGAAAGCCAGCGATGAAGCAATACTTAATTTCAAAATGTAGCATTACCAACTGTGTAATGCAACATGCCTACAAAGAAGACTATTTAAGGTCTGGTATGTACAGACTTTGAAGCTACAGCGATTTCTTCTCATAAAAGTGACGTAATATGTTAAAGGGACAGCATAACAAGATAGCAATGCAATGCAAGCTCAAACACTTTAATGAGTTTGAGGGCCTCTTCAGATGTCAGGATTGGGTCAGGTAAGTGTAACATACAGAATTACACTAAAACAGGCAGCAAGTGTTTTGTCACGTGATCTGTCAGGGTATATAAGCATGCCTGCACAGATGTCAACATTCACACTCAGGACCTTGCCTTAAGCAGCAAACCAAACTCACTACCCCTGACACCATGAGCTACTACGGCAGCTACTACGGAGGCCTGGGCTATGGCTATGGAGGCTTCGGTGGCCTGGGCTATGGCTATGGATGTGGATGTGGCAGCTTCCGCAGACTGGGTTCTGGCTGTGGCTATGGAGGCTACAGATATGGCTCTGGCTTTGGAGGCTACGGATATGGCTCTGGCCTCGGAGACTGTGGATATGGTTCTGGCTTTGGAGGCTACGGATATGGCTGCTACCGCCCATCATACTATGGAGGATATGGATTCTCTGGATTCTATTAAACTACTGCCCCAGCAACACAATGTCTGAAATTATAAGAGGACTTTCCCAAAGCTGACTTCAATCATTGGACAACCAAGATCACGCTGGAGCTATTTGCACAAAAGAATTTAACATCTCAGAATTTCAGGCAATGTTTTCCATGTGCACCCATATCTCTATCATAATCCTGGTATTCTCTACTTTTGCTTTTATAACTGGTTGAATTATCTATTTATCTTCCAATAAAACATTCTAATTTCAAAGCACAATGTGGTTCTGTTTTGTTCATGAAACTCAATTATATGTAAGTGATGATATCATTCAGAGATGCTATCTCCCTGACTGAGAATCTATGATTTTCATATACCTCATTAACATGCATGTAGATAAATACATCAGTAGCTCCAAAGAATAATAATTCTAGATTGAAATGAAAAATAGAACTTCAGAATGGTTAGTAATCTCACATTTTTCAACATTTTGCTATTATTTAGATAGTATTCAGATTTAAGTCAACAACAAAAAGCAATACCTACTTAACATGTCTTTATATTTATATATCAAGCATATATGTTTTATTTAATTCAGGTCACATTTGTCAACTCACTGCAAATGTGTAATGAATCCTTCTATCCATTCAACATTTCTTTCTTTTATTGTAAGAGCAAGCAAATGGTGACAGATCAAACCATATTTCTAGGTTAATTATGAAAGTATATTATCTTTCCAAATTATTGTATTTGGTATAACCTCACCCTATCATACTCTTCTGCCCATTAATTTATTTGACATTTTCATTGAACAACTGATGTAACTATTAAATTAGTGTAGAATTTTTTTCATATTGGTTTAACATATTTAACTCAAAACATTTTAGATTTTTTTTTCAACTAGCTTTTCTATTATCTTACTTAATCCTCATGGTATGATACAGCATTCTTCTTCACCATCATCATTATATTGAAAATTTTGCAACTTAACAAGGGAAAGAAACAAGACTTTAATGTGAACTAATTTACTTTTTAGCTTAAGCTGATGACAAGAACACTTTGATCCAAAGAGTTTTCTTACAAACCTGAATTTCAGTTAAACCACTCCCCTGATAAAAATAGGAAGAAGGGGGCATTTTGTTGATGAACTTTTTAAAAGATATAAATGAATATCAGCTTTTTTCTAAAATCAAAGGATATATTCAACAAACAACATAAAATCAAGATATTTTGTTTAAATTTGTCAAAACTTGTTAAATGTGTCTGACTGAGTCGCACAGTAGCATTAAAAGTTGCTCTACTAGAACAGACATTAAATGGTAGCAGTTACATTCATTTCATCTTGTAGGTTAAACAACAATGACAGCAGCAAAAACACTCAGGAAACTTACACTAGCTCTAGTGGCAGAGTCAGGATCAGGGTGATTGCCAAGGTCTTCTGAATGCAGGTGCCACCATGAAGCCTTTATTCCCAGTATATTTTCTCCCTTCATGAACCCAAGGAGGATATTTTGAATGTTCTGCTCAGTTTCCATAAATGTGACTGAATTTATGGGGGAAATGAAAATGCTTTCTTATAATCACTTTTCTATACTATTTTATTGTTCTGATTTAGAGAATTGAACCTCTTGATTTCAATGTTACCTTCATCTAGATTTCAACTGTAACCACATCTATATGCATACCTATAAGTATATACACATATGTATAAGTATACCTATATTTATCTGTATGGGTATAATCTATTCCAAGGGATTAAAGTTTTCATTTGAAAGTCACAAAGTTAAGTTTGCTTAGCCATGTGATATCAGCTATTCTTCTAGTCAGTTCAATCTGGATGTTGTAGGATCACAATACGTAGAAAGGTAAGGTACAGTTGTGTGGTTCCATTATTTTGCACTTATTCATTCACGTTAATAGTTTCAAAGTCAATGGACATGCCTTATAGAGCTAAAAATAAAAACACCCATCAATATGATTATATTGAGAAACATTATATATTATACTTTTATTCAAATGCATTATCAAATTTTATTACATCTTTTTCCAAAGTTAATCGCTATCCAAAAGATACTATAATTGTTCTACTTTTTAATTAGGAAAAAAAGCAGAAGTATTTGATTGTTTTGGTTCATATATTTCACAGCATTATATGATGATATATGTGCATGTATCAATATATGTGTATTTGTGTATCACGATGAGATATATCTTATTATTTTGTTCTTGAAAATACATAAGTAAAGCAGGTGTATTTTATTAAATAACATTTTGTTTGTAAAAAATAATAAAAATTGACTTTAATTTGTAAAATCTAGTGGATTATACTTCTCTTGGAGATGGTTATATGCATCAGAAACAGCAATGTACATTAGCCTTTCATGAGGGTTAGAAAATCTGGCAGGCTTACCCAAGAATTAATGAGATTCTTAAACTACTTAGACTTACTTGTTATTGCTTGTCTTCAACAACTACTTATTGAGAATTTAAAAACTGTCCAGTTTTCTTTTTCAGAACGAAAATAAAGGTGGAATGAATTTTGATAAAGGAGAAAACAACCACGGCAACTATTGAGTTGAATATTCCTTTAAAACCTGAAAGCCATTTTGAGTGCATATTCCACATTAGATGTGCACTACATGTTGAGGCAGGCAAAATTCATTCTTTCATTCATCCAACAACTTTTTTGGAAGAATAGTGGACAAATCAAGTTGAGAAAATGATTTATCAGAAACGTTGCTCATAAACCTCAAAACAAAGCAAAACAGAAAACAAAGCAACAAGAAATACCTTTGGCAAGATGTTTAAAGTCTTGTAAAGCAAAGTACTGCTTGAAGACCCAAATCCAATATATGGTCATATTCTGGTGGAGATAAACTTGGACTTGATTTACTGTCTTCCCAGATTAAGTGTAGAAAATCTGTGGAGAATGGCCAGCCCTCCTCACATCCTTGCTTCCTATCTCAGTTATTTCACCAGTGCACATTTGCATTTGAGATTTTCAAGGCATCAGAATTGTAAGAGACTGCTAGATATATTACATGACTCTAAAAGTCATATAAACTATTGTTTAAAAATTTGTAACTTTAATAAACAAATAATGTCTTTTGTTTGCTGGCTGAGAGAAAATAGGAAGGTGAGGCACACGGAATTGGAAAAGAAAACATAAGGATAAAAATATTGTGATAAAATTAAATATATGGGTAGAAGGATAAAATATTGATTGGAAAAAGAATGGATAAGAACAAATACCTACGTGGCACTAGTACATATCAGGAATGAATACAGCATAAAATGAAAAGGTTTGATAAAGAGAACTGATATATACATAGGAAGACTAGGAAGTGGAAGACAAGTGGTATCTGTAGAGCATGAAGCCAAGATCATCTGAGTAGCCTAGGTAATACTTTATGTAGAGCCAGTTCTGGAAAATTGCATAACGGTAAAAATAGAAATGATTGTTTTCGTGTGTGTGTGTGTGTGTGTGTGTATGTTTTAGACAGTTTCACTCTGTCACCCAGGCTGGAGTGCAGTGGCACGATCATGGCTCACTGCAGCATCAACTTCCCAGGGATCAAACAATCCTCCTGCCTTAGCCTCCCAAGTAGCTGGAACCATAGGTGTGCACCCTCACATCTGGCTATTTTTTTTTTTTAATTTTGTAGAGACAAGGTTTTCCTATGTTGCCTAAGCTACTCTCAAACTCCTGGTGATATAGTTTGGCCATGTCCCCATCCAAATCTCAACTTGAATTGTATCTCCCAGAATTCCCATGTGTTGTGGGAGGGATCCAGGGGGAGGTAACTGAATCATGAGGATTGGTCTTTTCCTTGTTATTCTCATGATAGTGAGTAAGTCTCATGAGATCTGATGGGTTTATCAGGGATTTTCACTTTTGCTTCTTCCTCATGTTCTCCTGCCGCCACCATGTAAGAAGTGCCTTTCACCTCCTGCCATGATTCTGAGACCTCCCCAGCCATGTGGGACTGTGAGTCCAATTAAACCTATTTTTCTTGCCAGTCTCAGGTATGTCTTTTTCAGCAGTGTGAAAACAAACTAATACACCTGGGCTCAAGTGATCCTCCCACTTTGGCCTCCAGCATTACAGGGGTGAGCCACCGTACCCTACCTGAAGAGAATATTTTTGAACAGTTGGTCAGGCTGGTGTAACAGTGAGTTTGTTCTCTTGAATAGTATCTCGGTTTCTGGAAGAACTTTTGTTATGTTGATAAGCCAAAACAATGTTTTGCAAGCTGATACAGAAAATTAAAGTAGTTTTATATTATGCCTACATACATATTTCCATTACTTTGTATTTACCACAGCTGATCAGAAAATTTATTTATTCAAAAAGTTCCTTTTCTTTTGAAGGAGGAGTAGCCTTAATTTCTCAACCCAGTAAAGATATTTGATATTTGAAGGCTTTACTAGATTTAAAAGTTTTAAACTTGATCAATGTATTTGAATCTAGTGGGAGGTAAAATAGAACAATCTAAGGAATGGTATAAAAATGAGAAATGAGAAAAAACTTAATAAAAACAGTATCAAATATGAATAATTCAATATACTTAGTGATGAAGAATTATATTTAGAATTCTTAAAAATTGTGTAACTTTGAAAATGCAGGCTATTTTGTCATTAAAAAGAATATATCAGCTGGGCACAGTGGCTCATGCCTGTAATCACAGCACTTTGGGAGGCCAAGGCAGGCGGATCACCTGAGGTCAGGAGTTCGAGACCAGCCTGGCCCACGTGGTGAAACCCCGTCTCTACTAAAAATACAAACATTAGCTGGGAGTGGTGGCAGGCACCTGTAATCCCAGCTACTCAGGAGGCTGAGGCAGGGGAATCACTTGAACCCAGGAGGTGGAGGCAGAGGCTGCAGTGAGCTGAAATTGGACCACTGCACTCTAGACTCCATCTTTAAAAAAAAAAAAAAAAAAGAATGTAACAAGTTAAAGGGCATTCTAACCATGCAGCTAAGCCAGCTCAAAGATTTTAATGAGTTTGTGTCTCTCCTTTTGCTAACAAACAGACTGATGATTTGCATCGAGTAAATAAACAAATTGGGATGCTGTAAAAGGATGGCCACATGTTTATCACGTGTTCTGCTCAGGGTATATAAGCATTCCCTAAACGTGCTGATATTCACACTCAGGACATTGCCTTGGACAGTAAACCCAACTCACTATCTCCGACACCATGAGCTACTATGGCGGCTACTATGGAGGTCTGAGCTATGGCTGTGGGGGTTTTGGTGGCATGGGCTATGGCTATAGCTGTGGATGTGGTAGCTTCCAGAGACTGGGCTGTGGCTATGAAGACAGGAGATATGGCTGTGGCTACAGAGGCTATGGAGATGGCTGCTGCTGCCCGTCATGCTACAGAGGATATAGATTCACCGGCTTCTACTAAGCTGCTGCTCCAGTGATGCAGCATCTGTTACCTTGAGGGGATTTCCAAACAAGTTACTTACTTCTAAGATACAATGGGGGTAAAGGTGTAAATCTGTAAATGCTCCCATTCCAAAGGGAGAAACTGGCCAAAACAAAGGGCTATAGACCCCAAACAAGTCCAAAACCCAGCAGGGCAGTCATTAAATATAATAGCTTCAAAACAATCTCCTTTTACTCCATATCTCACACCCAGGCCACACTGATGCAAAGAGCAGACTTCCAAGGCATTGGGCAGCTCCACTTCTGTGGCTCTGCAGGGTATAGTCCTTCCGGCTGCTTTCACAGGCTTGCATTGAGTATCCACAGCTTTTCCAGGCACACAGTGGAAGCTGTTGGTGAATCTACCATTCTGGGCTCTGGAAGATGGTGACCTTCTTCTCACAGCTCCACTAGGCAGTGCCTCAGTAGAGACTCTGGGTGGGGTCTCTAAACCCACATTTCTCCTCCATATTGCCCCAGTAGAGGTTCTCCATAAAGGCTCCACACTTGCAGCAGACTTCTGTCTGGAAATCCAGGCATTTTCATACACCCTCTGAAATCTAGGCAGGAGCTCCCAAGCCTCAACTCTTGCCCTCTGTGCACCCATAGGCTTAACACCACGTGAAAACCTTGGTAGCTCCTGGCTTGCACTCTCTGGACCATCAGCCTGAGATGTAACTGGAGCCCTTTTAGCCATGGCTGGAGCTGGAGTGTCTAGGACTCAGGGCAACATGTCCCAGGGCTGCACAGAACAGTGGGGCCCTGGGCCTGGCTCACAAAATCATTTTTCTCTCCTAGGCCTCTAGGCCTGTGGTGAAAGGGCTGACGCCAACGGTCTATGAAATGACTTGGAGGCATTTTTCCATTGTCTTGGCTATTAACATCTGGCTCCTCTCTACTTATGCAAATTTCTGCAACAGGCTTGAATTTCTCCCCAGACAATGAGATTTTGTTTTCTATGACGTGGCTGGGCTGCAAATTTTCCAAACTTGTATGCTCTGTTTCCCTTTTATGCTCTGGACATGTAAGTTTCAACTTCAGATAATCTCTTTGTTCAAGCATATGAGGGTATGCTGTTGGAAGTAGCATGTTACATCTTGAATGATTTGCTGCTTAGAAATTTCTTCTGCCAGATACCCTAAATTATCTCCCTCAAGTTCAAAGCTCAACAGATCCCTAGAACACAGGCACAGTGCTGCCAATCTCTTTGCTAAAGCATAGCAAGTATGACCTTTTCTCCAGTTTCCAACAAGTTTCTCATCTCCATCTGAGACCATCTCATCCTGGGCTTTACTGTCCATGTCACTATCAGCCTTTTGGTCACAACAATTTAACAAGTCTCTAGGAAGTTCCAAACTTTCCCCCATCTTCCTGTCTTCTTCTGAGCTCTCTAAACTGTTCCAACCTCTGCCTGTTACTCAGTTCCAAAGTCATTCCACATTTTCAAGTATCTTTATAGCAACGTCCCTCTTCTCTGGTACCAATTTTCTGTATTAGTCCATTGTCCCACTGCTATAAAGAAATACCTGAAACTGGGTAATTTATAAAGTAAATAAGTTTAATTGGCTCACGGTTCTATGGGCTGCATAGGCTTCTCCTAGAGAGGCCTCAGGAAACTTTCAATTATGGTGGAAGGCAAGGGAGAAGCAAGCACATCTTCACATGGTCGCAGGAGAGAGAGGTCAAGGGAGGTGCTACACACTGCTAAACAAGCAGATCCCGGGAGAACCCCATCACAAGACAGCAGTAGGAGGATGATGCCAAACCATTAGACACTGCCCCCATGACCCAATCACCTTCTACTAAGCCCCTCTCCAACAGTAGGGATTACAGTTTGACATAAGATATGGGCAGGGACACACATCCAAAGCATTTCACAGAATCAATAGGATATACATAGATATACAGAAGAACATTTACTGTTAGGGAAGAACTCATGCAATTATGGAGGCTGAGAAGTCTCATCATCTGCTGTTTGCAAGTTAGAGGCCCAGGAAAGCTGATCTAGTAGTTTCAGTCCAAACCTAAAAGCTAGAGAACAGGGGAGTCAATGATGTTAAGTCTCAGTCTGAGACCAAATGCTCTAACCAGGAATGCTGATGTGTGAGGACAGGAGAGGACGAAGATCCAAGCTCAGAAAGCAAGCTCCCTTTGCCTTCCCCATTTAGTTCTATTTAGGTCTTCAACAGATTAAATGATGCTCACATACATCGGTAACAGCGATCTTTACTCAGTCTACAGATCAAAATGTGAATCTCTTCTGGAAAAACCCTAACAGACCACCCAGAAATATTTTACCAACTATCCTAGCATCCCTTAACCCAGTCAAGCTGACACTTAAAATTGAGTATCACAACATTCATATCATTAAAACTGTAACTAAAACACATTTGCTTCTCACAAATCTTATAATCTATATCCCGAAAACTTAAAGAGAAGTAAACTCTTTTTCTATGAATCTTTACATTATATATAATCTTCCTTTATTCATAATTTTCTGCTTTCATCTAGTTTGTTATGCATGTAAAATAAGCCTGACCTAAAAGTCCTTGATAAACTGGATAATAAAATATGAATTGTAGTCATTCAACTCATTTCACTTGTCTTTTTATAGGAATATTGTGTTCTTTATTATCATCATTATTATACGGAAGGATTTGTAATGCAGTAGGGACTACAAACACACAAACATTATTATGAGGCAAAATATTGTGTAGTTTCAACTGACTAAAAGTGTCATTTAATATTTAAATATATAGAAGTGTATATATATTTAAATATTAAGTAAATCAATATATAAAATATATAAATATATTTTATATTTCTATGTGTTACTAATAAATACTATTTTATTTATATTTAATAGATTATTGATAATTTGATATTTATATTTATTAATATATAGAAGTATATGTTTAAATATTAATGAAATATTCATTATATATAAAATATATAATACATATATAACATACATTTCGTATATAATGTGTATATTTTATATATCTTTTTATATAATTCTATATGTCTTAATATCATTGTATATATGTTTCTCTATATATATATTATGTGTGTATATATATATATGAAAATAAATTTCAGTGAAACCTCATCCTTTCACGAAATGGCCAAAACAATATTGTTTTTCTAAAATGGAATTTCAGGCAATAATATGTGCCTACAGATGTTTTGTATAAGCTCGCCAAATGTAATTAAATGAGGACAAAAATTAAATCACACAATTAAGGACCAGAAAGAGATATTAAAATTCTGCAATGCTGTATTCCAGCAGAATATGTTATTTTTCTTATAATTGGTGCCAAGACTAGGATCAGAATCATGCTATCCTGAGTCCCAGGTATTAGACGATACTATACAGACTCACTTTGTATGTATTTTCTTCTTGATTGTTGTCAGATAAACCATTATGAAAGTTCTGGTCATAGTTGTAAGAAGAGCTAAATTATCTCAACTGCTTTTGAGGGTTAGTCCCTTTTCTTACATTAACATCGATGCTTCATTTTTATTGTTGTGATATAAAGAATTTAACCAATCAAATTTTAGTTTATCTGCTTCTGAATGTAACTAACCAATGAGCAACGTTAAAATTAGACTCTAAGTTAAAAACAAAACAAAGAGCCATGACCTCTTCTTTAAGTCAATGCTCTCACGGCATTCTGTGTCCTACAACAGCAGGCTGAACAGGGGAAATACAGCTAAGTAACTCTATGGGAGGTCAGCTATATTGCCTGACCCAATAGAACAGGATTTCACTAGAAGTATTTTCTTCTCATTTGGGTAATGTCTCAGGGATAGTTTCCATGTGGCTGAAAAGCAGTAATCGATATAATTATTACTGCCTTTGTTATTAGTATAATCAATATTATTATAATTTCATGCTGTTTAAGGTTGTATTGAATAATTTCTGAGATGATAGAAAATTTCTAACAAAAATTTCCTTATTTCCAGGAAACATGTGAGAACACTTTTCACTCTTCCATCTATCAACATGAGTAGAAAACAGGGTCATGAGCTAACAATTCTTAAAAAACAATAATGATACAAATCTACTTTTGATCCAACAAACGAATAGAAAAAGAATAATCCCTCAAAGGAAATTTCATTGAGACTTTTTTTACTTGCATATACAGAAAAGAAATCAGACTTTTTACATATTCTTCAAACTGTTTTTCTAGTTTACACAGCTAGTGAAAAAAATAAGCTATGCATGTCATAGTCATGTTTTATTCTTTGAAAATACATTTAGTGTTTATTGTACTATCGAAGTTTTGCATTTGTGTCTCATATTATTTCCATATAGAGACAGTTTTATATACCAAAAACATACAAAATAGCCTTTAATCATGGTCACATGCTCTGACACAGAGCTACACAAGAAAATGTGAAATTCTTAATGCTATGTAATTTATTCATAATTCTAAATGGTTCATTAAAAATGAATATATGAATTTTATCACTTGACTGATTTTCTGAAATGGAGAATAAAAATGGAATGAAATTGGGTTACAATAACACAGATATCAAAGAGGAAGGCTAGTGTTGGATTAAATGCTACTCTGACAGCAGGAATCTTGTTGGAACTTGTGTTCAGCTTTACAACACCTCCAAGAATAGCCAGTAAGTTGCTCATGTTATGCTATTCATGACCCTTGCATTGATGTCAAAGTCATGTACTTTATTCAAATAATATTTCTGAATGCCAACTAAATATGAGATTTTGTTTTGACACTCAGCAGGTCAGAGAAACATCATATTATAAAAAGAAAGTGTCACTTGAACAGAAAGTCATTATGTTTAGTGAAATAAACAGGCACAGAAAGAGAGGTATCACATGTTCTCACTCATAAGTGGGAGATAAAAAAGTTAATCTTATGAATGTAGAGAAAAGAGTGATAGATATCAGAGGCTGGGATGGGTGTGTGGGTGCAGGAGAGAGAAAAGTTGGATGAAAGGTGTAAGTTCTATTGTAGAGTGATTATAGTTAACAACAATCTATTGTATATTTCAAAGTAGCTAGAAGAGAGAGCTTGATTTATACTCAACATAAAGAAATGATAAATATTTAAAGCGATGGATATTTCAAACATTCTACCTTGAACATTATACATTCTATGTATGCAATTAAATATCACATGTATCTCATAAGTATGTAAAAATGTATCAATAAAAAATTTAAATAAAATAAAAATTTTAAAATGTGTCATTCAGCTACTCGTAAATCTCAAAAAAAATCTTAGTAGTATGATTATAGTCATATAAAACTGATACCTTTCTAGAGTTCCAAGTTTCAAGATATAGGTACATCTGGATGAGGCTTAATCAGGTATGGGGTAAGCCTTGGGCATTTCTAACTCTATGGGCTCAGCTGAGGAACTCTCTGGCCAACTCTCCCTAAAGAGCTACTCCTTCTTTTCTATATTTTTCACAATTGTGCCTTAAATTTAGAGAATTTCTTGTTACGCTAAGTTGCACAAATATTTTTTGAATTTCAGATAATTTGAAGAGTTGAAAAATGTTTTAAACAAGAAACACTATAATCAATATCTTAGAAAGATCTCGTTGATATCTTAGGAAAAGCTGACTAAAAAGCGCTTAAAAGCAAAACACAACAAAAAACATGGGCATAAAATAGGCAAAGACAAGGGCAAATATTGACTATGAAGATCTAAATGGAAAGAATGAATGCTGATTTGAGTAAATAGGTTGTAGCCAGAACATTTTACCTACTTCAAACTTTTACCTGGATATAGTAATGAATCGTGGAGGAAAGGAAGTTGAGTGAAGTTTCAAGTAAAATCGGCAAAAGATACAAGAGAGATGAATTAATGACAAAAGGTAGACAAAGAGAAAAAATTCTGTGTGGAGGCAGATTACAATCTTCATTTTTTGGTAACAGTGAGGTTAGAACATATAATGGAAAAGGGACTTGGGATATAAATAGAAAACTCTGGAAAGACTTCACTGAGATGGGCTTTTGATCCCTGTAAGAGTCTCTCTCCACTTGGGACTACAATTGTGCTATGTTCTTAAAACAAAACAAATATTTGGCATGCTGGTGTGCAAAGCCCAAAATAAATACAACAATTGTGCATGATCAAAGTTTTAAAAGTCTACAAATTAGGTGACATTTGTTTCTTTCAGGTACATACACAGGTGAATCAAATCTTTCCTGCTTCTGACGCTACAAAATATGTGTGCTTTATGAAGAAACTGATGAATTTAAGAGTCTTGACCTTGGCTATTTCTTGAAATTTTGTAGAATCAATTGTAACAATGTCCAAAAATGCTTGTGATGAGAATATATTTAAATAGAAATCAAGAATTTTTAATGTGACTGATGTTAAGTGACTGGTAATAAATAATTCTATTTTGGGTTTGGTATGTTTTAGACTTTGAAGCAGCAGCAATCCCTTCTAATAAAATTAAAGCAACAAGCTCAGGGATAACCTAACTAGGTGGCCAAAAAAGCTCAGGCATTCTTACTGAGTGTTGTCAGAGGACAAGAGATCAACAAGCTGCCTCAGGCAAGTAGAATTCATGGAATGACATAAAAAGAGGGGCACATGTTTATTACGTGCTCTGACCAGGGTATATAAGCCTCCTTCTACACATGCTGGCATTCACACTCAGGATCTTGCCTGAATAGCAAACCAACTCACCACTCCTGACACCATGAGTTATTACGGCAGCTACTACGGGGGCCTGGGCTATGGCTGTGGAGGCTTCGGTGGCCTGGGCTATGGCTATGGCTGTGGATGTGGCAGCTTCCGCAAACAGGGTTATGGCTGTAGCTATGGAGGCTACGGATATGGCTCTGGCTTTGGAGGCTACGGATATGGCTGCTGCCGCCCATCATACCATGGAGGATATGGATTCTCTGGCTCTTATTAAATGAATTGCTGAAATTGGAAGCAGAGGAGAAACCTCCCAATGTGTTTGGTCCTGTCCTGTGCTTTCATTCCAGAAAATCCATTCTATTGTCTTCACCATCAATGGACAGATATTTATCAATGGTTAAGCTGCTTCTATGAATATTAGTTGTTTTTTTACTTTCAGAATCCGTCATCTGAAATCCTATTCATGTATAGCCACTCTAGTTTGTTCTCCTAAATTTGCTTTGTTTTTCTTACCACCATTACCATCATGTTATCTTTCTATCAAGATCCTAGCAAAAACTTGTATTTTGCTTTTATCTAATACATGAATTAAAGTATAAATATTTTGGTTCTTTTCAATGTTTTCATTGTTATTATTTAACATTTTATTTTGCAACTACTATAAAAAGTTTACTTATGAGGCAGTGAGATCTGTGGCTCTATAGTGGAATGTGATGAAAATCTTCCTAGTTCACCATGTTATGGAAGCTTGAGAACAAATAAGAGATCATATGAACAAGAGATAAAAATAACTTGCCCCTGTCTATTTACTTAGGATGTCAACTCCTCTCAAGTGTCCCTCAAGTGTTCCTGGAATCATTAAGGACAGTGTCATTCTCATATTCTGCTGTGTAACATTGTTGTTAGCTGAATGTCTTCTTGGTACCACTGTTCTGGCCAGGCATGTCTTTGCTTTTTTTCCACCTTCAGTTGAGTTTGTGGAAAGGAGATTGGGAAGTTTCACTCATTTCCTAGTCAGAACTACACTTTGTATTTAGCATCTCCCTGAAGGCCATTGTCCCATATTTGACTGATGCAACTCCCACTGGAATGTGGCACTGAAACCCAGTGGTACAATGTTGTACAAAAAATTGGAGGTAGTTTGCAAATGTATTCTCCAATTCTGTGGGTTGTCTCTTCACTTTGTTGATTGTTTCATTTGCTGTGCAGAAGCTTTTTAACTTTATGTGATCCCATTTGTCCATTTTTGCCTTGATTGCCTGTGCTTACTGGGTATTACTCAAGAAATGTTTGCCCAGACCAACATCCTGGGAGTTTCTAGTGTTAAGTGAAATAAACCAGGCACAGAAAGACAAATGTCACATGTTCTCACTTATTCGTGGGATCTAAAAATCAAAGCAACAGAACTCATGGAAGTAGAGAATAGAAGGACAGTTACTAAGGTCTGGGAAGGGTATTTGGGGAGGGAAGTGGGGCTGGTCAATAGGTGCAAAAAAAGTAGAAAGAATAAATAATGACAGTATTTGATAGCACAACTAGGGGACTACAGTCAATAATAATTCAATTGTACATTTTAAAATAACTTGAAGAGTAGAATTGGTTTGTAACATAAAGGATAAATGCTTGAGGACAGGGCTGCCCCATTTTCCATGACGTGATTATTACACTTGGAAAGCCTCTATCAAAATATCTCATGTACCTCATAAATATATGTACCTACTATGTCCCCACAAGTCAAAAATTAAAAAAAAGAAAAGAAAAGAAAGAAAAATTGGAGTAAGCTGGAGGGGTGCTTTCTGACTTTTTTTTTGTGCACCCTATTAGAGGCTCTTAATAGTCTATACAGCTTGTTGTGAATGGGTGATGATACAAAGTCACATGAGAATAATACACAGGAGGCTTTACTGATAAAAGCCCTTCTTGGCTGTCAACTCTGGCTTCATTTCTCAGTTAAGTTCAAGTAACCTGGCTCGTTTTTCTCTAGGAATTTATTCTCATCCAAAAAAATTCTTCTGTTCCTTTCAGCTTTGTTTTACAAGTTCACCACCCTTAGCCAGGCATCTTGGAACACCAACAGTAAACACAGATAGAACCCTCCTCTGCTATGTTTCTCAGTCAACTTTCAAAGTAGTGAAAGAGGCCTGTTTCACCAGTTTGTCTGACATGACGAGGCATGTCTGAATCCGCTTATATTCAAATTTGGACCCCTACTATTTATCCTAGAAAATCTTTTTATCCTCTTGTAAATCTAGAAGAGGAACACTATTTTATAAACGATTTCTCACAGAAAAAGTGTTACCTTTTTGTCTACTCTATAGTTTTGATTTCAAATTAAGAAACTAAAAACAATGGATGCAAAAAAATGGAGAGAAGAAAAGAAAGAAGAAAGAAATCCAAAAACAAAGAAAGGAGAATTCATAGGTTAAAGACTCAATCACATTTAGAACACATTCCATGTTTTATGTTATTTTTTAATTGGCTCAATAATGGTATGTATTTATGGGGCACAGAGTGAAGCTTTGATATATATAATGTATAATAATCAGATCAGGATAATGAGCATGGACAATTGATCTTTTAGGAAGTTGAAATGAGAACCAGATATAATACCTGTCCAAGTGCTGTTAAACTGAAAGACAGTGATTCAAAGACCCTCCTGCAGATACCCTTTGCAAATACTTAATTTTGCTAGTGAGGTTTTGCAATCTAAGGTTTAGTATGTTCTAAATTCCTTGGACAAAATAGAAGAGTTAATTAATTATTTAATTAAGCTGATTTTTAGCTTTAGCTAATTATTTTATGTTCTAACCAAAAAGAGCAGGAGAATAGACCCTGTAGATTACAGGAACTATAGTTACTATTCTGTATGATTTCTATCTTTGATTTTTTTATTGTCCTTTGTCAACTCTAAAACTTAACAATGTGTGAATTAGTCTGAATATTTATATTTTCTCTATAAGGGTTGTAAGTATATATAAAGCTTCCCTTTATAAACATATAAAAAATGGTGGCTGCTTTTAGAGAACAATTATTTAGAATGTACAATATGTGACTAGTCAACCTAATTTTCTCCAGACAGACATTATATCCTACTAAAGATGACCTTATAGATAGAAAATCTGTTACCTTTTTACTACAGCATAGTTTATATTTCAAATTAGAAAACTAAACAAGGGAAGCAAAAACAACAACAAAAATCATCCTCATTAGGTTTAAGTGCTGGCCTGACTTGAAGGTCTTTTTGATTTCCAATCTGAACAGTCCAGGTGCTGTTAAATTTGATTTGTACCCAAATATAATTTGTGATGCTCCTGAATGTCATGGCTTTTAAAAGTATATTGCAAAAGTTGTTTTTATTCTTGGTTTGTTAAAGAATTGGGAGCTGGGAACGTGAAAGATATTTCTAAATTGCAGTCACTAAATAGTTCTGCTGGGAGAACTGAATTTTTGTTGATGTTTATTACAGTATATCAGTAAGACAATAGAACATACAATTCTTCTGAATGCAAGCAGGGGGGAATTTCCTGATGAAAACTATAGACTCTAATTTTGAGGAAGGTATAATAGTGTCACGTGTACCTAGACATGCTTGTGAATAGTGATTGCGTAATTTAGGATCCAAGATTAATGTTAAAGGATAGAATTGGAGAATGAGTAATTTCTCAAAACATGGATGCAAAAAGTAAAATTTCTTTCCTCTACCAAAAAAGGTTTTTCAGACATAATAATCATGGTCACATCTTATTACTGCACTTAGATTGGTCACAGAAAACTCTAATAAAATAAATCAATATAAAAACTCTTTAATCAATGAAAAATGCTCTATCAATATGAAAGATCAATTGAATCAATTTTGTATTGGATATGTGATAGAATAAAAATTCAGGATACCTGAGCAATTTGGTAATCTGAATAAAAGTATTTCCTTTTATTGGAAATATGTTTGACAAACATCACTGCTGGCCTCTGAAATTCAGAGGACTAGGTTGCAGCTAGGAATCCATCTATGGTTTGAGCTACGAACTTGGAGATTCTGAGGCTTAATATTGTTATATATTTAGTTATGTTTCTGCCAAGCACCTTACTATGGGTTGTAGAGACCATGTGGATTCTATTGTTTAATTGGTTGACAAAGACATTGTGATCGCTTCAGCCACTCAAGTCAGAATATGGAGAGGCTTTGCATGTCTCTTCTGTCATCTCCATAGCCAATTGGTAGGTATTTTATGCTATCTTCTTAATAGATACATAAAACTTATAATTCTTTATAAATATATTCAATTTCATTTTACCTTTTATCCAATGCCCGTGGTCACAATTTGCCACTTGGATTATGGCTGCACCTTCTCATCTATTCCTATCTGATCTCTGAAACTCAAAACCTGCCACCTTTCTTTAGTCTCTTTGTTAAAAGTTATTTGTTTAAAATAGCTCCTAATAGCTCTCTCTGGGATGACACATAATGCTGCTATTATGATGAAAACAATGACGTGCTCAATATGCTGATATGGAAGGAAATTTCATTAAAAGGCATGACACAGAAAAGCCTGGACCATGCAGTTGGCTCATCAGGTATGATATGATACTTAGCAAACACCAACTGAATTAATATGTGTATTTACCTGAACGATCCATAATCTTATTAAATATTTGCCTTTATACTAGCTCCTCCCTTACTTTGCTCTTCACTTCTCATAAAGAGTTCTACTCACCTTCAAAATTTAACTTAAGGGATTGCTGGGTCAAATGGTATTACTGGTTCTAGATCCTTGAGGAATTGCCACACTGTCTTCCACAATGGTTGAACTAATATACACTCCCACCAACAGTGTAAAAGCGTTCCTATTTCTCCACACCCTCGCCAGAATCTGTTGTTTCCTGACTTTTTAATAATTGCCCTTCTAACTGGTGGAAGATGGTATCTTATTGTGGTTTTGATTTGCATTTCTCTGATGACCAGTGATGATGAGCTTTTTTTCATATGTTTGTTAGCTGCACAAATGTCTTCTTTTGAGAAGTGTCTATTTATATAATTTGCACGCTTTTTGATGGTTTTTTTTTCTTGTAAATTTGTTTAAGTTCCTTGTAGATTCTTGATATTAGACCTTTGTCAGATGGGTAGATGGCAAAAATTTTCTCCCATATACCCAGAGGATTATAAATTATTCTACTATAAAGACACATGCTCACGTATGTTTATTCTAGCACTATTTACAATAGCAAAGACTTGGAACTAACACAAATGCCCTTCAGTGATTGACTGGATAAAGAAAATGTGGCACATATATGCCATGGAATACTACGCAGCTAAAATAAAGAATGAAATATGTCTTTTTAAGGGACATGAATGAAGCTGGAAGCCATCATTCTCAGCAAACTAACACAGAAACAAAACCAAACACAGCATGTTCTCACTCATAAGTGGGAGCTGAACAATGAGAATGCATGGACACAGGCAGGGGAACATCACACACAGGGGCCTGTCAGGGGGTGAGGAGCAAGGGGAGGGAGAGCATTAGGACAAATATCTAATACATGCAGGGCTTGAAACTGAGACGCTGGATTGATGGGTGCAGCAAACCACCATGGCACATGTATACCTATGTAACAAACCTGCACGTTCTGCACATGTATTCAGAACTTAAAGTAAAATAAAAATTTTAAAAATTTAACTTAAGTATCTTCTCTTGAGATGCCTTCCAGATTCTAGCAGTCACTTGACAGCATCAAGCACAAATGTCGCTTTTGCATAGAGGTCTTCCCTGAGATGCTATTGGCCTATGGTCATTTATATAGCCTTTTCTTCATAGCACTCATCACCAAGAGATATTATACACTTGCTTGTTGACTCACATATTGTGTATCTCCCCAGGAAATGGAAGCTACATATGGGCAGAAACTTAATCTCTTTTACTCATCTGTGCATTCACAGGGCCTAGAATAATGCCTGGCTTACAGAAAGTATTTCATAAAATATGTGCCAAATAAATCTATCATAGAGCCAAACCACTGGTTATTAATTTATATGCCAGTTTCCCCATTGAATCCTGTGTCCTTTTCTTATAATAATATGATTCTATTGATGAAAATGTAAAATAGCTCTACTTTTATGCTAAATTAATATCCTGCTTTATTTATCTCTTCCATAGGTAGACATTAACTACTGCAATGTGCTGGATGCTCTGTTAAGTACATAGACATAAGCGTAAGCCAACTGCAACTGCAATATAGCTAGTAATGATAGCTCATATTTATTTTCTGTCTTTGGTGACATGTCACACATAAACTTCAGACATTATAAGGTATATGATTTTGTTATTCCTGTGGAATAAGTGAGAAAGTTGCACTTTGGAAAATTTAAATAACTC
Organism: Piliocolobus tephrosceles; assembly: GCF_002776525.5. Taxonomy (NCBI): domain Eukaryota; kingdom Metazoa; phylum Chordata; class Mammalia; order Primates; family Cercopithecidae; genus Piliocolobus; species Piliocolobus tephrosceles. The sequence goes on from NC_045452.1 coordinate 48,769,130, forward strand.
CACAAACCATCCAATAGTGAGTTGTGAGATATTATAACCTGTGATAAATTAAAAAGTATTTTGACGCTAAGCATAAGTTTGTACACCTGAGCAGTGAAGGCGAGGCAAATGCCCCCAAAGAAGGTCCAATGTTTTACTCATAGGATTTCACTGGTCACATTTAAGAATTAGAGGCGCTAGTCAAAATTCTTCTATGGTATCATCAGGAGAGATATACCTTGACCTCCCTCTCTCACTTTGCAGATTTATGTTCGCCCATTTTTTTTTTTCTCTCAATTCTCTCTGAGGAAGAAGTTTTCCTTCTCCTCGGTAAGACTGGGGCATTCATTTTTCCTGTTTTTCTATTTCTTATCTTCTGGCTTGCTGTTTTATTCACTATTATCTATCCTTCTATTTGCAGTTTCCCCTTGTAGGAAGATACTGAAATTGACCTACCTGGAACCACCGTCTATATTCTGGGATATTGTGCTTCAGTCTTTTAAAAACTCTTTGAGGTATTTGTATGCTAAAAAAAGTAAAGCTCAAAGAGGTTAAAAAATTCCTAGAGTTGGATGTTTATACAAGGCAAAGCTGGGTTTTTAACTCAGGAATTCTGAGTGCAATATACTATCTTCAGACATACACAAAGTCCTATGAAAAACACAACCAAAGAAACCAAAGTGAAAACCTCAGTGTCATCTTGGTCTACCCTTAAGTTGACTGTCATCCTTCTCCTTTTTCTCATGTTGCTGAATGACCTAAAGGAATAATTACACCCCCTCTGCATTCTCTCACTTCCTCTGTACCTCACTTTCTAGTGCAATCCTCCATCCTCCCCCAATAGTCTGTCACTTAGCTGAAGCTAATGCAGTAAATGTTCCAAACAACTTCTTTATTGTCAAATCCAATGTCACCTTCAAAGTTTTGTTGAGATGCAGTGTCATTAGGTGGCTAGGCATGAACTTTCTGAAGGTAAATTCACCTAAGTCAGACTGGCAGCTCTGTCACTTCCCAAGGTGACCCTGGAAAAGTTACTTAAGCCCATTGGATTTCTGTTTTCTCATCTGTAAAACTGGGGTAATAATAGCAACAATTTCATAGGATCCTTGTGAGGATTAAATGAGTAATGCATACAAAACCTCAAAGCATTGCTTGTCATATAGTCTGCAATCAATATATATTAGTTATTGCTACTCTTCTTTTGACAATATTATAAATGACTTTGTTTCCAATTTCTATTGCCATCATACTGCTGTATTACACACAACCATAAGCCCTCAGTGCTGTGTAATAAGAGGTTCATGCTCAACAATCCAACAGCTGGGGGAAGTAAGATAGCCTTGCTATTTGCTCACATGACTGGGATTTGACTTACTGTTGACTGGGGTAAAAGTGGGAATTGGCTTTGCTCCATCAATCTCTCACTCTCCAATTAGGCTAGATCTACCTACTGTGTTCTCATGAAGAAGGCAAGAGTATAGAACAAAATAGATTCCTGCAAGGACATTCATGCTTAGAACCAGAACATCATCAATGCTGCCTTTTTTGCTGTTAACACCATGTTATATGACTGTGCCAGGAATCAGAGTGAAAGAACATTTCAAAGTTATAAGGCAAAGGCTTTGTATTCTACCAGAGAACCCACTGTCTAGCCTTTGTTTATTTAAAGCTGATCTCCTTTACTCTAAGCAGTAGTTCACCCCTTCTCTACAAGTTGTGATGCTGGAATCTACATTCCCAGACTATAGGAATGTCAGACACAATAATCAACAAATTATGACGTTTGAATTTCAGATAAATAACAAAAACATTTTTGGTATGTCTAAAATTATATAGAGCATGCTTATGCTAAAAAAAAAAAAAAACTGTTGTTTATTTAGAACTCAAGTTTAACTGGGCACCCTGTGTTTTTATTTGCCATATAAGGCATCTCTCCCAATCTGGTCATTCTTCTGATATTTATCTGCCAGAAGAATGTTCCCAAATGCATATCTCCATAGACAGCTGAGCTTAAACTTACTCTAACCAATAGATTATTCTTCCCACACATGTACCCTTTTTGCCTCTCTACAAACCCCTTTCCAGTATTTTGATCCACCAAGTTCTGCAAAAGTAAAGTTTTATGAAAATAACTATCCATTTAGGTCCCTCTCCTCACTTATTGGCTACTAATTCCCTGTAACCTTGCCATTTATATTTTTCTCAAAGATGGCACACCATCTGAATCACCAACTTTTCTTTCTTATTTTATGTTTTTTCATTTCTTCATCACAGTAGTCTCTATTAAGGATCTTCCTAACTCAAATTTTATTTTGTTTACATCTTAAGGCTCCATTTTTACCAGTTAGAAACTCAAAGTTCAAGTCAAACTGCTTGGATTCCAATACTAACTTCACTGCGGATTAATTCTCTGAACTTGGGAAATTTATTTTATCTCATTAAATCTCATTTTTGTTATCTTCAAGTTGAAAATAATGTCAATATTTTCCCTGTAATGTGGTGAGGACTAAACGATTTATTATTTGAAAAGTACAAAAGAATGGTCAGGCACAGAATAAATGGTAGACATTATTTGTAATAATAATGATTATTATTACTATAATACACTTATTCTTTTATATAATACCTGTTGTCTCTATTTCATCCCATCACAATACCTTTTCATCTTGCAAGTCTTAATGTGTTAAAAACTACTTTGACATCGTGGTTCATGAAAAATGAACAAACTCCCTAGAAACCACATTCTTTTCACATGTTTTCTTTTCTCACAACCACTTTTATCATATAATGTGATGTTTGCTTATCTTTCTCTCCTGTTCAATAATGAGCTTCTTCCTAGCAATCTAGATTTACTCAACTTTAATGCATTTGAATCGAAAATCATTACAGATTCATAAAGCTAAATGTCTTTATTGTATAACTCATGGTTATAACACAAGATGGCTATTAAGCTTGATATGTTCCCATTTTAAATTGTATGCCTTATATGCTCTATTTTCATGTTAAAATAATAAGTGAAATAGTTTGCTCAAAAGATTTAAACAGCTCATATGAAACACCTGGATTACTTCCTAGGCAAAGAGTAAATGGAAAATGTAAGTACAGTAATTTATTAGAACTTTTATGTCAACAGTCTGTACTGTATGAAGAGGCTGAAACACAAGCCCTGTCTATCAGGGAGACTATTTAATAAGCATGGAACTAGTGAAAGGAAAGATTATCAAGTCGTCATAACTGTCTTCTTAGTCTACTTTTGTTCTAGAAGAAAGGAATGTAAGGAAATGCAGAATGTATCAGGTGGTATTCTTGACTGAATGAGATGGAAACCACTGGCAAAAACAAAACAAAACAAAAAACAAAGAAATCTTTACTGAGACTATGGGTAGTCTGAAGAACTGTGGGAAATCTGGGAGACTGGGTTGAGAAGTGGGATGCGACCCAGGGTTGTCAATATAGCTAATATAGCACCCAAATCAATGACACAGCAAGTCTTGTTAGGATATTATTTTTGTCATTACTGCCATTTTTCATTTTAGCCACCACTAGAGTGGGTGGTGCTACTACTGACTAGCTAGCACTAGTACTACTTGTACTAGTAGCTAGCACTGCTACTGCTGACATTCCTCCTGCCATTTTTTTCTGCTTCTGGATACCTCTGCTCTAGATCCATTCTGAATACCATTTTTTGTCTTTGTGTCACTTTGTTAAAAATCCAAGACCAGCTGAGACAGTTGATTAGCCAAGCTTAGTTCAAATGCCTAAGACATCGCTACTGGCAGCAATGAAAGGAATTATCTAGTCTTCTTTAAGGTCTACATTGGGAGCCACGGTACTGTCTCCTCCTAAAACAGTAACAAGTCTTAGATACTGAGTAGCCCCACAAAAACAAGTCATAAATGTCAATGACACAGAGTCCAAGTTAGAGTAAATGTCTACGTTTTCTTCCATACTAGATTGAGCCCAGAATATAAATAATCACACTCTTAGTTAAGTAACAAGAGTGCTACTGAAATCTAATTTATTTTTTAACTATACCTCCCAAACCATTTATCCAGTTTTCTAAAGTGACTAAAATTATCTGAATTAAACCTTTGCTTAGCACATAGGGTTAAGACTTGTGGTTATGATGAGAACTGTAAATTCATTTCCTGAGGGTTTGGGAAGAGAACCATCCTATGCATTATTACCATTTGCTTCTGGAATACTATCCACCCACATATTGGGAGGGAGAAGGGAGAGGAAAAGGAGAAAGCAGAGGAACACACACGGAACCAGAGATGCAGAGTCAAGGGAAGAAACTCACAAGGATGGAGGGACTCAGTGACCAACCTAGCCCCCAAGAGAGGCCATGTAGTGACTGACCTCTTCAGGATGGATGTGGCAGGGGCAGACGGTGGAGATCAAAAGAACATAGATAAGAAGTCAACAAAGATAAACCATGTCTACAAAAATTATACCCCAAGACTTTAGGTGATCTAAGTGTGTTATAGAAAATACCATCAAGAGGTGTCTATTTCTTTTCCCCTTCTGGCAAGCTCTACAAATCAGCAGTTCAGTGAAGTGGAAAAACAGCCTCTGAAGTCAGCGTACCTAAATTCAGATTCAACATGCACACTTACTTAATAGCCATGATGACACTGGGCATGCCATTACTTCAGCTCTCTAGATCATCTATAAAAAGAGGGTAATAACAATATTTACCTCACAGGGGATCGTATTAAGTGAATCAAAACATCTCAAGTTCCTGGCATATAATAAGTATTCATAAACACTGACTATTCTTAAGATTATTATTGCCAGGTTAAGAGATGTGTCTATCCCAGGGACTCAGTTGAAGTGGTTAACCCTTTAATAGAAGTTGGTTTTGAATAATGGTGGACAGACGGTGATGTTTACATAAATACCTTATTACAGAGAATCTCAGAAGCCATCATGTATAATTAGTGAAGCAAAATAATCTTTTGAAATACAGTTGAAGGATTACCTCATGTCATGGAGTAAATTTATGGGGATCTCAATTGGGGTCAGATAAAAGCCAAGCCTTTGAGAATGGAAACATTACCTCTTACAGGCACAAAGTTGATTAAAGGAATACCAAATTCAAACATGTTAATATTCCAGAGGCCCTCCCTTCTTGGAATCAAGGGAATATTAAAGGGTTTGGGGGGCTCATGTGCTATTTGAGATGTAAAGGCTCTAAGCTTTACCAGCCCCACTTCTGAGGGTTTACAATTTTACTGTACAGAGAACAAAGAGTGACATTTAAACTCAAGTGATGTGACTTTTTCTACCAAGCTGAATTCATTTCCCTAATAGCTGCAGTCACTGACAAGCTATGCTTCCACAAAAGCTTTGGGATGAGTACTGTGACTTCAACTGTTTAAATCACCATTCTCATTTTGGCTGTAGAGATAAAGACCTTGGCAAACAGGGTAAAAATAAAATTCTGGCCTCTCTGCAGTCATGTAAGGTGCATATTCTCTGTAACCAGATGAACATCCATTAAGAAGACACGAACATTCTGCATTCATTGAATTACAACCATCTTTGTGCCATCCCTGGGACCTGTGTTGATCATTTGTGAACCAGGATATTTAAAGTATGACTTTTTTTTTCTCAAACTATTTTGGAGTATGATTAGTTTGGTATTTAATTGTTGTAGAATAAATATCAACTTGGATACTTTTCTCATCATATTGAGTCTTCCAGGCTGCTGAATTTCAACCTCAGAGATATCGTGCGAAAGGACGTTTCTATGAGAAGGAAGAAAAAAACTCGCAAGGTGCTTTCACTGACTGAGATGTGATGTGATGGAGTTATTTAAAGGACGTTATTCTTCTGATGGATGTTTTTCATTTGAGGGGCATATCACAGTCAGGTTCTTTATGGGAGTATTTCATTGTTATGATCAGTTGTTTTTTTCCTATTCTGAGTGGTAGAAAATATTAAAAGACCATAATATTTAAAGTAAGTAAAGCAAATGTGTAACTAATACTCAGGAGCATGCTATTTTAAAACTAAGTCTGTATGATTGAAAATAAATTAATCCAAGCAAGTGATCAAACAAATTGATTTCATACAATGTAGAGAAATACTCAGTTATTTATTAATTTTCTTTAATACTTTGTTCTATAAAAGGTTCAGTCTTTGGCAAAAAAAAAAAAAAATCCATATTAATGACAAAAGACTTAAAAGAAATGACAACCTAATCTCAATAAAGATTGAAGCAATGAACATCAAGATTATGGCATCATGTACAACCTGTTTGACCCTTTTGATTGTACTAATCCTCCAAATTAGAAAGTCAGCTCATTTAACATGCTGATTGAGTTTCTGCAGTAACTTTTTAACATTTACTTGACCTTCACTCCAGTATTCAATTTGTAACTTTCATAATCACCATGTGAGGCATTATTTTTCCTTCTGTATTGTTTCCTTTGAATCTACTTATTATTGTTTCAAAAAGCAATAATTTGTGAGAATCATGCTTCTTTGGTGTTCATTGGGCCTTCTAAATGAAGAATGATTTCTTGCTTTTAGTAATAATATATGTTATCCCCTGAAACTGGATCCTTTCCTTACTCCTTATACGAAGATTAATTCAAGATGGATTAGAGATTTAAATGTTAGACCTAATGCCATAAAAACCCTAGAAGAAAATCTAGGTAGTACCATTCAGGACATAGGCATGGGCAAGGACTTCATGTCTAAAACACCAAAAGCAATGGCAGCAAAAGCCAAAATTGACAAATGGGATCTAATTAAACTAAAGAGCTTCTGCACAGCAAAAGAAACTACCATCAGAGCGAACAGGCAACCTACAGAATGGGAGAAAATTTTTGCAATCTACTCATCTGACAAAGGGCTAATATCCAGAATCTACAAAGAACTCAAACAAATTTACAAGAAAAAAACAAACAACCCCATCAAAAAGTGGGCAAAGGATATGAACAGACATTTCTCAAAAGAAGACATTCTTACAGCCAACAGACACATGAAAAAATGCTCATCATCACTGGCCATCAGAGAAATGCAAATCAAAACCACAATGAGATACCATCTCACACCAGTTAGAATGGCAATCATTAAAAAATCAGGAAACAACAGGTGTTGGAGAGGATGTGGAGAAATAGGAACACTTTTACACTGTTGGTGGGATTGTAAACTAGTTCAACCATTATGGAAAACAGTATGGCAATTCCTCAAGGATCTAGAACTAGATGTACCATATGACCCAGCCATCCCACTACTGGGTATATACCCAAAGGATTATAAATTATTCTACTACAAAGACACATGCACACGTATGTTTATTGCGGCACTATTCACAATAGCAAAGACTTGGAATCAACCCAAATGTCCATCTGTAACAGACTGGATTAAGAAAATGTGGCACATATGCACCATGGAATACTATGCAGCCATAAAAAAGGATGAGTTTGCGTCCTTTGTAGGGACATGGATGCAGCTGGAAACCATCATTCTTAGCAAACTATCACAAGAAGAGAAAACCAAACACCGCATGTTCTCACTCATAGGTGGGAACTGAACAATGAGCTCACTTGGACTCGGGAAGGGGAACATCACACATCGGGGCCTATCATGGGGAGGGGGGAGGGGGGAGGGATTGCACTGGGGAGTTATATCTGATATAAATGATGAATTGATGGGTGCTGACGAGTTGATGGGTGCAGCACACCAACATGGCACAACTATACATATGTAACAAACCTGCACGTTATGCACATGTACCCTAGAACTTAAAGTATAAAATATATATATATTATCCCGTAGTCACCTGATTATAATGACTGGGTGTCTTCCAAAGTGAATTTAAATGATGTAGCTGATACAATAATCTTTTAACTTCTAACAAAAATGATCTCATTTTCCTTTTGGAAACACCAATCAATAATCTATGGTGACTTTATAAGTGTCTTTATCAGTGGTGGATGTTTTTTTCAACTTTTATTCCAAAGGGTGGTATAGTACATCATAATCATTTACAGGTCATGCTCATGGTGGGCATAAGTTTCTATAGGTCATCAAGCTCGCTCTCCCCATCTGTAAAATATAAACGTTACACAAGTTTTACACCCAAAGTTACATTCTATGATCTTATTTTTGCCATTACCATTGAGCAGAACTTCTTTTTGAATATTAAAATTTCACTTAGAAAATAAAGCCAAACGCCTTTTTAAAATGTAAGTCCTCTTGGTTTAGGAAAAAGGGCTAAGCATACTTATTACATACTTATTTATAATTCTTATTAATTGTATATAACATATTGTTTTTTACATTTTTAATTTTGTCTTAACAGAAATGTGTATAATGTGGCTTGCCTGTCTTATTATGCATCTGGTTATCTAATTGGTGGCTTATAAAATCTGTTACAAAATGCTACACGTTTCAAGTCAAATATACATCTCCAGCTTTACATAAAGTACAAAACCATAAAAATAACTGCTCTTCAGTGTTCACCGAAGAATCTAGTGGGTATTTAAATTTATGACTTGAAATAACTTGGGTTAACTGATTTTTATTTTTAAGACTTTTCTTCCCTTCATGAATTGATATTTACTGTAAAACAAGTGAACATATGCTTTATGATGAGCTTGAATTATAATGCTTAGCAATTAGTTGTTCCAGTAGACCTCAAATCTAATCATCTGGGACAAATTTATTTGAATGTAGTAAAAAGTCCACCATTTAAACATGCAATTCGACACTGAATATTCCATTTCTGTTATATTTATATGTATCCGAACACACACACACGCACACACACACACAATGCATATGGAAGAAGCACAAGACCTTTTCACTTCATGAAACTCCTTTAGTTTCCTGTCTCTTTTTTCATAAGACACTAGTTGTCAGGATTACCCTTGGACTCCCCAGCTTTCTTTTATTTGTCTAATTTCTTTCTTCATCATACATCATTTAGGTAACTTATCTCTTTTACTCAAATTTCCCATGTTTTTTCTCTAAAATTTCCATTAAACACTTTCAAAACTAACAAAAATTTCTTTATAACATGTTTGGCTTCCTAAATTCTTCCTAGAGTATGGTATATTTCTAAAGTTAAAAAAAAATAGAAGGCCGGGTGCGGTGGCTCAGGCCTGTAATCCCAGCACTTTGGGAGGCTGAGACGGGCGGATCACGAGGTCAGGAGATCAAGAGCATCCTGGCTAACACGGTGAAACCCCGTCTCTACTAAAAAATAGAAAAACAAAATCTGGCCGGGCGAGGTGGCGGGTGCCTGTAGTCCCAGCTACTCGGGAGGCTGAGGCAGGAGAATGGCGTACACCCGGGAGGCGGAGCTTACAGTGAGCTGAGATCTGGCCACTGCACTCCAGCCCCTGCGACAGAGCGAGACTCGGTCTCAAAAAAAAAAAAAAAAAAAAAAAAATAGAAGAAACAGAAAAATAGAAGAATATACAAAATCAACAAAATATTGTTTTAACAAATTGAACAGAAACAATAAGTGTCAAAAATATTCCACAGTTTTGTAAATATCAAGCAGAGTGTTAACATTTGAACAAATGCATATGTGTATTTATATTTGACTTTGAACTTTCTTCCTTATATGTGAAGACTATCCCTGCAGGCCATTTAACATATTTGTGTTAATCTTCATCTGTATCAATATTCAAAGGAATATATTCCTTGTTGAATTTAGATAACATGGCTGAAAGGATTTTAAGAATCTAACCTAAAATCAGGAAAGAAATAAAACAGGAATGTATTTTTGTATGTGTTGAAAAGTATTAAAGTTGATTGTTTCTGCTTAAGTGTTCATCAGCTGGTGTCACTGACATTTTCAAAGTACAATTTCAAATGTATCCCCTCCTATGTATTTTCTTTGAGTCTCTAAAGGAAAAGAATTAAATCTTCGGTCATTAGAGCTAGAGTACAAAGGAAACAAAAGAAATATTTTGTAAAATTGCTTTTACTCTTGTCATACAAAGGATAGGAAACAAGGAGTTCACTAGTTTCTCATATATTTACCTAATTGCTCACTGAAAATTAATCACAACATTCGTCTTTCATCTAGTGTGTAAAAATCAGCTTCTGTTAAGTTTAATAAACTCCTGTTTATACGAGCAGGGTTTTTATCCAGCTGCAAAGTACCATGATTAGGGCTAGATAATTTGTATACATTTTTAGATCTAAGTAAAATTTTATATAACTCTGTCAGTTCTCATTTGGTGCACTTCTCCCTTGCTTTGCTTTTTCTGTTTTGAGTAAAAGGTACTGAAATGTCCACGGGTGACTTTATAAAGTATTGAGTTGTTCAAAACAATTAATAGAGACAAAAATATAGATGGAGAAAAGAGAAATGAGATTAGTTAGCATTAAATATGCTAAGAAACTTAGAAGTGACAAGTATAATTATAGAAACATTATATACCAAAATAGGACAACCATTGATTACTTGATTTAAGCACATACTTTAAATGCCTTACATAAACTCTGAAAGCATTATGATTCCCATTGCAAGAATAAAGAAACTGAATCAGACAGGCTAAGTAACTTGTCCAAGACCTCACAGCCAATAGGTTGTAAAGTTAGGATTAGAATCTTGATTTAAAACCCATGTTTGGTCTTCTTACTACCTCCTGCGATTGCCAGAAAGCATGCACCAGGAGTGATACGTGAGATGAATTGTGTGCTGAGAGAGATGGTAGATTGAGTTTGTTGTCTTCACTGGTTAATTGGAGTAATTCACTGATTGAGTATAAGTTTGGTAAAACTCAACAGAGTTCTAGGACCCCAAATTAAAGAGACAGAAAATGGATCCTGATTGAAATGATCAGTTTTTTACTAGAGCATGCAGGCAGCCTCTAGTGTAAGGCAATTGTGAAGTTATCTACAGCATTTGTTTTTAGTATACCTAATTTTAGATGGTATGGATATCAGTAATACTTTGTGTTTGATTGTTAAACAAAGGCCATAATCTGAGAAGATAATTAACAACAAAGTCACTTTACTGAAGGCAAATTCATAAGATCCAGCGTTAAAATAATGGGACCCAATCTAGTGGAATATGTTGAAGAAGGAGCAGTCAAGTAAGCAAGTCACTTTCTCTCATCCTCCTCTTAACCTTTCTCTCTTTCTTCATGAGCTGTATAATGCCACAAACCCTAGCTGCTAACTTATAAGGAAGGTAAATTTTGTAATCCTGCTGTGTGGAGAGTAAGGCATTTCACGGGACATGAGCTAGACTTTGGAAGGATAAAATGTTAAGGATAATCCAAAAGGAGGGTAAAACTCTGAAAAAGGGAATTAGCAGCCTGCCCTTCACAGAACATTTACAATATTGTCTGATGCATAAAGTCTGCTTTCTCTGTACTAAAAGTGGCTCAGCATTGCTAGAGGGCAGATGATTTCACGAGTAGAGGTAACATAAATGAGGTGTTTGTTAAACAGTTATAAAGAAGACAGTATTTGAAGGGGAAAAATCATGGTTGTAGATAGAATCTGTACAATTTTTTCATCATTTTACAAGTCCTATAAATATCCAATATGGATATGATTATAGACATCTTTGTCATTTTTTTGTTGTTGCTGACCAAAGCAAAAAAAAGTCTGCAGTGATTCCTTCTGTACACCAGGGGGCATCTCCTGCCACTTTGGAAACTCACTTTCAGAACCTTTCCGTTCACTCACTGTCTTCCTCATCACCTAGCTGAGCTTCTGGCTGTGTTCTAAGACTGTTTCTGGTTTCTCACCATATTATTCCGGAGCCCAAACACTTGAAGGTGGCTGGGAGTTTCTACTATAAGTATCACTTATAGACCAACTGAGAGCCATTTTATGATTGGAATAAAACTCTCCAAAAACTTGCATTATTTCTAAAATCTTCGTTCTGTCAAGCCTGATATTTCTCCTGAAGTAGAAACTCTTGCAAAGTAAGATGTTCACGACCCAGTTTTCCAAGACTCACATGCTTTGTGTGTTATGCTACACTGCTAGTTTGCTAAGAATGTTTTGGACCTTACTAAGAACAATTCCCATTAAAATAAATGACAGATCAGAAATACTTAAGAACACATAGGGCCGGGCGCGGTGGCTCACACCTGTCCCAACTTTGGGAGACCGAGGCGGGTGGATCACGAGGTCAGGAGATCCAGACCATCCTGGTTAACACGGTGAAACCCCGTCTCTACTAAAAATACAAAAAATTAGCCAGGCGTGGTGGCAGGTGCCTGTAGTCCCAGCTACTCGGGAGGCTGATGCAGGAGAATGGAGGGAACCCAGGAGGCAGAGCTTGCAGTGAGCCGAGATCACCCACTGCACTCCAGCCTGGCAAGACTGTCTCAAAAAAAAAAAAAAAAAAAAAAAGATACTGTTTAAAGGTTTGAGAAAAATAATTCACTAACAAAAATTATTTCTTAAAGTTATTAAACAGTGTAGAATTTGTAAAGCTACTATAACATAACTCCTAGTTAACAGAAGCAAATACTGCAGCCTCTTTACCTTAGCCAACAAAAAGTAAAGGGAATATTATATCAGGACACATGGAAAATGAAAAGATTTAATATAAAAATCTTTTCTTATTCTTCCTTGAGGAAGTGTGTCAGAGTCTTAGTATACGGTGCATCAATATTCTAGAGAAAGGTATTTGTCAGCCAGGTGATTTTTGACACTTAAACTTGAAGGAAACAGAAGTTGTGTCTCAATAACAGAACACATGATTTTTTATGAGCCTTCCAGTGCATAGCCTTTGTAAGGCAGGTACCTCATGCAGATCAGAGTTAGGCAACATAATGAAAACCAGCAACTGGTGTAATTTCTGAGGTGTGTCATAAATCATACTCCATTTGCACTTGTGAACTGTCCCTGCTGTCAATCACCTGTGTATTTGGGGGTCAAGTGGAGTACTCATCTCCTATCAAATTCAATGCAAACTATGAAGCAAAGCTTGGTGGCAATGTTGTGGTTTACTTCTCAAGAGATTCCAGTGATTACAATTGAAAAAAATCCTGGGCTGTCCTTGTGATAGAAAGTTTGGGAAAGAAATATACCAATGCACAAGTGTTGCTTAGCAACATTGCTTTCATAAGGAAAAGCCAATTGTAGAACGTCTTCGAAAGTCAACACTTTGAGTATATCATATTCTCGTTCCTTTAGTGAAACAGTGAAGGATTGGCAAAAAGGTACAAACACTTTTTGACCCCCACCATCAATGTTAAACTAGTTATGCTTACCTGTAAGGTTCAATATTTATTTATTCATGCAATAATTCACATTTCATTGAACATGTGTTACAAGCTAAGCATGCACCCCAAATAACATGTCAGTCACTAACCCCATTAGGACCCATTCACTATTTCCTAAGGAAGTAGAAGATTACACATACAATGATTATTGTGTCATGTAATAAGTAATTCCAGATTTGTTAATGGCCATAAAGTTAGAAAGGAGAGCAATACTGTAGAAATCATTAGTTGAAATATTGTTTATATAGGTAACCCTCTCTAATTATATTAAGTGGAGTGCAGTAAACATTAATGGAGTACCTACTATGTAATAAAAAAATTAGGCTGGATGCTGTATTACATTAAAAACAAAATCTGCCACAAGTGGACTTCCTGACTTCATGAAGTTCGTACTCAAGTCGTAGGAAACAAATATAGATGAGCGCCCATGATACAAAGAGAAAAATGGTTATCATAATCCAAGCACCACTCTCATAAAGCAGCGGACCACTTCTGGGAAAAGGAAGGTAGGAAGAGGCAAATAGAGTCTAACATTTCAACATTTAAAAAGAGAAAAACGGTACAAACAAAAGTAAAGTATATAAAAGTACTATATAAGGAGAAATCAATGAACATTTTGGAGTGCAGGAAGAAATGAATCAGCAAAAGTAGCTTGGAAGCAAATCATAGATTATTATATGAAAGAACTCTAATGAAAAAGGTACAGGCTTTGGATTCAACAGAGCTAAGCATGAGTCCTGGCTTGAAAGACTATTAGGTATGTGTCCTTGGACAAGTTACGTGTTTTGTTTTTTTTGTTTTTTTTCCTGATTTCTGGTACCTAATACGAAGACTTATGAGAATTAAGAAACAGCATGCAAATCCCAGGCCACAGGCTTAAACAACAATAATAGCCAATGAATAAAAGGGAGCCACACCCAAAGTCTCAGTGTGTCAATTTCAAATGGCATCTTAAGTTGCATTCATTTTCCACAGGGACACGGTTGGTATATTCAATATGTAGAAATCCTCTTCCTTCACAAAGAATTATTCTCTCATTCATATTTTTTAAAAATATAGAGCCCTTTTAGTAATGTTATTATTAGCTTTAATAGAGACTATGACTTAATAAATATTAATGTTTACAATAGAAAGTAGTGCAAGCATACTGAAAAATTATAATGTCATTAGAGCTCAGTTCCCAAGAAAGTGGTGAACTGCAGTAAAATGGAAACAATGTCTCAGGGTGAAAGAAAACATATACCGATTAAATAGATTGCTGTCCTGAAAGAGTCTTATTGTGCCTCACAGGGTTGTTTTTTTTTTTTTGAGACGGAGTCTCGCTCTGTCGCCTGGGCTGGAGTGCAGTGGCGCCATCTCCGCTCACTGCAAGCTCCGCCTCCCAGGTTCCCGCCATTCTCCTGCCTCACCCTCCCGAGTAGCTGGGACTACAGGCGCCCGCCACCTCGCCCGGCTAGTTTTTTATATTTTTAGTAGAGACGGGGTTTCACCGTGTTAGCCAGGATGGTCTCGATCTCCTGACCTCGTGATCCACCCGTCTCGGCCTCCCAAAGTGCTGGGATTACAGGCTTGAGCCACCGCGCCCGGCCTTTTTTTTTTTTTTTAAATAGCAAAATATCTTTTAATGTCTCCATTTTAAAATGTTGAAACCTATTCAATTTTTTTTTTTTTTTTTCTTTTTTTTTTTTTTGAGACGGAGTCTCACTCTGTCGCCCAGGCTGGAGTGCAGTGGCGCGATCTCAGCTCACTGCAAGCTTTGCCTCCCGGGTTCACACCATTCTCCTGCCTCAGCCTCCAGAGTAGCTGGGACTACAGGTGCCTGCCACCACGTCCAGCTAATTTTGTTTTTGTAGTTTTAGTAGAGACTGGGTTTCACTGTGTTAGCCAGGATGGTCTCGATTTCCTGACCTCGTGATCCACCTGCCCCGGCCTCCCAAAGTGCTGGGATTACAAGTGTGAGCCACTGCACCCGGCCACCTATTCAAATTTTTAAAAATACTGAAGCAATCAATATATGTCAGTTGAAGAAACACAGAACAGTGACTGACACACCAAGATGCTTAATACACACTCTGAACAAATGAGTGATGAGTGAATGAATGAATGAATGAAGGCCCAGTCTGACTCACAGTTTTTGGTTTCTGAAGTAAAGTGTGTATCATATGTCTTAACAAATACTAAGTTGTCAAGAAATATTTACTATTGTTAGTATTATTATTGGCAACCCAATGAATGTCTTTAAGGGGAAGAAGGGTGGTAATCTTGACTTTTTAAGAAGGCAACTCTTGGCCGGGCACAGTGGCTCACACCTGTAATCCCAGCACTTTGGGAGGCCAAGGTGGGTGGATCACGAGGTCGGGAGATCGACACCATCCTGGCTAACATGGTGAAATCCCGTCTCTATTAAAAATACAAAAAAAAAAAAAAAAAAAAAAAATTAGTCCCTGCTACTTGGGAGGCTGAGGTGGGAGAATGGCGTGAACCTGGGAGGAGGAGCTTGCAGTGAGCCGAGATGGCACCACTGCACTCCAGCCTGGGCAACAGAGTGAGACTCCATCTCAAAAAAAAAAAAAGCAACTTTTGTCATCCAACTCCCTTTTATGATTCAATGCAGAGACTAAGCTGATGTGGAAAGAAATTAGAAACAGGGAAATTATTGGAATATTACCTAGCTAGAGGTCACACAGGCCTATATAAAACAGTAGAATTTAAATGAAAAGATAGGGTGGCTATGTGGTACATTTTAGGAGTAGTATGGAATAATCAGATTGGTAGCAAAGATTAACAAAAAGATAAATATCAGACTGATACCAAGATATTCAGTCATAGTAACTGAAATAATCATTTATATTAATTCCAATAAGGAGATGTAACCATAAGTTCAAATTTTAAACAAGCCTGAGATATAAAATTTGAGATATTGATGGCTAATACACGTGGCAAGGGATGCTTATGAATTAATTACCTGACATTTAGGACTTTTCTTGGAAGAACAGTTAAAATTTGAAATGCAAATTTTTTAATTGCCTGCCAAATTGACAGTGAAAAACAGGAAAGTAGATAGAATCATCTTGGAAGGGAATATTCTTTAAGTAAATGAAAGCCTGCTCTTCCATCCTGAGAAATGCCCACATTTGAAGACTGGATAGAAGGAAATAGAAACAGAGAATCTATGGTGAGATGGATGTGGAAAGATCCAGGACGAAACCTGGTCAAATAAACACAAGAAGTTCAAGGGAAAAGAGAGTTTTAAGTGGAGGGCAGAGAGATAGTCCAATAGCACACAGTTTAGAAAGGAAAGATAAATTTCAGAGTGATGACAAAACTATTACGTTTAATAATGAGGATGGCATTGGTGAAGTCTGAACAAGCACGTCAGTAGAGTGGAAGTGGCGACGGCCAGTAGTGACAGATACTACAAAGACACATGCACACGTATGTTTATTGCGGCACTATTCACAATAGCAAAGACTTGAAATCAACCCAAATGTCCATCAGTGACAGACTGGATTAAGAAAATGTGGCATATATACACCATGGAATACTATGCAGCCATAAAAAACGATGAGTTTGCGTCCTTTGTAGGGACATGGATGCAGCTGGAAACCATCATTCTTAGCAAACTATCACAAGAACAGAAAACCAAACACCGCATGTTCTCACTCATAGGTGGGAACTGAACAATGAGCTCACTTGGACTCGGGAAGGGGAACATCACACACTGGGGCCTATCATGGGGAGGGGGGAGGGGGGAGGGATTGCATTGGGAGTTATACCTGATATAAATGATGAATTGATGGGTGCTGACGAGTTGATGGGTGCAGCACACCAACATGGCACAGATATACATATGTAACAAACCTGCACGTTATGCACCTGTACCCTAGAACTTAAAGTATAATAATAAAAAATAAATTAAAAAAAAAAAAAAGAATGGTAAACATCAGACACGGGTTATTTGTAGATGACTGGAAGAGTCATTGAGGAGGAAAATGGGAATGGAACACATAACTAGAATGAAGGCAGAGAAGGGGCTGAAGAACATGTACTTCACGAGGATCTCCTTTGTTCACTGCTTGATACTCAGTGCCTCTACAGAGCATGATTCCAGTCTGTGCCCTCATCTGCTGGCTGAATGCATAAAGAAATGAAGAGTTGGCACACTTCAGAAACTTTCCCAGGTCATGTTTACATTAAGAATTACTTGATTCCCAGTGTTAGAAGTGGGGCCTGGTGGGCGGTGTTGAGGTCATGCAGGAGGATCCCTTATGAATGGCTTGTTGTCTTTCCATAGTAATGAGTTCAGGTGAGGTTGTTTAAAGGAGTCTGGTATTTTCTCTTCTCACTTTCTTCCTCCCTTCTCTCATGCTCATTTTCCTGCCATGTGCAATGCCTGCTCCCACTTTGCCTTTCGCCATGATTGTCAGCTCCCTGATTCCCTCAGCAGAAGCTGAGCAGATGTTGCTGTTATGCTTGTGCAGCCTGCAGAACGATAAGCCTAAGTAAACCCCTTTTCTTTGTAAATTACGCAGTCTCAAGTATTTCTTTATGGCAATGCAAATGGACTAATACAACATGTGCTATTTTAAAAAGATTTTTAGAAAAGGTGGGTGGCAATTAATTTATATAGTGATAAAATCATATTAGTAGAGAATTTTTGAAGACCTACTTTTTAGGCACACACTTTCTTTTGGTTGCACAAGATGCTTAACCCTGGTACATATTTTATTTCAATGTTTTGGGAATTAATGAATAAAATTATGTTGAGTCATTCTTTTGATAAAAAAATTATTGTCTAAGTTTCATAACATATAAGTGGATATTCCTTATCACCAACTCCCAGGAAATTCAACTAAATATTAATGCATGTGACATATCACTGCCAGGAATTTGGTTAATGTGGTAGATTCACTCAAATCATTTTGTGTAGATGTACATCCACTTATAAGACATACAGGATAAGAATGGGGTTATGTATTTTTGTCTCAGACCATTTTATTTCCTTTTGGGGGGTGAGGGAGGGGACAGGATCTCACTTCGTCACCCAGGCTGGAATGCAGTTGTACAATCATGACTCACTACGCCTTCAGCCTCCCAGGTTCAAGCAGTCCTCCGACCTCAGCCTCCTGAGTAGCTGAAACTACAGGTGTGCATCACTATACCCAGTTAATCTTTAATTTAATTTTTTTTTATGGAAACAGGATCTCACTATGTGGCCTAGGTTTTTCTTGAACTCGTGGCCTCAAGTGATCCTCCCACTTTGGCCTCCCGAAGTTCTGGGATTACAGGCATGAGTCACCTTACCTGAACCCAGACCACTTTCTAAAGGAGAATTCACCAAAACCATATTTTCCAATACCTGGCCTGATGGTTGTTATTCTGGAAACTTTACCTAAGTCCTTGTGGCTTCCTTGGCCTCAGCATCTCTCATCAGTCTTCTTTTCCAAGCCACTTCTTCTATTCTCTTCCCAGTACCTTTTGAGGTAGTTCCCAATTCCACAATGACTGCCACAATTCTTTCTGCAAGGCCACTGTGTACCACTGCTGTGTTCAGTCCCAGTAGTGCCAGCCAAGATTTTTCTCCCTCTCCCATTCTTGCCAGAGAAGTTACATCAGATTTACAGTTCCAGCCGTGGGAAATTTCATCCTCTGGGCAGAAGATCTCCTGAATTTTCATCTTTGAGTTATGATCTAGTTTGTGACATCTCACTGTGTGGAAAGGCTGATCATCTTGCTACTGTATTGATTCATAAGGCTCTAGATGGAACCAATTGCTAAATTCGAGGAACTTTTCAACCAATGCATTGGCACATTTAGGGAAATTCTGGACTTCTAAATATTAGTAACTTACAAATTCTCTACTGGAAAAATGTCTTAATTCACTATCTTTGCAAAAAGAGTAACTATTTTTTATAATAGATAGCATTCATAAGATAATTTGTGTGAATGAACGAACCATATAAACTATAAAGAGCTGTGATGGATATCTGTAAGCCTAGTACTTTGGGAGTCGGAGGCAGGAGGATCACTTGAGCCCAGAAGTTTGAGACCAACCTAGGCAACATAGTGAGACTCCATCTCAACAACAAAAAATTAAATTGAAAAGAAAAATATTAGCTGGGGGTGGTGGCACATGCCTGTAGTCCCAGCTACTCAGGAGGCTGAAGTAGGAGCATTGCTTGAGCCCAGGAGTTTGAGGCTTCAGTGAGTTGTAATCGTGCCATAAGCTTAAGTGATAGAGTGAGACTGTGTCAAAAAATAAATTTTAAAAACAGATTGTAAAGCACTATATAACGATTAAACTTTGTTAAGATCATTGGAAGAATTCAAACTTGAATATCTACTTGATTGGTATTCTTTTTGGATCCCAAAATGTAAGCAGATATATGACGTGTTATTTTTTAAAAACACCGATTTAAACTTGCATCAATATGTTTTCCTAATTTCAATTCATCTCATATGGGGATCATCTTTCTTTCTACGACTCTATTTTTTAAACTGTCATGTAAGTTTTTTGAGGGTAAGAAGTATATCTTCTCATCCCTTTTTTTTTTTTTTTTTTTTTTTTTTTTTTGAGATGGAGCCTCACTCTGTTTCCCAGGCTGGAGTATAGTGGCACAATCTCGGCTCAGTGTAACCTCTGCCTTCTGGGCTCAAGCAATTCTGCCTCAGCCTCCCAAGTAGCTGGGAGTACAGGTGCCTGCCACCATGCGTGGCTAATTTTTCTGTTTTTAGTAGAGACAGGGTTTCACCATTTTGTCCAGGCTGGCCTTGAACTCCTGACCTGGTGATCTGCCTGCCTCTGCCTCCCAAAGTGCTGGGATTAGAGGGGTGAGCCACTGCGCCTGGCCGTGTTTTCATCTTTTCAAACCGAAAGCCAGCATAGTAACTGTCACAAGATACTATTCCATAAATATTGACTATTGACAGAATAAATGTTTATGTTTTAGGACATATAAATTAAAATGACTGAAAACAATAGTGAGAATGCCCTAACATTTTTCTAGGCCTTCCATTATATGTATATATTATATCTAAGTATTGAAGAAGATATAAATACATATTTATCTTCTGCCAAATAGATGATTTTATTCAATTGTAAAAATGAAAAACAAAATTGAGGCTAAGAGGGGTCATTGAAGGTCATGAGCTCATATGTCAGAAAAATCATCCCTGATAACTCAGTTTACAAGTGAAAAAAAAATTACGTAGGTTTCTTAAGAAGAATGTGTAGAGACTGAGAGAGGGGATATTAAGTCACCCTTTCATAATTCACCTCAGGGGATACTAAACATTCTTGTCTCTCAATAAGTACATCTTTTTCTTCTGTTTTTTGTTTGTTTGGTTATTGGTTTATACTTAGTCTTAATGGTTCCACAAAATGTATTTTGAGTGGGAACATATTTTAATTTTTAACAGAGCTGATGTTAATGAAATTTGATAAATAAAATGGTTATATACATCACAGAATTAAAAAATATATAAATCACAAACAGTTGTGTGCACCCATTGAAATGGAGTGAGTATATCTTTGCGGGATGAGGGCAATGGGCAAACTAAATATATTCTAAGTCTTCACAACAGAATTTGTACAAAATTGGGATATAAGGAATGATTTTTAAAGAAATAGAATGGGTTTTCAATCAATGACCTGAGCCTCATATTGGCCAGGTACTATGATCTTTAACAATTTAGAATTTATCATTATAGAATTTCATTACTCTCTTTCAATATGCAGAATATTCCGAGCATGACATGTAAAGGAGCAAAATTAAAATGTTCCATGTCCTTAACTTTTATGCTGGTTTTCGTTGTGGTTCTTCTAACGTTGTGTAAAATCCAATTAAGTCAATATCAAAATAGCTAGAAATCTCTACTTAGTGGTTGTGAAAATGTAGTGGCTAAATGGGTATTGAGAGTGCATTGTATCATATGTAAGAAAGCCTGCTCTATGCTTAGTTCTGCAGGTATCACTTTTGCTTTTATGTAGAGGTGTCAAAATTTAAGTTGAGCCTCTCTTCAACTGCATGAATGTTGTTCAACTCTCCACACTATTTCTTTCATATCACTGTTCTTCCATTTGTGTTCCATTGGCTCCAGTAAATATCCTTACATACTTCATCATTGGTGCCGTTAGCTCCTCTAAGAATATTTTTCAGGGGGTGGAGCAAGATGGACAAATAGGAACAGTTCCAGTCTCCAGCTCCCAGCGGGAGTGACACAGAAGACAGATAATTCCTGCATTTTCAACTGAGGTACTCGGTTCATCTCACTAGGGAGTGCCGGACAATTGGTGCTGGTCAGCTGCTGCAGCCCGACCAGCGAGAGCTGAAGCAGGGCGAGGCATCGTCTCACCTGGGAAGCTCAAGGGGGAAGGCAATCCCTTTTCCTAGCCAGGGGAACTGAGACACACAACACCTAGAAAATCGGGTATCTCCCACCCCAATACTGCGCTTTACCAAGGGTCTTAGCAAACGGGCACACCAGAAGATTATATCCCACACCTGGTCGGGAGGGTCCCATGCCCACGGAGCCTCCCTCATTGCTAGCACAGCAGTCTGCGATCTAGGCAAGGCAGCAGCGAAGCTCGGGGAGGGGCACCCGCCATTGCTGAGGCTTAAGTAGGTAAACAAAGCCGCTGGGAAGCTGGAACTGGGTGGAGCTCACAGCAGCTCAAGGAGGCCTGCCTGTCTCTGTGGACTCCACCACTGAGGACAGGGCACAGCTAAACAACAACAACAACAAAAAGCAGCAGAAACCTCTGCAGACGCAAACGACACTGTCTGACAGCTTTGAAGAGAGCAGTGGATCTGCTCAACACGGAGGTTGAGATCTGAGAACGGACAGACTGCCTGCTCAAGTGGGTCCCTGATCCCTGAGTAGCCTAACTGGGAGACATCCCCCACTAGGGGCAGACCAACACCCCACACCTCACACGGTGCAGTACACCCCTGACAGGAAGCTTCCAAAGCAAGAATCAGACAGGTACACTCACTGTTCAGCAACTCTCCACCCGAAACGAACAGAATATACATTCTCCTCAGCACCACATCACACTTATTCCAAAATTGACCACATAATTGGAAGTAAAGCACTCCTCAGCAAATGTACAAGAACAGAAGTTATAACAAACTGTCTCTCAGACCACAGTGCAATCAAACTAGAACTCAGGACTAAGAAACTCAATCAAAACTGCTCAACTACACGGAAACTGAACAACCTGCTCCTGAATGAATACTGGGTACCTAATAGAATGAAGGCAGAAATAAAGATGTTCTTTGAAACCAATGAGAACAAAGATACAACATACCAGAATCTCTGGGACACATTTAAAGCAGTGTGCAGAGAGAAATTTGTAGCACTAAATGCCCACAAGAGAAAGCTGGAAAGATCTCAAATTGACACTCTAATACCACAATTGAAAGAACTAGAGAAGCAAGAGCAAACACATTCAAAAGCTAGGAGAAGGCAAGAAATAACTAAGATCAGAGCAGAACTGAAGGAGATAGAGATACAAAAAACCCTCCAAAAAATCAATGAATCCAGGAGTTGGTTTTTTGAAAAGACCAACAAAATTGATAGACTGCTAGCAAGTCTAATAAAGAAGAAAAGAGAGAAGAATCAAATAGACACAATAAAAAATGATAAAGGGGATATCACCACCAACCCCACAGAAATACAAACTACCATCAGAGAATACTATAAACACCTCTATGCAAATAAAATAGAAAATCTAGAAGAAATGGATAATTACCTGGACACTTACACTCTTCCAAGACTAAACCAGGAAGAAGCTGAATCCCTGAATAGACCAATAGCAGGCTCTGAAATTGAGGCAATAATTAATAGCCTACCAACCAAAAAAAGTCCAGGACCAGATGGATTCACAGCTGAATTCTACCAGAGGTACAAGGAGGAGCTGCTACCATTCCTTCTGAAACTATTCCAATCAATAGAAAAAGAGGGAATCCTCCCTAACTCATTTTATGAAGCCAACATCATCCTGATACCAAAGCCTGGCAGAGACACAACAAAAAAAGAGAATTTTAGACCAATATCCCTGATGAACATCGATGCAAAAATCCTCAATGAAATACTGGCAAACTGGATCCAGCAGCACATCAAAAAGCTTATCCACCATGATCAAGTGAGCTTCATCCCTGGGATGCAAGGCTGGTTCAACATTCGCAAATCAATCAACGTAATCCAGCATATAAACAGAACCAAAGACAAGAACCACATGATTATCTCAATAGATGCAGAAAAGGCTTTTGACAAAATTCAACAGCCCTTCATGCTAAAAACGCTCAATAAATTCGGTATTGATGGAATGTATCTCAAAATAATAAGAGCTATTTATGACAAACCCACAGCCAATATCATACTGAATGGGCAAAAACTGGAAAAATTCCCTTTGAAAACTGGCACAAGACAGGGATGCCCTCTCTCACCACTCCTAGTCAACATAGTGTTGGAAGTGCTGGCTAGGGCAATCAGGCAAGAGAAAGAAATAAAGGGTATTCAGTTAGGAAAAGAAGAAGTCAAATTGTCCCTGTTTGCAGATGACATGATTGTATATTTAGAAAACCTCATTGTCTCAGCCCAAAATCTCCTTAAGCTGATAAGCAACTTCAGCAAAGTCTCAGGATACAAAATTAATGTGCAAAAACCACAAGCATTCTTATACACCAGTAACAGACAAACAGAGAGCCAAATCATGGATGAACTTCCATTCACAATTGCTTCAAAGAGAATAAAATATCTAGGAGTCCAACTTACAATGGATTTGTAAAGGACCTCTTCAAGGAGAACTACAAACCACTGCTCAGTGAAATAAAAGAGAACACAAACAAATGGAAGAACATACCATGCTCATGGATAGGAAGAATCAATATCACAAAAATGGCCATACTGTCCAAGGTAATTTATAGATTCAATGCCATCCCCATTAAGCTACCAATGAGTTTCTTCACAGACTTGGAAAAAACTGCTTCAAAGTTCATATGGAACCAAAAAAGAGCCCGCATTGCCAAGACAATACTAAGTCAAAAGAACAAAGCTGGAGGCATCACGCTACCTGACTTTAAACTATACTACAAGGCTACAGTAACCAAAACAGCATGGTACTAGTACCAAAACAGAGATATAGACCAATGCAACAGAACTGAGTCCTCAGAAATAATACCACACATCTACAGCTATCTGATATTTGACAAACCTGAGAGAAACAAGAAATGGGGAAAGGATTCCCTATTTAATAAATGGTGCTGGGAAAATTGGCTAGCTGTAAGTACAAAGCTGAAACTGGATCCTTTCCTTACTCCTTATACGAAAATTAATTCAAGATGGATTAGAGACTTAAATGTTAGACCTAAAACCATAAAAACCCTAGAAGAAAACCTAGGTAATACCATTCAGGACATAGGCATGGGCAAGGACTTCATGTCTAAAACACCAAAAGTAACGGCAACAAAAGCAAAAATTGACAAATGGGATCTAATTAAACTAAAGAGCTTCTGCACAGCAAAAGAAACTACCATCAGAGTGAACAGGCAACCTACAGAATGGGAGAAAATTTTTGCAATCTACTCATCCGACAAAGGGCTAATATCCAGAACCTACAAAGAACTCAAACAAATTTACGAGAAAAAAAAACCCCATCAAAAAGTGGGCAAAGGATATGAACAGACATTTCTCAAAAGAAGACATTCATACAGCCAAGAGACACATGAAAAAATGCTCATCATCACTCACCATCAGAGAAATGCAAATCAAAACCACCATGAGATATCATCTCACACCAGTTAGAATGGCAATCATTCAAAAGTCAGGAAACAACAGGTGCTGGAGAGGATGTGGAGAAATAGGAACACTTTTACACTGTTGGTGGGACTGTAAACTAGTTCAACCATTATGGAAAAGAGTATAGCGATTCCTCAAGGATCTAGAACTAGAAGTACCATATGGCCCAGCCATCCCATTACTGGGTATATACCCAAAGGATTATAAATCATGCTGCTATAAAGACACATGCACACGTATGTTTATTGCGGCACTATTCACAATAGCAAAGACTTGGAATCAACCCAAATGACCATCTGTGACAGACTGGATTAAGAAAATGTAGCACATATACACCATGGAATACTATGCAGCCATAAAAAAGGATGAGTTTGTGTCCTTTGTAGGGACATGGATGCCACTGGAAACCATCATTCTCAGCAAACTATCACAAGAACAGAAAACCAAACACCGCATGTTCTCACTCATAGGTGGGAACTGAACAATGAGATTACTTGGACTCGGGAAGGGGAACATCACACATCGGGGCCTATCATGGGGAGTGGGGAGAGGGGAGCGATTGCATTGGGAGCTATACCTGATGTAAATGACGAGTTGATGGGTGCTGACAAGTTGATGGGTGCAGCACACCAACATGGCACAAGTATACATATGTAACAAACCTGCACGTTATGCACATGTACCCTAGAACTTAAAGTATAATAATAATTTTTAAAAAAAGAATATTTTTCAACATTCATCCTGTCTCTTACCAGGCTATGTAAAACCAACTTGTAGAAATGTAATTCACTCTCAGTAGAACAGATCCCTAACACCTAAATACTATGTTAGCAAGATCTTTGAAAAAGTAATGCTCAATATTTCCTTGTTTTAAAAAGCTTAGAAAGTTTGACTAAGGAAAACAGGTACTTTATTACCCAGGAGATAGTGACAGTTTACTATGATGAGGATGAGGATGAATGTTCTTTTTTTTTTTTTTTGAGAGGGAGTCTCGCTCTGTCGCACAGGCTGGGGGTGGAGTACAGTGGCACGATCTCGGCTCCCTGCAAGCTCCACCTCCCAGGTTCACGCCATTCTCCTGCCTCAGCCTCCCAAGTAGCTGGGACTACAGGTGCCCGCCACCACGCCTGGCTAATTTTTTGTATTTTTAGTAGAGACGGGGTTTCACCATGTTAGCCAGGATGGTCTTGATCTCCTGACCTCGTGATCCGCCCGTCTTGGCCTCCCAAAGTGCTGGGATTACAGGTGTGAGCCACTGCGCCCAGCCATGTTCTTTTATTTGTATTTATTTTTACCTCTTGCGTAAGGGTGATATGGCCCAAAATATATAGAGGGAGCTTTAAAAACAGACATGAGTTGACAAGACACTACTGGCTTGCTGTTTGGTTTTCGACAAATAAACTTTATTATACCTCAGATGTCATATTATGTATATAAACAAATCAAATACCCAACACATCTCTTTGTATTGTTTTACAGATTATTAAAATATACTGCTACAACATGTATATTGTTTTTTAAAAGCCCACCAAATTTTAACTACCACTTTTGAAAATAACCTAAAAGTGAAAAGGCGAATTACTCCAATCCTCATAAATTTTATTTTTGTCTACAATGACGGTTTCTTAATGTTGTGATCTTGTTCCCATAGAACAATCAAAGCCTAGCAATATAAGTTGGTACTAGAGGTGATACATTCTTTGAAATATCTTTTATCCCTTCATATACAAAGATACCTGAAACTCTCAATAAGAAATACCTGCTGCTTCTGGGATGGAACAGTCATCTCCTCTAAGAGCATTCTTTCATCTGCACAAGGTTTCCTCTTTCTATCAGAAAGTATATAGTAAGCATGACCTATGTGCTTACAATGACATACACATCAGAAACACTGGAGAATATTAAGTTGATGTTATGTGGATCAGGACAAGATACAAAGCTAGTTTTCTACAATTAATAGATAACATATCAAAGGTACTGCGTTTCCTTGAAAGAAGAATAAATCACTTGCTAACCTTGTATTAAATGATACTCTGTAGGTAACCAATTATGTAGAAGATACCATCCCTGTCTAAGGGCTCCTTCCAGGCAAGTTGGAAAAATTTGGAAAATAGGGTATAGCTTTCAAACTAAAAAATATTTCTAATATTTTCTTAGCCACAAGTATTTCAAATAATAATACATGAACAAAGTGAATTGTAAATATTATCTCAAACAAAATATTGCCTAAAACAGTCAAATAAAAGATCTCATTTAAAAATCTGCCCAAAAACAGTCAAATAAAAGATCTCATTTAAAAATCTGCCCAAATAGAAGATTACATTTAGATGACAGATGGAAATTCTGAAATGACTAGTTAGAAATTTCCAATGATGTCCTGTTTCTTATGTAATATTATACAAGTTTGTTAGTATGATATCTTGTGACCAATAACCTTTCTAGTTCAAGCAATCCTCACCTTTGCTCGAATACTGCTTTGTAGGTTTTACCTGTGATGTTCCTTTTCTGTGATCTTACGCTGTCATCTAAATCTATGATCCTTTAAGTCCTAAGTCAAGCTTTATCTTTTCTGGGAAAAGTCCTCCAATCTTTATTGCTTTTCTCATAAGATTATATCAGTGTATTAGTCAAAATTCTCCAGAGAAACAGAATCAGTATGATCTCTTAGTAGGGGAAGAGAGAGAGAGAGGGAGGGAGGGAGAGAGAGAACTGTCACTGTAATAACTAAAGCTTTCAATAAAATGTCTATGCATATTCACAGTCATGACGTTTCTGCTAATGAGTCCTCCATACTCCCCAGTGCAGCTCTGCTAACAAGGCTACACTAGCCCAGCTGTGCACAAGAAGCATATCAGAGCAGAAGGCAATGTTCAGAGAATTTGTTTCCAAAAATTGTTCAAATCTAATTTTCCATCTTTTGTTATTTCTGACCATCACATTCCTCATGTTTATTTGTTACCCTTTTTTAAAAAAATCTTCTTTTATCATTCTCTACCCTTCTGCTTTGTTTCCTGCACTTTAACCAAGTATTTGCTCTTTTTGCAATTTCCGTAAATCTTGGGATTATTGACGGTTGGGTACCATACTTTGCTATGTTTGCACCATCCTGAGTATTGTAAGATGCTTAGCAACATCCCTGGACCTCTTCCCATTAGATGCCAGTAGCAGCCCCCAGTTTGTGACAACCAAAAATATCGCCAGACATTGCCATATGTCTCCTGGGGACGAAATTATTTTCTGTATAGAACCACTGCTTTAGATGGGTATTTTAGAAATGAACTGTGTGGGATACTTCTGGACTATGGATGCTAGACCCCATTTGGAATGGGGATAAAATAATATGGATGCAATATTATATTACTCCACAAATGAATGAAGTGTTATGGATGACTGCTGAATCAGTATATTTATACTTCCTAAATCTAAAATAATGGTGAGCAACCCACTTGGCAAGTATTTTTCTGCTATAGCATATGGACATAATAGCTTTGATTGTGTTTACCTTATAATGACCTGTTCAATTATAATTGGAGAAAAATGATGTCTTTATTGTGACAAGCTTCTAAAATGCCTATGTTGTCTCTTGAGATCACACCCACTCATGATCATCATAGACTTAGAGATAATGATAAGAATTAGATTATCTCTTCACTATATTTCAAATAATCAAGACCAATTGCTAGAATATAGGTTCTGTTTTATTATCTCTTGGGCCTTCCAAGACCTTTCTTCAATTTGTATGACTCATTCTATGTGCTCTACAACAGAGAACTCAGCTCTTTTAGCATCTACTAGCAGTGGTAAAATGGATTGTGAACTGTGTTTCTTCATTGTGAAGCTTTGTAGCTGATATCACATACTTTACCATTAGTCTCAATATTTCAATTTAGTTCATCATATGAGCATTTTACTATGAACCTCTTCAGCTGTTTCTACCAAATATTTCATGGTGGCAATCACCTACACAAAGAGTTTATATTTCAAGTACAAAAAAGCAAATCCATTTAAATAAGTGTTTCTTTGGACGTGCCATGTGCCACGGTTTATGCCAGGTCCTGGAGGATGTAATTTAAAATAACACACATATCAACAGAATTATATACAAACTATAATTTCAGTTAGAATGGTGGGTGGAGCAAGATGGCCGAATAGGAACAGCTCCAGTCTCCAACTCCCAGCACGAACGACACAGAAGACCAGTGATTTCTGCATTTTCAACGGAGGTACTGGGGTCATCTCACCAGGGAGTGCCAGACAATCGGTGCTGGTCAGCTGCTGCAGCCCAACAGCCAGAGGCATCGCCTCACCTGGGAAGCGCAAGGGGGAAGGGAATGCCTTTTCCTAGCCAGGGGAACTGAGACACACAACACCTGGAAAATTGGGTAACTCCCACCCCAATACTGTGCTTTAAGCAAACGGGCACACCAGGAGATTATACCCACAGCTGGCCGGGAGGGTCCCATGGCCACGGAGCCTCCCTCATTGCTAGCACAGCAGTCTGCGATCTAACGGCAAGGCAGCAGCGAAGCTCGGGGAGGGGCACCCGCCATTGCTGAGGCTTAAGTAGGTAAACAAAGTCGCTGGGAAGCTCGAACTGGGTGGAGCTCACAGCAACTCAAGGAAACCTGCCTGTCTCTGTAGACTCCACCTCTGGGGACAGAGCACAGATAAACAACAACAACAACAAAAAAAGCAGCAGAAACCTTTGCAGACGCAAACAACTCTGTCTGACAGCTTTGAAGAGAGCAGTGGATCTCCCAACACGGAGGTTGAGATCTGAGAACGGACAGACTGCCTGCTCAAGTGGGTCCCTGACCCCTGAGTAGCCTAACTGGGAGAAATCCCCCACTAGGGGCAGTCTGACACCCCACACCTCACAGGGTGGAGTACACCCCTGAGAGGAAGCTTCCAAAGTAAGAATCAGACAGGTACACTCGCTGTTCAGCAATATTCTATCTTCTGCAACCTCTGCTGCTGATACCCAGGCAAACAGGGTCTGGAGTGGAACTCAAGCAATCTCCAAGAGACCTACAGCTGAGGGTCCAGACTATTAGAAGGAAAACTATCAAACAGGAAGAACACCTATACCAAAACCCCATCAGTACGTCACCATCATCAAAGACCAGAGGCAGATAAAACCACAAAGATGGGGAAGAAGCAGGGCAGAAAAGCTGGAAACTCAAAAAATAAGAGCACATCTCCCCCTGCAAAGGAGCGCAGCTCATCGCCAGCAACGGATCAAAGCGGGTCAGAGAATGACTTTGACAAGATGAGAGAAGAAGGCTTCAGTCCATCAAACTTCTCAGAGCTAAAGGAGGAATTACGTACCCGGCGTGAAGAAACTAAAAATCTTGAAAAAAGAGTGGAAGAATTGATAGCTAGAATAATCAATGCAGAGAAGGTCATAAACGAAATGACAGAGATGAAAACCATGACACGAGAAATACGTGACAAATGCACAAGCTTCAGTAACCGACTCGATCAACTGGAAGAAAGAATATCAGCGATTGAGGATCAAATGAATGAAATGCAGAGAGAAGAGAAACCAAAAGAAAAAAGAAGAAAAAGAAATGAACAAAGCCTGCAAGAAGTATGGGATTATGTAAAAAGACCAAATCTATGTCTGATTGGGGTGCCTGAAAGTGAGGGGGAAAATGGAACCAATTTGGAAAACACTCTTCAGGATATCATCCAGGAGAACTTCCCCAACCTAGTAGGGCAGGCCAACATTCAAATTCAGGAAATACAGAGAACGCCACAAAGATACTCCTCGAGAAGAGCAACACCAAGACACATAATTGCCAGATTCACCAAAGTTGAAATGAAGGAAAAAAATCTTAAGGACAGCCAGAGAGAAAGGTCGGGTTACCCACAAAGGGAAGCCCATCAGACTAACAGCAGACCTCTCGGCAGAAACTCTCCAAGCCAGAAGAGAGTGGGGGCCAATATTCAACATTCTTAAAGAAAAGAATTTTAAATCCAGAATTTCATATCCAGCCAAACTAAGTTTCATAAGTGAAGGAGAAATAAAATCCTTTACAGATAAGCAAATGCTTAGAGATGTTGTCACCACCAGGCCTGCCTTACAAGAGACCCTGAAGGAAGCCCTAAACATGGAAAGGAACAACCGGTACCAGCCATTGCAAAAACATGCCAAAATGTAAAGACTATCGAGCCTAGGAAGAAACTGCATCAACTAATGAGCAATATAACCAGTTAATATCATAATGGCAGGATCAAGTTCACACATAACAATATTAACTTTAAATGTAAATGGTCTAAATGCTCCAATTAAAAGACACAGACTGGCAAACTGGATAAAGAGTCAAGACCCATCAGTCTGCTGTATTCAGGAGACCCATCTCACATGCAGAGACATACATAGGCTCAAAATAAAGGGATGGAGGAAGATCTACCAAGCAAATGGAGAACAAAAAAAAGCAGGGGTTGCAATCCTAGTCTCTGATAAAATAGACTTTAAACCATCACAGATCAAAAGAGACAAAGAAGGCCATTACATAATGGTAAAGGGATCAATTCAACAGGAAGAGCTAACTATCCTAAATATATATGCACCCAATACAGGAGCACCCAAATTCATAAAGCAAGTCCTTAGGGACTTACAAAGAGACTTAGACTCCCATACAATAATAATGGGAGAATTCAACACTCCACTGTCAACATTAGACAGATCAACGAGACAGAAAGTTAACAAGGATATCCAGGAATTGAACTCATCTCTGCACCAAGCGGACCTAATAGACATCTATAGAACTCTCCACCCCAATCAACAGAATATACATTCTTCTCAGCACCACATCGCACTTAGTCCAAAATTTGCCATATAATTGGAAGTAAAGCACTCATTAGCAAATGTAAAAGAACAGAAATGATAACAAACTGTCTCTCAGACCACAGTGCAATCAAACTAGAACTCAGAACTAAGAAACTCAATCAAAACCGCTCAACTACATGGAAACTGAACAACCTCCTCCTGAATGACTATTGGGTACATAACGAAATGAAAGCAGAAATAAAGATGTTCTTTCAAACCAGTGAGAACAAAGATACAACATACCAGAATCTCTGGGACACATTTAAAGCAGTGTGTAGAGGGAAATTTATAGCACTAAATGCCCACAGGAGAAAGCTGGAAAGATCTAAAATTTACACTCTAACATCACAATTAAAAGAACTGGAGAGGCAAGAGCAAACACATTCAAAAGCTAGCAGAAGGCAAGAAATAACTAAGATCAGAGCAGAACTGAAGGAGATAGAGGCACAAAAAACCCTCCAAAAAAATCAATGAATCCAGGAGTTGGTTTTTTGAAAAGATCAACAAAATTGACAGAACGCTAGCAAGACTAATAAAGAAGAGAGAAGAATCAAATACACACAATAAAAAATGATAAAGGGGATATCATTACTGACCCCACAGAAATACAAACTACCATCAGAGAATACTATAAACACCTCTACGCAAATCAACTAGAAAATCTAGAAGAAATGGATAATTTCCTGGACACTTACACTCTTCCAAGACTAAACCAGGAAGAAGTTGAATCCCTGAATAGACCAATAGCAGGCTCTGAAATTGAGGCAATAATTAATAGCCTACCAACCAAAAAAAGTCCAGGACCATATGGATTCACAGCTGAATTCTACCAGAGGTAAAAGGAGGAGCTGCTACCATTCCTTCTGAAACTATTCCAATCAATAGAAAAAGAGGGAATCCTCCCTAACTCATTTTATGAGGCCAACATCATCCTGATACCAAAGCCTGGCAGAGACACAACAAAAAAAGAGAATTTTAGACCAATATCCCTGATGAACATCAATGCAAAAATCCTCAATAAAATACTGGCAAACCAGATTCAGCAGCACATCAAAAAGCTTATCCACCACGATCAAGTGGGCTTCATCCCTGGTATGCAAGGCTGGTTCAATATTCGCAAATCAACAAACGTAATCCAGCATATAAACAGAACCAAAGACAAGAACCACATGATTATCTCAATAGATGCAGAAAAGGCCTTTGACAAAATTCAACAGCCCTTCATGCTAAAAACGCTCAATAAATTCGGTATTGATCGAACGTACCTCAAAATAATAAGAGCTATTTATGACAAACCCATAGCCGATATCATACTGAATGGGCAAAAACTGGAAAAATTCCCTTTGAAAACTGGCACAAGACAGGGATGCCCTCTCTCACCACTCCTATTCAACATACTGTTGGAAGTTCTGGCTAGGGCAATCAGGCAAGAGAAAGAAAGAAAGGGTATTCAGTTAGGAAAAGAAGAAGTCAAATTGTCCCTGTTTGCAGATGACATGATTCTATACTTAGAAAACCCCATTGTCTCATCCCAAAATCTCCTTAAGCTGATAAGCAACTTCAGCAAAGTCTCAGGATACAAAATTAGTGTGCAAAAATCACAAGCATTCTTATACACCAGTAACAGACAAACAGAGAGCCAAATCATGAATGAACTTCCATTCACAATTGCTTCAAAGAGAATAAAATACCTAGGAATCCAACTGACAAGGGATGTAAAGGACCCCTTCAAGGAGAACTACAAACCACTGCTCAGTGAAATAAAAGAGGACACAAACAAATGGAAGAACATACTATGCTCATGGATAGGAAGAATCAATATTGTGAAAATGGCGATACTGCCCAAGGTTATTTATAGATTCAATGCCATCCCCATCAAGCTACCAATGAGTTTCTTCACAGAATTGGAAAAAACTGCTTTAAAGTTCATATGGAACCAAAAAAGAGCCCGCATTGCCAAAACAATGCTAAGTCAAAAGAACAAAGCTGGAGGCATCACGCTACCTGACTTTAAACTACTACAAGGCTACAGTAACCAAAACAGCATGGTACTGGTACCAAAACAGAGATATAGACCAATGGAACAGAACAGAGTCCTCAGAAATAATACCACACATCTACAGCCATCTGATCTTTGACTATCCTGAGAGAAACAAGAAATGGGGTAAGGATTTCCTATTTAATAAATGGTGCTGGGAAAATTGGCTAGCCCTAAGTAGAAAGCTGAAACTGGATCCTTTCCTTACTCCTTATACGAAGATTAATTCAAGATGGATTAGAGACTTAAATGTTAGACCTAATACCATAAAAACCCTAGAAGAAAACCTAGGTAGTACCATTCAGGACATAGGCATGGGCAAGGACTTCATGTCTAAAACACCAAAAGCAATGGCAGCAAAAGCCAAAATTGACAAATGGGATCTAATTAAACTTAAGAGCTTCTGCACAGCAAAAGAAACTACCATCAGAGTGAATAGGCAACCTACAGAATGGGAGAAAATTTTTGCAATCTACTCATCTGACAAAGGGCTAATATCCAGAATCTACAAAGAACTCAAACAAATTTACAAGAAAAAAACAAACAACCCCATCAAAAAGTGGGCAAAGGATATGAACAGACATTTCTCAAAAGAAGACATTCATACAGCCAACAGACACATGAAAAAATGCTCATCATCACTCGCCATCAGAGAAATGCAAATCAAAACCACAATGAGATACCACCTCACACCAGTTAGAATGGCAATCATTAAAAAGTCAGGAAACAACAGGTGCTGGAGAGGATGTGGAGAAACAGGTACACTTTTACACTGTTGGTGGGATTTTAAACTAGTTCAACCATGATGGAAAAGAGTATGGCAATTCCTCTAGGATCTAGAACTAGATGTACCATATGATCCAGCCATCCCACTACTGGGTATATACCAAAAGGATTATAAATCATGCTGCTATAAAGACACATGCACACGTATATTTATTGCAGCACTATTCACAATAGCAAAGACTTGGAATCAACCCAAATGTCCATCTGTGACAGACTGGATTAAGAAAATGTGGCACATATACAGCATGGAATATTATGCAGTCATAAAAAAGGATGAGTTTGCGTCCTTTGTAGGGACATGGATGCAGCTGGAAACCATCATTCTTAGCAAACTATCACAAGAACAGAAAACCAAACACCGCATGTTCTCACTCATAGGTGGGAACTGAACAATGAGCTCACTTGGACTCGGGAAGGGGAACATCACACATCGGGGCCTATCATGGGGGGGGGGGGGGGGGGAGGGATTGCATTGGGAGTTATACCTGATATAAATGACGAATTGATGGGTGCTGACGAGTTGATGGGTGCAGCACACCAACATGGCACAAGTATACATATGTAACAAACCTGCACGTTATGCACATGTACCCTAGAACTTAAAGTATTAAAAAAAAAAAAAAACTTCAAAAAATAATAATAATAATTTTTGTTAGAATGATTGCGATAGTTAATAGTTTGTGTCAACTTGACTGAAATCAGAGGATGCCCAGGTATCTGGTAAGACATTTCCGGGTGTATCTGTGAGAGTGTATCTGGATGAGATTAGCATTTAAATCAATGGATTCAGTAGATTGCCTTTTCCAACCAACATAGGCTTCATCCCATCTATCAAGGGCCATAAAAGAACAAAGGGCAGAGGAAGGAGGAATTTGCCCCTTTTTCCTTTTTCCTGGCCACTTGAGCTGACACATAAGTATTTTCCTGCTCTTATACTAGGGTTTTTACTATCACCTTTCCAGATTTTCAGTCCCCTGGACTCAGACTGGAATTACACCAACAGCTCTCCTGGGTCTTCAGTTTACAAATGCAGACTGTGGGACTTTCCAGGCTCCAATTCCTCATATTCTCTATCTCTCGTGCTCTCTCTCTCTCTCTCTCTATCTCTCTTTCTCACTCATTATTCCAGAAAGATCATACTGATTTTGTTTCTCTGGAGAACCTGACTAATGCAGAACCTGAGGTAAGCATTGACTCACCCTATTTGGGGAGTGCAAGGCCGTGGCAAAGGGGCATGGAAGTGCAGCAAGCAAAATGCAATGCAATGCTGTGCAGTGTGTTAGTGCCCTGAGTATTACTTCATAATGAGGCATAAGGCAAGCCACTTGGCAGTCATGCTTGTTAAACATTGGCGACTTCTCTGGAGGGGTTGCAAAGAAAAAATACACCTCAAGGAAATTGATGGGATAGGGAAGAAAGGGGAAACATGTCTTTTCCTGTCCTAGTATCTCCTCTTACTGGTGATCAGGTTCATTGTGAGGGTAATTCAACCACATTTCCCGTTGAAGTATGTTTTGGAGAAGCACTCAGGAAGTCAGACTCCATACTCCATCCAGGTATAGTATTTCATCAAACTCTGAAAATGCTAGGGGAACCCTGAGTAGACGGCCCATTAGCCAAGAAAGTGAGAGAAAGAAAGCTGTGGTGGTGAACAACTTCTGTGACCTAACAAGACCATTGGAAAATCCTGAAAGTATTTATAAATAGATAAAACTAAATACATAAAATATATTTGCAATAAATTGGTTTACATATGTAGGAACAAGTGTATTACCTTCATAATATCAACAAATCTATTAAAATCATTTCTGTGCCCGATTATTTTAGTTTTCATTAACTAACAAGTCATACTTTTAAAAATGTGAATTCTATTTCTAATTTTAAAATTAAATGACAAGATACCTTAAAAATTAATCAATACAACATCCTCACTTAACAAATAAAGAAACTGAGGCTCAAAGAGGTAAGATAATTTGCTCAAGGTTACATAGGGAATGATGGATTCAGCTCTGGAAGTTGTCTCTAGGCTGTCAATTCAATATTCTATTCTCTCTTCATCTTTCTACATAATTGAAAAGACTTGCTTTTTCATTGAAACGCAGACAGCTGACTTAATGATCCTTCAGAAATGGCAAAACAGAGGGAATGTGAACTCAGGTAGTCAGGTATTTTCTTCTGCATTTGAGGCTATGAATATCTCCCTTTGAGCCAAAGCTAAAGGTATGAGGCAAGTTTCTGGATAAAATAACATATTGTAGATGCAGCCAGTCAGAAAAGCAAAGGATCTTTCACAGATTGTAGTGTAAATGGGAGACATCCCTTTAGGGAAAGACTGAGATAAACATGTGACAATGTGGCTGTGAGCTTCAGTGCTCTGTGAGTACAGAATGGCAAAATCTGTTCATCAATTTCCTCCCTAAGTCATTGACTAGCCATTTATCATGTCAGAGAAATATAAAAAGTTAATAAGATAGTTTCCTAGTTATGAGCACATGTTCTAGAGGTAAACCAAATGCGGTTACAGGCTCCATCTCTTGGCAGCATTGTTTTGCTGGGAAGTTTATTTAACCTGTCTGTGCCTCAATTTCTTCATCTGCAAAGTGGAGGTTATACTAGCATTTGCCTTACAGCATTGATTGGAGAGTAAATGATTCACATTGTGCACTTGCTATATAATAATAAATTCTGGATATTTCATATGATTATAATTTGTGAAACCTAGAAGGAGTTCTGTTTATTCATCACAAAACTCAGCACCCTCAGTTAAATGGAAAAACTTTGAGAATCTGGAAACACTTTGTTGATGTTCATTTCAAATTTTAAAAGAACATAGTAGCCATTTATACAGATGTTGAGGCTCCAGGTGATGCTCCAAAGTACAGATGAAGCCAAAGAAAAGAAATGAGAAGGATTAACTGATGTACCTTTATTGTAGTTACCAAAAATTGGAGCATTGTGGTAACAATTTTGAAGCAAGCTCCATCATGTTAAAGGAAAGGTTGGCAAACTTTTTTTTTTTTTTTCTGAAAGGGGCCAGATGGTGAATATTTAAGGCCTTAAGGGACATATGATCTCTGTCTGAACCACTCAACTCTTCCACTGTAGCATGAAAGTCAGAAGAGACCATATGTAAATGGATGCTTGTGGCTGTATTCCAATCAATTTCATATACAGAAACAGGTAGTACCTGGATTTGGCCCATCAGCCATCATTTCTCAATTCCTGATCTAGAAGAAAAACTCTATAGAAAATCATTTAGCCGGGCGTGGTGGCTCAAGCTTGTAATCCCAGCACTTTGGGAGGCCGAGATGGGAGGATCACGAGGTCAGGAGATCGAGACCATCCTGGCTAACACGGTGAAACCCCGTCTCTACTAAAAACTACAAAAAACTAGCCGGGTGAGGTGGCAGCGCCTGTAGTCCCAGCAATCCGGGAGGCTGAGGCAGGAGAATGGCGTGAACCTGGGAGGCGGAGCTTGCAGTGAGCTGAGATCTGGCCACAGCACTCCAGCCTGCGAGACTCCATCTCAAAAAAAAAAAAAAAAAAAAAATCATTGATTCCATGGCAGTATGGTTTTATTCATCATGGCTCTATATTTGTGAATATCCAGGTATTTCATATAGGATTATAGTTACTCATGTCACTTTCTCATTATTGAGCTTATTTAACGAGTTTAATTTTATCTTTATGTAAAATGATTTTATAGGGTGCTTTTCACATAAGCTACAAGTTTGGTAGAGTCCCCAAAGCTGAGGGCAAATATTGGTAAATGACAATATATCCCAGTCCTAGTCACATCTCCATGATCAGAGGTGGCCATGACAGCTTTACAGCTTTCCTGAGTCTTATACCCCTTAAGTGCAATTTAGACTTTTATAAGAGAAAGAGATTTACTCTGAAATAAGTTCCATTCTTGTGAGATAATACTACCCATGTAACACACAAAGAGAAACACATATATACACGGCTTTCCTCTCTTTGGGAAGGGAGAGAAGGTGAAGAGGCCCATTCATAGAGTGTGTGGTGGCTGGCTGGAATGACAGAAGGTAGTGTCATTCTCTGTAACAAAAATGTTTTATGTTATAGGAACTCAACGAATGTTTGGTCAATGAATGTCTAACTGAAAATAACATTTTCTAAAGCAATTATATGATCAAATGCTCCATGATGGGATGTAAATCTCTCAAGACATGAGACGTCATGTTTCAATTCCTCTCTAAACTCTATTTTCTTTCCAGAAAAAAAAAAAAGAAACACATGAAGCTAAGAAAACAAGTTTACCTAATGAAAATAGTAGTAAGTACAGGATGCATTTACCTAAAGTGTCACACTAATAAAAGAAAATGACATGTCTCTGGAATTGTTTGCCCACCAAGAAGACAAGGCAGAAAATTGAGTATTTCTGTATCTCCTGGAGTTTTGAGACTAGACTAGGATACTCTTAAAGCAGTGAGCCATTATAATTACCCAGGTGGAAGACACCTGCTCTAGGACCAAATCACAAACCACAGGCAGTGCTATTGTCATGCGCGTCCGTGTGAAGAGACCACCAAACAGGCTTTGTGTGAGCAATAAAGCTTTTTTTTTTCTTTTTTTTTTTTCTTTTTTTTATTATACTTTAAGTTCTAGGGTACATGTGCATAGCATGCAGGTTACATATGTATACATGTGCCATGTTGGTGTGCTGCACTCAGGTGATTAAAATAAAGCTTTTTAATCACCTGGGTGCAGGCGGGCTGAGTCCAAAAAGAGAGTCAGCGAAGGGAGATAAGGGTGGGGCCGTTTTATAGGATTTGGGTAGGTAAAGGAAAATTACAGTCAAACGGGGGTTGTTCTCTGGCAGGCAGGAGTGGGGGTCACAAGGTACTCAGTGGGGGAGCTTTTTCAGCCAGGAAAAGGAATTTCACAAGATAATATCATCGCTTAAGGCAAGGACGGGCCATTTTCACTTCTTTTGTGGTGAAATGTCATCGGTTAAGGCAAGGCAGGGCATTTGCACTTCTTTTGTGATTCTTCAGTTACTTCAGGCCATCTGGGCGTATAGGTGCAAGTCACAGGGGATGCGATGGCTTGGCTTGGGCTCAGAGGCCTGACAGCTGTGAGTGTGTGTTTCCTATGGGCCAAGAAGGCCACCTCCTGGACAAATGGATCCTAGCAGAAGAAAGCTGGGTGGGATGGAGCCCTAGCAGGAGGGAACTCGGGATGAGAATTCAGGGAGAAGTCATGGAAGGGTGTGCTAACTTTGTGGTGTCTTCGTCAGTTTGGACTAAGATACCATACACTGGAGACTCAAACAAGAGAAATTTATTTTTCACAGTTCTGGAGGCTAGAAAGTGCAAGATCAAAGTGCTGGCCAATTTGGTTTTTAGAAATGGCTGTCCTCCTGGTTTGCAGATGACCACCTTCTGTGTCCTCATGTATCAGAGAGCACAGAGACCAGAAGAAAACCTCTTGTGTCTTTTCTTATAAAGGCACTAATTTCCACATGAAGGTTCCATTTTCATAAGCTAATTACCTCCCAAAGGCCTCTTCTCCAAATACCATTGCGTTAGGAATTAGGATTTTAACATATGAATTTGGAGGAAGGACACAAGCATTACATGCTTATACATTACAGAGTGCATAATAACAGAGGATATTCAACAGCAAAGATTGGGTCCTAGCTAAATGCACAAGCCTTAATGTCCCTATTGAAAAACCTGTAAGATCACCAGAAAATTTGTTAAGACGAAATGAAGTATGTCTGAGCTCCCTGCCACAAAGAAGAATGCTACTATAAGTCTTTTCTGTGTTTCCACAGAAAGGCGTTAGAAATGAGATTCTGGGCTGAGCTGGTTTAAGGTGGGTCTTTCAAGGCTGAGAACTGATTGGAATTAGGTATATTTATAATATAATAGTTTAGAATTCATGGACACAGCAAAGAGAGGAAGCTGACATGAGTTTCTTGATACCTAAACTGTTGGTTAATTGGGGAACTGTTTATTCAGGTCCTCAGGCTACTGGCTCCAACAGATTAGTCTATAGGAATTCCTTGAAGCATGCAGGGAAATGAGCTGTTTGATGTTATCTCTTCCCAGTAAAAGTTTCCAGAGGCAAACAACACAGTCCTTGTTGACACAGGTGGTCTAAAGCATCATGTTGAGGAAGATGGCCCTGGTTGTCATTTTCCTTCCTCCCATTGTATCTTTTTGAATCAAACAGAAGCAAGGAGCAGTACATTGATGGAAGGCAAGGTGGAGTATGGAAATTAAAAAAAAAAATTAGTCTTCTTTAAACCACTGGTGGCCTCTGGAAACATATGATAGGCCTAAACGGAGGGGAAAGGGAGAAGCTTTGATTGTGGCTATAAGATTGGTTTTGTAATTATGCAACTTTGAATTGCTAACATGAAATGCAAATTTTCCTTAATATCTTAATGTGATCATAGATATACTCATTGTGTTGTTCAGGGATTCAGGGAAGCTGGAGCTCTAAATTCAAGTGTGAAGTTCAGTGGTGTTAAAAAAAAAAAAGTGAAGCAGTTTCCTAATTGTGCCCTGAGTGCTGTCAGCTTAAAGCACTAGTTAAAACCAAAGATAACCATCTAATAATTCTCGATTTTCTCTTATTCAGTAGTAGGGTTAGATTTTCATTCAGTGGGTCCTGTACAGGGTCTGACATAATAATTAACATTTTGATCAAAGTAAGAAAAACATGAACAATTCCAAGTTATCATTTATTATTTTACCACTGTTTATCAGTGCTGAGCTTACTTAGGAACAGAATAAATATCATGAAGATGGAAGCTATGCAAATGTACCTCTTAAATCTTAAATCTCCTGCTTCAGGGAGCATTACTGAATGATTGACAGTTACAGCAGCTGGTATGTGAATCTGTCATCACTTCTGTGCCAAGGTTGTGCTGTCATCCATTCTTGTTAGTAAATGCTCTTGGCAAGGATGCTAAGGCAGGGCCCATTTTGGTGATATGTAAGCCTCCTTTGATGGGTGACTTGCCAAAACTTTCTTAGAATTGCCCTGAAGGAGTTGCTTAAAGAAGTTTCTTCTAGGCCAAATTTACTTCCCTCTGTGGTTCACTGAGGCTAGACATACACCATAGTAGTATGGCTCTCCCAGACCTCTCCAACTACCTCCCCATTATCCATCACTGGCATTTTCACCAATAAATGAAAGAACACATTCCTCCATATATCATAGCCTTGAGCCCGACACATCACATCCCCCCATATGCCTCCACTTCCTGGGCCCAACACAAACACATTATCATAGCCTGGAGAATCTCCGATAAGGTTACAACCGATTGTAAAAGCACAGGAACCGATAAGAAAACTGCTAAAAGTATAACTTAAAATGTAAACCAATGGTAATGCTGTAACCAGAAGAATTCCCTTGTTTCTCTGTAACTTTACATATCCTGTTTACATCGGGGTATAAGAAGTGAGTGCACGCATTGTTCGGGGCTCTCTTGTATGTTGTGGAACGGAGGGACCAAGTTCGAACTTGCAATAAAGATCCTTGCCGCTTGGCTTTGACTCTGGACTCTGGTGGTCTTCTTCAGGGAATAAACGGTCTGGGCACAACATAAATCCTTATTATGTTTAATCCCATTTGGCAGCTGCTTTTCAAGGGACTGCAATGGACACAATAGATCAGTAAGATTTGTTCTTCTAAAATTAAGTGTAACTTACTGACTCTATTTTCAATAATGGGTTTATATTATTTTATCCGAGTGTTTTTGAAGTTCTTCTTCTTTGTGTTCCTACTGAATCTTGTCTTCATCCCCATTATTCCATTTGCCATATAAGTTATAAGTGTGTATGTGTGAACTTCTTGAAGTAGAGAACTTGTGTCTTTGTTCAGCGTAATGCTTGGTATTTGATAGGACCTCAATAAATATTTTTTTTCAATGAAAGACTAAAACAAAATTTTCTGAAGCAAACATACAAAAAATGCACGTATGAGGGGATTTAAATCTCTTAAAACATGGGATAGATTATATATTTAAATTTTCTTTACACTTTGCTTTCTATTCAACAAACTGTCAATAAAATATATGACACAAACAAAAAGTGTACCTAATGAAGACAGTTGAAGATATGGGATGAATTCACTAAATGTATCATTTTTATTTTTTTTTGAGACAGAGTCCCGCTCTGTCACCCAGGTTGGAGTATAGTGGCATGATCTCAGCTGACTACAACCTCCATCTTTCAGGTTCAAGTGATTCTCCTGCCTCAGCCTCCTGAGTAGCTGGGATTACAGGTGCACATCATACCTTGCTAATTTTTGTATTTTTAGTAGAGATGGGTTTTCCCCATGTTGGCCAGGATGGCCTCGAACTCTTGACCTTAAGTGATCCACCAGCCTTGGTCTCCCAAAGTGCTGGGATTACAGGTATGAGTCATTGCGCCCAGCCTAAGTGTATTATATTAATAAAATAAAATGGAATACCAGAATTCATGCTAAAGAAATAAGGTTATTTAAAATATTATAACTATTTGAAATACATTTCAGTGGAAGAATTCTGGGAAAATAATGAGAAAAGAATTTTAGAAAGATGGTAACAGAAATAATCCTGAGCATTGGCACAAAAATTGAAATTCAAATGTATCTCCTGTCAGATTTAGGAAAGGTCCTAGGTCAAGATTAATTTGTCCTTGTTCAATCATATACTTCCAAGAAGGCTAGGATGCTGAGTCCTACTGATGTAGATGGTCAACAATCACAGATGTTGGACAGGCTGAGTGTTACAGTTCCATAGAGTACAGAAATAATCATGAGAGAATGGAGAATATTCAGTAAGTTGATTCAAAAAGGCGAGACCCAAAGGCTGGTTAGTAACAAGTTTTCTGGAAATTCCTGGATGAAAAGATAGTTGGGTGGTAGAAGCTGGACCCACAGTCCAGAGATGGGAAGCCAATGCTTCCATAACCAAGAGATCCAAGGCCAGTGTTTCCACATCCAAGACATCCTATGTAGTTAGTCTGGCAGGGACTGCGGAAGATGGAATTCTTTGGATGGTAGCAAGATGTCTGATAGGATTTGGCCAAAGTGCAGGATGTCTGAAAGCTGGTGGGCTCACAGTAGGTCTCCTGACAGGTGTTGTAGAAAGAGGAGCCCAGTTGGCAGGTATTTGGAGAATAGATGGCATTGCTGGGGTAGAACGAATTATAAATGGAAACTGGATACCCTAGGTAACCTCCAAAACAGCAGGAGGAGAAGTTTCCAGAGCTGTAGTTGTAAGACATGTTAACAGGAGTTCTGAGTTCAGTTGAGTTGCAATGAGGAGTGTGTGTGTGTGTGTGAATGTTACCTTCTATACTGCACACTTACATACTCTAGCAATAGATGTAGTCACAAGTGCCCATTTTAAATGAGAACACTTAATTAGACTCCAGTCAAAATGAAATATATTAACATTGAAACAACTTTTTTTATGAATGCAGACGTCTACATGAAAGAATTTCATTAGTTTTTCAAAGCAGTTGTTCATGAAACAAAAATGCCATTTCTCATTCATCTTGCTTGGGTAGAATGAAAACCACCATAATTGTACCTATAAGACTGATGCTTCAGAGGGTCAGGCGCGGAGGCTCACACCTGTAATCCCAGCACTTCGGGAGGCTGAGGCAGGCGGATCATGAGGTCAGGAGTTCGAGACTAGCCTGACCAACATGGTGAAATGCTGTCTCTACTAAAAATACAAAAATTAGCCGGACATGGTGGCAGGTGGCTGTAATCCCAGCTACTCAAGAGGCTGAGGCAGGAGAATTGCTTGAA
This sequence comes from Piliocolobus tephrosceles, assembly GCF_002776525.5. Taxonomy (NCBI): domain Eukaryota; kingdom Metazoa; phylum Chordata; class Mammalia; order Primates; family Cercopithecidae; genus Piliocolobus; species Piliocolobus tephrosceles. The sequence continues at coordinate 48,813,576 of NC_045452.1, forward strand.
CCCGGGAGGCGGAGGTTTCAGTGAGCCGAGATCATACCACTGCACTTCAGCCTTGATGGCAGAGCAAGATTCCGTCTCAAAAAAAAAAAAAAAAAAAAAAAAAAAAAAAAGATCGATGCTTCATTCATCCTGTCCTTCTAGAAATTGGATCAGATGGCTAACACACTGAGAGTTCTGGTATTTGTAAAGATCTAAAAAATACCTTGTAATCTGGAAGGGATATTTATCTTGCTCCAATTTTATAAATTCAATGGAGAACAGAAAAAAAAAATGCAGTATCTATTCCTTCTTTCAAATCTTTGAACTATTAGAAGAAATAGCCCAATAACAATCCTTATTTGGTAGACATGCTAAATGAGTGCCTAACATATTTGAGTTTAGATTTCTTATAACACAAGTAACCAAGTCACTCTTGTGCACATGAGGATTTAAGAATGGTCAAATTTTTGCGGAAGTGCTTTCATGTTTACATTGTAAAACTACTAAAGAAATCCCTTACTCAGAGGTTGATTTGCTTCTTCATAGAAATCATCATTAAGTTTGATTATAAAAAACCATTTATCCCCATAAGGTGTAAGTAATTTTTTGGTGGTGTTGATGTTACTGAGAGCAAGATAATAAGCACTATATTTAAAATGTAAATGTTTAATCTTTTCCTTTCTTTTCTCTCAGAGGGTGACATTTTTACTACAGAGGAAAAAGAAAAGCAAGATATGAGGAAAATGTCTATCCCACGTAGTCTTCACAGAAAGATAAAATATTTGAAGAATTCATAGTAACAAATGACTTTATAAATTGAAATAAAGGGGTGGGAAGGATGTATGGTGATAATGCATAATTGAGAGTGAATGCCTTTGTGACCTCTGATGTATCAACTGACATACACATTCTGCCTAGAGTACTAGAGTAATGAAGATTTTTCTGGAATCACTGAGAAAGTTCATTAGAGCAAACTGTAAATAGAGATAGGGCACGGATACATGAAATGGCTTAACCTGTGGGAACGGGCAAATCTCTTAAGACATCCATCTTTAGAACTGATGTATTCCACAGTGGAAGTGAACTGAGATTCCCTTCTATGAAGAATTAGGATTACTAGGTCAAAGTTTTAAGGGAAGATTCAGCTAAAAATCTAAAATGAGTTGCCCTTGTAATTAATGATATTTCCATATTGAGGGCCCTGGGAAAATCTAATTAGGATGTTGTAAGTGGAATTTCAATCTGACAGGAGGCTGGAGATAATTGCTCAACTTCCTTCCAAATTGTAGACTTTATGAGTCTAAACTGTTGAGGAGACAAATTGATCTCCAATCATGTTTCATTTATTAGGTAACATAGTTTTTTCTGTGTTTCTGGAATAAACAATTCTTATTAGGCTTCTCAATTATGAATAGCAAAAAGCATTCTAGTAGATTCCAAATCTTCCTGTTGTATTTGTCAATAAAATATTGAATATCAAAATAGCCACACGAATATTTAGCTCACCTAAATTGAAGTTGCTTGTTTGTTTCAGTGTCATCCACTCCTGTGTAAGCAATTTCAGTAGAAGAATATTCTGTGGGATCGGATATTAAGTAACATCGCACATTCTTTTCTCAAAGTATGGATGTTTTTGCATTCAACTACTTTCGTTCAGAAGTGGAATGGAAACGTTTTTCTAAAAATGAGCAAATCAAACAACACAGAGACCACAGCAAGATAAATTTCAATCTCTCCTCTTCCTCAACATATCAGTCTTCATTATACCACTACATCGAGGTGAAATACAAGTCACAGAACAAGAGAAAATATGACCGTTATTTTAGAAGTGTTGTAACACTTGTCAGAAACACCTGAAAATAATGTACGTCAAAGTCATGTATATTACTTTTGAGGCAAGGGAAGAATCTTCTTAAGATGCTCCCTTTGTCTCACCACTTTAAGGGAGTTACTTTGTAAACTTTCTTTAAAACAGGAATGTTTTCCAGATTCTGGGCAATTCTTTCAGTGGAAAACACTGACTCTGATCAGAGGTAGAAATACACTAGGAATTTTTGCCACATGATTTGTTTTTATTTTTAATGCTTTTTCAGCATCTTAGATGAATAATCTCGACCATTCCAAAATACATAAAGCAATTTAATATTTTTAATTCACTCAACAATAAACACACACCCAAGGAAAGAAAAGCTAAGATTGGCTCCTAATAGTCTGCATACAGTTTTGAACAAGGCCATGCAAAATAAGGGAATCTCAGTTAAATATTTCATTAAAGCCATTCCAGTTGAGGTTTGATTTTTAAAAAGACATTATATCTTGCATATCACTCTTGCTGCTTTCTGATGATATTCTTCGTTAAGTTAGCTTGCTACTTTGTGGTGACAGTGAATGTATGTTTTTGTTTAAAAGAAATGACTATGAATAGATCCGTTAGCTGGCAACTTTGTATACCAGATGGCAACAATTTTGAGACAGATTGTGAAACGGGTATCAATTATTTTTAATTAAGGCAGCTTCCCTCAGCCCAGGCACTGTCTACCTGTAAAGCAATTCTCTGAGTTATCTGCAGAGTGACCTTTGGTAAGGGAAGATGAGTAATAGCTTTAAAGAGTCAACACTATTATCTGAATCCCAAGGCACAAACATTACTGCACTTTCTAGTTGTAAAATCACAAGTAATACATATGTCTGACTATGATGATCTTTTTAATTCATTTAAAGTTGGCAGGTAACCTGTTTTATGTGCCATGTGGATGACACCCAATGTTAAGGGTATATAAGTCCTCAGGTCCAAGAAGTGACAAAGTCATAACCTTGTCATTGTAAGTCAACTCTCCCGCCGACATGTCCTACAACTGCTACTCTGGAAACTTCTCCTCCCACCTTGTGGGGGCTACCTGCGCTACCCAGGCTTCTCTTGTGGCTCTTCCTACCCTAGCAACCTGGTCTACAGCACCTGACCTCTGGTCTCCCAGCACCTGACAGCTGGGCTCTTCTCTCTACAGGGGCTATCAGAAGACCTGCTGGGAACTCCCCAGGTTCCAGACATACTGTGTAATGTCCAGCATCTGCCAGACCTCCTGCTACTGCCCTAGAGCCTCCATGCTCTGCAGTCCCTGCCAGATGACTTACTCTGGATCTCTGGGCTTTGGATGCAGAGGCTTTCAATCTTTTGGCTGTGGCTCTCCATCCCTGGGCTTTGTATCCAGTGTATTCTAATCCATGGGTTGCTGACCCAATGCTTTCACATCCCTAAATTATAGACCCAACCCTAAATTATAGACCCAACCTTCTACTCTTCTAGAAGCTGCCCGTCTGCTTCTTACCAACCAGCCTGTGAATATGACTTTCAGTAATTATGTTTGAGGAACCAGAAACTTGAACACAATACCTACTGTGTCCATATCCATATATGCATACCGTCTATTGCTCTTCTATCCTATCATTTGGCTACGAATTTGATGTCTACTGCTACCCATGATAGATTAGGAATAATCTAAATTCCAGTAACTAGAAAATATTCACTGGAGAAAGACATCAAAACTGCTTATTTATAATTATATAGACATGCCACATCAAAGCACACTTTTCCTACTGTGTCTCCTAGTTATTTCCCCTAGAGTAGTTGCTTTAAATTTTACAAAGTGAAGGACGTAAGTTTAAATAAAACTGGGCAACATTACAGCGGCATATCTGCTTTAATATTCTTTGCTTACTTTTTGTCTTAAAAACTACTAAATATCCGGCTGGGTTTTTCTGTGTCTTCTACTAAAGACACTTGCACACGAATGTTCATTGTAGCATGACTCACAATAGCGAAGACATGGAATCAAGCTAAATGGCCATCAATGACAGACTGAATAAAGAAAATGTGGTACATATTTACCATGAACTACTATGTAGCTATAATAAAGAATGAGATCATATCTTTTGTGGGAACAGGGATGGAGCTAGAGGTTATAAGGCTTGGCAAACTAACATAGACACAGAAAACCAAATACTATATGTTCTCACTTACAAGAGGGAGATAAATAATGAGAACACATGAACACAAAGAAGGAAACAACAGACACTGGGGTCTACTTCAGGGAGGAGGCTGGGAAGAAGACGAGAAACAGAAAAGGTAACTACTGGGTACTAGCCTTAATACCTGGGTGATGAAATAATCTGTACAACAAATCCCTGTGACACGAATTTACCTATGTAACAAACCTTCACATGTACCTTTAAACCTAAAATAAAAGTTTAATTTATTTTTAATTTTAAAGAGTACAATTGTCCGTATTCTTTTTTAATTTAGAAGACTTTTCATCTTTCATGTTTATTCCAGCGATTAATGTCTTCACATGATAAAATGAAGAGGACACATTTTTAAGACTACAAACAAACTAACCACTGTGGTCTTCTTTTTCAGCATGGAGTTAGAAATGTTGATATTTTTACATAAATAATGACATTTACAATGACTGTCAAATTGATTATATCACATAATTTTGGAAGAAATAATACTTTTATAAAATATTTTCGAAATATATGAGAATTCAGAGTGAGGATATCCAATAAAAAGTTAGATTTTAGTGAGTTAGATTTGTTGAGTACTCCAGATCCCCTAGCCTTAGTGCCAGGTAAGAAATCAATTCTCCAAATGAAAGTGCTAACATATTTCAATATTCATTAGCAAGTAGGGCCAACCTGTTTTATATAATCAGTTATATAAATTTGATGAAGTCTCAACTTACTCTTATTTTTTGAGTTATTTGGTTGGCAGCACTTTCTTGAAAAAATAAAATTCAAAACCAATGCAAATATTCTCTTATTATCGGATTAGGCTAAACATCCATGTAGTTGATAATCCTTGAATTAGCAGTTAAGCCCCAAATGTTTTATCATTTAAGTCAAGTACAACAAAACTAAATGGATGACCTAGATACTTATCTACCGGGTAACAATGTGGCTTGGTTTATTTTTGTTGTTGTTGTTGTTTCAGTATCTAATACAATTTGGTGACTGTCTCAGGTTTTTAACTTTTTATTTATTTATAATCAGTAATATATTAACATAAATAATGATTAGGAAATTTCTATTTTACTTCTGTCATGGTTTCATGTAGTGAAGAAAAAGTAGCATGTACAGTGAGCAGAGTTTTTACTTTATTCAATTGTTAAATCTGAAAGAAGACAGAATGCTTAGAATTGTTGTTAACATTTCTAAACAAAATAGAATTATCACTTTTTTTTTTGAGACAACATGTGGTGCTATGGTTCAGGCTGGACTGCAGTGGCATAATCTCGGTTCGCTGCAACCTCTGCCTCCCAGGCTCAAACATTCCTCCTACCTCAGCCTCCCAAGTAGCTAGGACTAGAAGCACACCCCGCTACACCTGGCTAAAAGCTATCACTTTTCTTGCAAAGAGAATGTGAAGACAGATCACTTGAGAAACAAATTACACTTACATACAAGTGATAGGTCAGCCTACTCATTCAAGTCTGGATGGAGGTGGAGGGTCATTTGTTGTTCAAACCTAGCCAGTAGTGTGATGGCCCATTCCTTAGCGGCAAGACGCAGCAATTCTCATCAAGAGTAAAATTGTCCATATTCTTTTTTAATTTAGAAGATTTTTCATCTTTCATGTTTATTCCAGCTATTAATATAGCTGCCAACAGCAGGTGGAGTTAGTGGGAAATTTGAGAATTACTGACTAGGTGCACATGAAGTATGGGCGTGAAATTTGGACTGCCACAAAGCCACAGATAAAGGATAATCTCAATGCTCTTTCTACAGTGATTTGGCCATGTCTTGTATTGTTTAAATCTACAACTATTTTTTATTATTCAGTAACATTTTTCTTCTTTAAATTTTGTAGACAGAGGAAAAGGAAAATAAGCCAAAAATAAAAGCTGATTTTTTAACGGAAAAAAAAAAGTTGGCTTCTGAATTTCTACCACTAAATCCAGTTGATGATGACTGCATGAAAATGCACAACACTTTAATGATATTTATTATTCAAATGAGAGTAGGTGATATCATTGACCACATGAAAGTAAAAGACATAGTTTTACTGAAGATATATCAAAAGACAGAAAAATGTTTAAGAAGACCAAGTCCTAAGATGATTATTTACTATTAACAGTTGCAAAAAGTGTGTCAATACATCACCCTTATACAGACATTTTCATTTAGGTCAAATAACTGTTTTAAGTCATTTTCACTCATGTTAAATTATACATTTTCTCGTCCATGTACAGAAAATAATTGAATCAATAGTTAACTGCCCCTCCAGTAGCAGGAAAAACAAATTACTAAGGATTACATGAATTCAGTTTTATATTAGAACTGTCAAATGCTTCAAACAGAAAATATATTAATTCCAAAAATGTTTTGATTTCTTCACCTAGCCCCCCCAAAACAAACAAGTAAAGCTATAAAAAGTTCATAATGGGGGCAGAGCAAGATGGCCGAATAGGAACAGCTCCAGTCTCCAACTCCCAGCACGAGCGACACAGAAGACCGGTGATTTCTGCATTTTCAACTGAGGTACTGGGGTCATCTCACTAGGGAGTGCCGGACAATCGGTGCTGGTCAGCTGCTGCAGCCCGACCAGCAAGCTTTGAAGCAGGGCGAGGCATCGCCTCACCTGGGAAGTGCAAGGGAGAAGGGAATCCCTTTTCCTAGCCAGGTGAACTGAGACACACAACACCTGGAAAAGTGGGTAACTCCCACCCCAATACTGCGCTTTAAGCAAATGGGCACACCAAGAGATTATATCCACACCTGGCCGGGAGGGTCCCACAGCCATGGAGCCTCCCTCACTGCTAGCACAGCAGTCCGCGATCTAACCGCAAGGCAGCAGCGAGGCTGGGGGAGGGGCGCCCGCCATTGCTGAGGCTTAAGTAGGTACACAAAGTCGCTGGGAAGCTCGAACTGGGTGGAGCTCACAGCAGCTCAAGGAAACCTGCCTGTCTCTGTAGACTCCACCTCTGGGGACAGAGCACAGCTAAACAACAACAACAACTAAAAAAGCAGCAGAAACCTGTGCAGACGCAAACGACTCTGTCTGACAGCTTTGAAGAGAGCAGTGGATCTCCCAACACGGAGGTTGAGATCTGAGAAGGGGCAGTCTGCCTGCTCAAGTGGGTCCCTGACCCCTGAGTAGCCTAACAGGGAGATATCCCCCACTAGGGGCAGTCTGACACCTCACACCTCACAGGGTGGAATACACCCCTGAGAGGAAGCTTCCAAAGTAAGAATCAGACAGGTACACTCGCTGTTCAGCAATATTCTATCTTCTGCAACCTCTGCTGCTGATACCCAGGCAAACAGGGTCTGGAGTGGACCTCAAGCAATCTCCAACAGACTTACAGCTGAGGGTCCGGACTATTAGAAGGAAAACTATCAAACAGGAAGAACACCATTACCAAAACCCCATCAGTACGTCACCGTCATCAAAGACCAGAAGCAGATAAAACCACAAAGATGGGGAAGAAGCAGGGCAGAAAAGCTGGAAATTCAAAAAATAAGAGCACATCTCCCCCTGCAAAGGAGCGCAGCTCATCGCCAGCAACGGATCAAAGCTGGTCAGAGAATGACTTTGACGAGATGAGAGAAGAAGGCTTCAGTCTATCAAACCTCTCAGAGCTAAAGGAGGAATTACGTACCCAGCGCAAAGAAACTAAAAATCTTGAAAAAAGAGTGGAAGAATTGATAGCTGGAATAATCAATGCAGAGAAGGTCATAAACGAAATGACAGAGATGAAAACCATGACACGAGAAATACGTGACAAATGCACAAGCTTCAGTAACTGACTCGATCAACTGGAAGAAAGAGTATCAGCGATTGAGGATCAAATGAATGAAATGAAGTGAGAAGAGAAACCAAAAGAAAAAAGAAGAAAAAGAAATGAACAAAACCTGCAAGAAGTATGGGATTATGTAAAAAGACCAAATCTATGTCTGATTGGGGTGCCTGAAAGTGAGGGGGAGAATGGAAACAAGTTGGAAAAAACTCTTCAGGATATCATCCAGGAGAACTTCCCCAACCTAGTACGGCAGGCCAACATTCAAATTCAGGAAATACAGAGAACATCACAAAGATACTCCTCGAGAAGAGCAACTCCAAGACACATAATTGCCAGATTCACCAAAGTTGAAATGAAGGAAAAAATCTTAAGGGCAGCCAGAGAGAAAGGTCGGGTTACCCACAAAGGGAAGCCCATCAGACTAACAGCAGACCTCTCGGCAGAAACTCTCCAAGCCAGAAGAGAGTGGGGGCCAATATTCAACATTCTTAAAGAAAAGAATTTTAAACCCAGAATTTCATATCCAGCCAAACTAAGTTTCATAAGTGAAGGAGAAATAAAATCCTTTACAGATAAGCAAATGCTTAGAGATGTTGTCACCACCAGGCCTGCCTTACAAGAGACCCTGAAGGAAGCCCTAAACATGGAAAGGAACAACCGGTACCAGCCATTGCAAAAACATGCCAAAATGTAAAGACTATCGAGCCTAGGAAGAAACTGCATCAACTAATGAGCAATATAACCAGTTAATATCATAATGGCAGGATCAAGTTCACACATAACAATATTAACCTTAAATGTTAATGGACTAAATGCTCCAATTAAAAGACACAGATTGGCAAACTGGATAAAGAGTCAAGACCCATCAGTCTGCTGTATTCAGGAGACCCATCTCACATGCAGAGACACACATAGGCTCAAAATAAAGGGATGGAGGAAGATCTACCAAGCAAATGGAGAACAAAAAAAAGCAGGGGTTGCAATCCTAGTCTCTGATAAAATAGACTTTAAACCATCACAGATCAAAAGAGACAAAGAAAGCCATTACATAATGGTAAAGGGATCAATTCAACAGGAAGAGCTAACTATCCTAAATGTATATGCACCCAATATAGGAGCACCCAAATTCATAAAGCAAGACCTTAGAGACTTACAAAGAGACTTAGACTCCCACGCAATAATAATAGGACACTTCAACACTCCACTGTCAACATTAGACAGACCAACGAGACGGAAAGTTAACAAGGATATCCAGGAATTGAACTCATCTCTGCACCAAGCGGACCTAATAGACATCTATAGAACTCTCCACCCCAATCAACAGAATATACATTCTTCTCAGCACCACATCGCACTTATTCCAAAATTGACCACATAATTGGAAGTAAAGCACTCATCAGCAAATGTAAAAGAACAGAAATTATAACAAACTGTCTCTCAGACCACAGTGCAATCAAACTAGAACTCAGGACTAAGAAACTCAATCAAAACCGCTCAACTACATGGAAAATGAACAACCTGCTCCTGAATGACTACTGGGTACATAACGAAATGAAGGCAGAAATAAAGATGTTCTTTGAAAC